>NW_026914611.1:12775000-13342117 GCF_034315485.1 Pezoporus occidentalis
TCCAACCCTAACTATTCTATGATTCTATGATTCTATCACTGGAAGACTATTTTTACACTACTGTGAGATGCAAGATAAGTAGAGAAAATCTAAGCCCATGATTCCATCTGAAGAAAATTCCTTCACTTTCTAAATAATACTAATTAAAAGAAGGATTTGTCAAATGTTAAAAGATCAATTTATTTCCTCATTCTCTTCAAGTGTAAATTTCAACTGCATCCAAATGAAGTTTAACCAAGTTAAATTACTGAACTGTGATTCGCTCTGTAGGTAAGCAGTAAGCTTCATTTAAACCAGCCTTGAATTTCTAGATTCTATTTGAGTTATTTATTCTTATTAGTATTTCCTGTACAAAGTGGAAAAAAATATCACTTAAGGAGAAATTAATTGGTTTAGGAATTATTTTAACTGCCACTCTTCTGTATTTCTGTAGGGAAAGATGTTCCAGATTTTTCTCATTAACTGCATCTCCTATACCCGTCCTTTTCCTCAGACACAGACTATCCCATTACATGTTATTTCTAAGTGTACTTGGGCATGACAAACTAGGGAAGCATAGTTTCCACTTGTATCTGTTCTCTGAGTACAGCACCCTAATATGAGCCAGAAGTTCGAAGAGATTCTGAAAACCTGGCTTTTAAATTTTCAGGTAAATCAGGGTGATTTAACTTCTTCTGATGAATCTCACCTTTTCACTCAGGAAATTGTTATCATTTCAGTCATACAAAATAGTACTTCTGAAGAAACACACTTCCAATAAACCAGATGGCACCATATGAAACAGTTCTCAGAAAAGAATGTCTGAAAAGCCTTACAGAATTTTCTTAACCAGCTTATTCCCTTGCCTTGACTTGAAAATACAAAATATAGCTGTCTGGATGTGTATTTTTTACCATTTTAATGATTTATTTCTCTTAATAATTATTTCCATTCTATATTGTGATGAAACTGAGACCATTTCAGACTGAAAATATGTCCAGTACTTTTTAGAGTCTGTCTTTTTTTACATATAAGGATGAACAAGAAGAAAAATCTAAGCCTGCCACTTCCTGAATTGTTTTCTTGGTTGCTGTTCTGGCTGGTTTAGAGATGAGAGTGAGCAGGGAAGAATTTTCCTTTGTTATGACCAGAAATTTCATCCAGGACAATGGAAAGAGTTAAATTTCCTTTAGAAGTTCTGCTCTCAGCAAAGGCTATTTTCTAAACTACAAACGTCAGGTTGAAAAATTGCAAACCAGCACTATGCAAATAAATACCAAAAAAAAGGAAAACTTCACCCAGAAAAATATGTTTGTTGTTGGCTCTGTCTTTTTTCCCACTAATTCTGTATTCAAAATTATGTATTTATCTTCAGGAGGGAAAAAAAAAAGTCTCTGAAATGCATTTAACTCTAGTCTTGTCTTACTTGCAAATTTAAAACATAGAACTTCTATACTTAGAAGAATGCTTGGAGGTGAGACAACTGATGAAAGCTTATATTGCATCATGTCTCCCACTGGAGGGTAAGCTCTGTGGGCATCTTTTCAAACACCAACAACCAGTGCAGGTTCTTTTCCTCTACAGAAAAAAACATTATTTCTCAGAATGCTGCCATCTGTGAATAGTCTTCTGATGCTCATGAAATCCTATATACCATAGAAATGGACATTTTACTCAGTTTCAAAAATCTTGTGACTTTGAATCTTTTTCCATTCAGATTTATCTTCTACACCCTTTTCATCTACTACTGCTGTGAACTCATTGATAGTGGGACATGAGCTGCTGCATGAAGGTCACAGATAGAGGACACACTTGAACAGGCAGCATGTTGTTGAAGTCTGGATGCAACTTAGCTCTAATGCGCTTATTATGATGACGAGTTTCACACCTTAAATAAGAGAAAGAATCACAGTTTAAAAAGGACAAGGATTTTAGGACTGAGAAAAGGAGGGAGGTGGTGAGACAAAGGCAGAAGTCACCATTCCTGCTAGTCTGGCAATAAGAAGAGATTCAGGGACAAGCTCAAGACAAAGAGTTGAATCTCAAAGCATCACATGGAGTACTTGAATTCTGAACTCAGTGATAAAGATGTATTTTTCTAGTCAGGACCACTTTGCACTCTGGAAATACCTCAGAGTACATCAACAGTAATTTCTTCCTACAAATAATTTTCTTATGTTTCTCTACATTTAGTTCTTCAATCAACATTTGAGGTACCTAGAAGGAGCTCCACCTTTTTCAGATCTTCCCCTATGAGGAGGTTAATGTAGGAAACCATGAAACTTGCTTGAGGCAAGCTAAATCTCTGAGTAATCTTTTAGCTAACCAGGTGACAGCAAAATCAGCAGAGAGGAGCAGGAGGGTGATAATCCTCGATTGTTCAAATCAGCTAAGAGGTTGTTAGTAGATACTGTGACTATTTGGAGCTGAGGAATAGAAAGAAGCTCCATAGCACCAAAGAGAATTAATTGGAGTATTTATTTACATCTTCCATACAGAAAAAGGTATCAGGCTCTTACCACCAAGATGAGTTACTAGATGATAACCAATAATGAACCGAACTTCTTTCATTCCTCACAACAAATCTCCCACTGCTAACAGGCAAAAAAAAATAAAAAATCAGTATTCTGAATCTGTCATCACTTATTTGTACATTTCTGATATACATCTACCATACATAAAAACCAGCAGACATATTGAACATGCAACATATCCAGTATGTAACTCATATCCAATATGTAATTCATATCGAGTATGTTACTTTTTATGGATAAAATTTCTGAATCTGCTGAATACTCAAGTTATCTCTGATGGATGACAGTACTGGAAGCTACAAGAACTCTGTAACATTAGCAAGTTACATTTATTTTGTGGCATTTATTGCATTGCAAACTAGAAGGACTAATTTAAATATAACATTTATGAGGAGTTTTCTGGAAGTAGATTTCTTCCTCTTCTTTTTCTGCCTTTGCTTTTGTTCTTTTTGTTTGTTTCTTACTAGAAAATGATGATGTGTTCTCAATAAACTACTTTTTCTGCATTGCTACTAAAGACATATTTAAAGAAGATACACAGTTTAAGACAGCCAGGTTATTCCTGATGAAAAAAAATATATATTTTTTTTTAATTCTACTTTACTAAGCATCCATAGCTATATATCTAATGATAAATTGCTTCCTAGTAGATTTTTTTAAGACTATACATTGTATTTATGATGGATAAATAAAGATCTGCAATCTTTTTTTTGATGTTACCAAGAAGTGTTATCAATGAACAAAATTTTTCATTGCGTGCACAAATTAGAAACTTGCACCAGATAAACTGGATTAACAAAGAGACAGATACCAGACTGGCAACTAGAAAGTTAAAAAAAAACCCCTAGTTTGATCTGTAATGTTGACAGAATACTTTGGTAAATTCATGTCACTAGGTGAGACACAAGGCAATGAGCTGTGAATGACAGCATGAAATAATTCAGAAATATCTGAAAGGGTGGTAAAACGCCATCTGCCTATGTTGTCATTGCTATATTAGCTGCAGTCAACCTAGCAACAAAAAAATAGCATACATGCTTATCTTGGAGCAAAGCTGTCTTGAAATTGCATCACCACAAAAAGCATGTTAGTTGCATTAACATTATTCAAGGCTTTAGCTACATTAATATAAAACAATATTGGTGAAAATGACTTGAGTCTTCTGGAATGTGAATATTCATTAATATGAATGGAGATCAATGACCCTGCAGAATGTCTTGAAACTTGGTTTTGAGTGCATACACTAAGCTTAGGGGCCTGTTTGAATAACTCACTAAAGAACTTAGTTCTGCTCTACCAGTCACTGAGTTAAGTTTCTGAGAGTATCTGTCTCACAAGGTTAAACTGGATTAAGCAACATGTTCTGTGACAGTAAGGAAAAATACATCTGAGTGACTGTTGCACATAATGGTAATAAAATATTCATAAGGACACACAATATATATGGCCTTGAAGAACTTATGTTGATAAATTTGCCATGTATATATTAATAAATCTAATACATTAATATCAGTACCACAAATCTGAATGTGTGTTTGTCATTCATGTCTGTCCTGGGTCACTGCATTTGAATCAGTCCATGTGTAGGGAAGAAAAAAAAAGAGAGAAAAATCGTCTTGTAAATATATTGAAAATTTATAGCCTTCAGTGTTAATTTTTCTTTTACATACACCTTAAAATAAGCTGCTGCTTCACCTCATTCCAGGTTTGATTTATGGCATTCAAAGTAAATGCAAGAATAAAAGAAATGAATACAAGTTTTCTCTTAGTAAATTACAGGCTTTCACAAGCTTGTATTTTATAGCCTGATGTTAAGGAATATAAAGCACACTATAAAAGCTTTGTCAGTGATCACCCAAAGGACTTTTAGAAATTCTTCCTAACAACTGTTAGATCTTTAACTAAAGGTCAAGTGAAATAATACTGGAAGCCATGTGGAGACCTTCAAGCTGTCATGTAACAGGAGATTACTTTTTTGGAGATTCCTCTGTTTACAATAACAAAATGGCATGAATGTCTATATATACATATATATATAGCTATGCAAAATGACATTGAGGGATTTGGGAAAGACTACTGAGTAGGACAAGGAGAAAAATATCAGGGAAATTAATATCCTCCATGTAAATTATTTTTTTTTGCTTGTTTGTTTGTTTTTCTCAGTGAGTGTCAGGAAGCTGTGAAATATATTTTCAGGAAGATATAAACTGAAGGTTTTGATAGCTCCTGCCAGGCATATAGGTCCATTCTTAAAGAAAAGAAGGAAAAAGCCTCAGCAGATTAAAAGGCAAAAACAAGTGGTCGGATGGGAAAAGAAGGGACAGCAGTTCACGGTGGTAAGGATCTCTCTGTAATAGCACTTCAGAGGAAAGCTGGTTGCAATCCTTCTAATATTGTTTGCCCAGAATTTCTGGTATGTCAATTTGTGCTTGTTGCCTCTTGCTCCTTTCGTTAGCATCACTAAGAATGGCCCATCTTCTTTACTCATCTCATCAGAGATTTATGCAGATTGATGAAATCTCCCTCTACCTTCTCTTCTCCAGTCCCTTCATCATCTTTGTGGCCCTGTGCTGGACTTGCTAGAATAAGTCCATGTCTCTCCTGTACTAGAGAACCCATGACTATACCCAGCACTCCACATGTGACTTACTGTCAGGGTTTAAATCCAGATGGCAACTAAGTACCATGCAATTGCTCACACACCCTTCCGTCCTTCCTTACCACCACAGGTAGGATGGGGAAGAGAAACAAAAGAATGTAAAACCTGCTGGTTGAGATAAGAACAGTTTAATAATTAAGTACAATACGCTACTACGACTATTAATAATAATAGGTACATAACAAGGAAAGAGATAAAACTAAAAGGGGAAAGGTAATCAAACCCCAATAAACACAAGTGATGCACAGTATAATTGCTCACTAGGCACTGACTGATACCTAGCCTGACCCAAGCAACAATCAGTCCCTTCCAGGTAGCCCCCCCAGTTTATATACTGGACATGACGTGCTGTAGTACAAAATACTTCTTTGGCTAGTTTGGGTCAGATGTCCTGTCTCTGCTGCCTCCTGACTTCCTGGTACCCTCCTCATGGGCAGAGCATGACAGACTGAAAAGAGTAAGTGATCAGGGTAAGTGCTAATGAGCAACAACTAAAACATTGGTGTGCTATCAACATTATTCCCAGACTAAAGCCAAAACACAGCCCTGCAGCAGCTACTAGGAAGAACATTAACACTATCCCAGCTGAAATCAGGACACCAATGTTGACCAGAGAGGAAGGATCACCTCATTTGACCTGCTGGCAATATTCTGCCTAAAGCAGGCATTCTTTGTTGATGAAGAATACAGAAAAGGTCTAAATCAAAATATTTTGCTGAATGGGTAGATTTTCCCATAAACACATTCAAACTGAGGAGGTAGGATGATGGGGAAAAAAGTGGAAAGCAGCCAAACGAATTCTTATTTGAGCATCTAGATTCAGTCAGGGGATCTGCAGCTTTAAATACTATATGGTTTGCAGGTATTTTGGATCACACATGAATTAATACTAAGCAGATACATATGTGTCTGACTTGCTGAGTTTTTTATTTACTGTTCCTGCTATAGAGAAGGTGGTAAGTTTTGTTACTGTTACTGTAGGCCAAAAAAAGCTTTTTGAAAATGCATCTTTTATACACTTTAGGAATTTCCTTTTTTTAGCTGTTTTCATGAGTTATCTTTGAGAATACTTGTATGTGAAAGGAAACACATTGGTTTGGAGGCATTCACACTATAAGCTTTTAATATCTGGCAATGTTTTTATGTCCCAGTTCCCTATCCCTACTCTTTCAAGATCTGTGGTTGAACAGAAACTCTCACTTGTCTCAGTTTTGAGGTGACGGTGTGATGTACATAAATTGTGATTTTCAGGAAGCTTCCTAAATGTCACCTACTTGAATTTGTCTTGTGATGTGATTAAGCTGGAGTATACTCTTAGATCTTCCCTAAAATGACTATCCAGTTGTACTCACAAGTGCTATTGTTTCCCCTTCATAGCTGGCCCATTGTGGGATTAATGAAAAACAGTCTGTGATTACCCACTTGGCAATGCTGGAGTCCAATCTTCATCACTGATGTGATGACCTAAGTTATTTTCCCTAATTTTCTAAAGTAATAGAGGAACATTATTGTTGATTACTATGAGCTGTTACATCTAAGGACATAAGCGGTTTTCAATTAACATGACCTGCGCTAAGTAAGTCATGTGTTGACTATAACAATGAACATAACACATAGCATTACTGTATAGCTTAAATATGGATAGCTTCTTACATGGTATAGTCAGTTACATTCTTACAAAGTGAGCAGATCTTGCTTGTTTTAAGTGTAAAGAGCATTCCCCTTACACTCTTACACTGGCTGTCTTCATCCTTTTGGAGTTTGAGCAGGAATAGGCAGACTCCGCAAAAGAGTTGCTCCTGTTGGCTTCATAACCTGTGGGCTGTTGGCTTATATGGGACTTGTGAGAGGTACATCTAGCTGAGCAGCAAGGGAATCAATCTCCTCTAAGGTGGCTTCTGGAACAGTTCAACTAATGTTGGGCAACCCAAAATATAGTTCTGAGGTTATTTTTCTGTTTTATAACAGAGCCAAAAGGTATCAAAGAAGATTGGGAATCCTTTGTGCTAGGCATCATAGAGTGCATAATAAAAAAAAAATATCTTCCTATATTTCAAAAGACTTTAAAATCATGTTCCATTTTAATGATGAAAAATTGAAGTTCAGACTTGCCGAAAGCAATTAAGATCTTTGTAGGAGGTCTGAAAACTGAACTTGGATATTTTGAAATCAGCACAGTTTAAGAATCAAGTCCCATTATGGTTTACATAAAATACAGGGCAGTTCAGGATATGGACTAGAAAATTGAGTGAACTTTACAACTTTTTCAGTCAACTAGAGTATCTTTGCAATATTCAAGTTAACTGTTATGCAAGTTTTATATATATTTTTTTTTAGTTATTTGGACATTATCTTTAGAACGCTTTCTTTTTTTACAGCAGTTTTCAATCCAGTTTTCTAATTTTAGGCTCTTCATCAGCTCTTAGCACAGTATAGAATTTTTGTATGAAATTAAGTTGTGTAGTTTACTTGATTCTGTATCTGAAAAAGAAAAAATCCCTTTTGCTAATTCTATTCCTATTTCAAATTACCTTTAAAGTTACACTAAAGTTATAACTGAACAGATGAACATAAAAATAAGACAAACTGAGATTATTGCATTCATAAATGTACATTGAACCCTTAAGCACTTATTTGATTTCTTTGTTTAAAATGGTATAACAACATTGTGACGCAGCACTTTTTTCTTTCTCCCCCCACCACCTTCCAAAAAAATCTGAAAAATACTAAACACACAGGATGTACCCTAAACATGCAGTATAACTGATGAGATGATTGGGTTTGTATTTAAGAAAGGATTTTCTTGAGCATAAGGAAGGGAGTCTGTGCTATATGAGCAGCCTTTCTGAAGTCAGCTTCTACTTGAAGTATAGGAAGCTGAACATGCGCTTAAACCTTCATAAGATCAGACACTAAAAAGACACGCAATGCTTTATTTTCAAGGCTTTAAAATACAGCAGCATAATTTGAGCTTTCGCCATACAGGTAAGTTATGGCAACTGGATATGTAGCACTGCTGCTTTCCCTGACACATTGCTTTTGTCACCACCTCTGTCTCCCTCAGTGTTGCTCTGATTGCTAGCATTTATGTTGGTGACGAGGAGCAGTGACAGCAGTGTGGTAGCAGGCATCTTCAGTCTCTGTGATACATCTTCATTTTAGGCATCCATTGGAAAGAGATAATCTTTCATATAATAGAATGGGAGGAGTAATATAAGATGTGCAACATGGATAAAAGATGATCCCCATGTGCTCTACAGAATTTCCTTAAAAGCAAAGGACCAAAGTGTAGCTGGAAATGTAGGTTATGTCTGGCACTCATATTCTATACATTTTTAATAACATAGCTTATACTATATAAAAACACAGTCAAAACAGCCTTTAACATCCTCAGGTGGTGGGTTTAGGTTTTGTTTTGGTTTTTTTTTGCCCTTTATTTTTTTTGGTTCATGTGTTGGAACAACTCATTATCAAGGAAGAAATTGCCAAAGGTAAGGATTTAGTTATTTTGACTAAAACAATTTGTGAACTCTCCAAGGGAAAGATAGAGGAAGAACTAACTGCAAATGTAAAGAAAATAGCTTCTTCTATTTTCCTGTTCATAGACCGCAAGGAAAAAAATACAAAGAGAGACAAAGAAAAAAAAAAAGAGACAAAGACACAGTCAATCATCCTTACCTTCCAGGAATACTTTAATTATTCTGATATTTGTCTTTCCACCAGACATAATACAAAAGAATGATATTTAATGAAAGGTCCTATTTTGAATAAGGTAAAAGTTCCTAAGTTGGAGCCTTATACAGCAGGGGTGCTATGGTACCATCTAGTCAAACAGGCGATGTTTTCTGACTTAGTTCCTAGGTTTCCTTTGTCATCTTCATGGGTTCATGAGCGACTGGCATTTGCAGCCACTTATTTCCTCATTCCCACTGCAACAAACTATTTGTAAGCTGTAACTTGCTCAAAAGCAACCAATTAAAACTGCATACAGCAGCACAAAGAAAAAGGAGCAAGAGGTTGAGGAGTTTTACAGAAAACTATAAACTTGTAAGGTTAAAGGGGTCTTCAAAACCAACAGTAAAACCAGTGAATTTCACAACCTAGTTCTAGCGTTGCATTGCTTCCTTTTGCAAATTCCTATGGAAAGAATATTTCTCATCTCTCTGCCCAAGCGTTAAGGAGCTTGCACAGACTAGAGAACAGTTAGTTCCCTTTACCTTTGGCATCAGGTCAGCTCATTTAGCCTGGTGAACGACATCTTATACTTCCAGCTAGTAGTTACAGAAAGTTTTGCCTTCTCCACTTTAAATCAGCCAGACTGCTGTTAGTAATTAGAGGTAGTTAGTTGCTACCTGGCTTGTATAAGTACTTGTGATGCTAATTATAGCACACACTTTCTCTTTTTCTTCCAGGAATTTACAGCTCCCCCGTAATTTAAGAAGGAGAATGAAGGAGAATTATCTACAGAAAAGGGAGCAGGAAGGGAATCACAGTGAGACCGATAAACAGAAAAGACACTTATGAATTCGAAGATTTTGAGAGAATATAAGTGAAACAAAACCAGATATTTTTTCTAAATGATGAGGACAGGAAAGTTAACTTTTCTGGTAACTTTTCTGCTGCAGTTTCAGTCTTACATCATTCAGAAGCTCAATTTTCTAAAGTTTAACAGATGTAAATAAAATAAAAGAGCATTCACCATAAGGTGATCCTTATATTAAAAAAAAAAAAAAAATTGAAAAAATCTTGGTAAAAAGTAGTAATAGCCCAGATTGCCTTTGACTTTATACTGCAATATGTATAGCTTCGCTATTACATATTGCCACACATACACACAGTGCAAGCAAATGAGGCTTATAACAAATATTCAATTAGACCAAAGTAGTATAGCTGAAGAAAGAAATTAGAAAAACTTTTGGGTGCATAGCCTTTCTTCAGGTCTGATATACAAGGAGTAGGTACAATTCTAGAGCAGAATTTGTCAGAGTTTAGCAAAATAATGCACTAACAAAATGTTCTCTGAAAGCAAAGGTAATTGGAACCATTAACATTAAAATGATGTTGCAAAGAGAAGGAGCAAAGATATGAAGGAAAGAAATATGGTAAAGTTACTTCATAGAAAAAAAAAAGACATATACAGAGTTGTTGGGGGAAGGTTGCTTTTTAGAATTATTAAAAACTAGCATCTCTATTAATTCAGTGATTTCTTTTCATTTACTGTTTCCTCTTATCTGCTTAAACCACGATAGATACAGCAGCACCATTACTGAGATACAATATCCAATACAGCTGTTGAGGTAATAATATGCTATTACATTGCCATTGCAAATGCTGACTCTGATGGGATGGCCAAGGCTTTCCCAAACCTTACACAGTGTGTCAGCCCCTTGAGACCTTTGTTAATCCCAACCAGAAGGAAGTGAAGCAGGAGGGCCAGGAGACCTCCTTGAATGGATAAGGAGCTGCTGAGGAAAATTCAACTGAAAAAAGAGGCTTATAATAAGTGGAAGCAAGGACAGGTGGCATGGGAAGAGTACAGGGATGTTGTCCGGGAAGCTAGGGACCAGGTTAGGAAAGCTAAGGCCCAGTTAGAATTAAACTTAGCTAGAGGTATTAAAGATAACAGGAAGGGATTCTACAGGTACATAGCAAATGAAAAACAGACTAGGGAGAATGTAGGCCCCCTCAGGAAGCTCTCGGGAGAACTGGCTACAGAGGATTTGGAGAAGGCTGAGGTTCTGAATGACTTCTTTGCCTCAGTCTTCACTGCCAAAGGCTCTGATCACACCACCCAAGTCTTGGAAGGCAGATGCAGGGACTTTGAGAGCGAAGACCTTGTGCCCACTGTAGGAGAGGAACTGGTTCGAGACCATCTTAAAAATCTGAACGTGCACAAGTCCATGGGACCTGATGAGATCCATCTGCGGGTCCTGAAGGAGCTGGCAAATGAAGTTGCTAAGCCGCTGGCCATCATATTTGAGAAATCATGGCAGTCAGGTGAAGTTCCCAACAACTGGAAAAGGGAAATATAACCCCCATTTTCAAGAAGGGGAAAATGGATGACCTGGGGAATTACAGACCAGTCAGTCTCACCTCTGTGCCTGGCAAAATCTTGGAGCAGATTCTCCTGGATGGCATGCTAAGGCACATGAAAATCAACAAGGTGGTTGGTGACAGCCAGCATGGCTTCACTAAGGGGAAATCCTGCCTGACCAACTTGGTGGCCTTCTATGATGGGGCTACAGAACTGATGGACAGGGGTAGAGCAGTTGATGTCATCTACCTGGACTTGTGCAAAGTGTTTGACACTGTCCCACACAAAATCCTTGTCTCTAAATTGGAGAGACATCAATTTGATGGATGGACCACTCGGTGGATAAAGAACTGGATGGATGGCCGCACACAAAGAGTTGTGGTCAATGGCTCAATGTCCAGCTGGAGACCAGTAACGAGTGGTGTCCCTCAGGGATTGGTGTTGGGACCTGTCTTGTTCAACATCTTTGTCGCTGACAGGGACAGTGGGATTGAGTGCGCCCTCAGCAAGTTTGCCGATGACACCAAGCTGTGTGGTTCGGTTGATACGCTGGAGGGAAGGAATGCCATCCAGAGGGACCTTGACACGCTTGTGAGGTGGGCTGATGCCAACCTCATGAAGTTTAAGCATGCCAAGTGCAAGGTTCTACACCTGGGTCAGAGCAATCCCAGGCACAGCTACAGGTTGGGCAGAGAAGAGATTCAGAGCAGCCCTGCGGAGAAGGACTTGGGGGTGTTGTTTCATGAGAAAATGAACATGAGCTGGCAGTGTGAACTCACAGCCCAGAAAGCCAACTTTCCTTTCCAAGGCTGAGGAAGTTGGGGCTGTTCAGCCTGAAGGAGAGAAGGCCACGTGGAGACCTCATAGCAGCCTTCCAGGATCTGAAGGGGGCCTATAGGGATGCTGAAGAGGGACTCTTCATCAGGGACTGTAGTGATAGGACAAGGGCTAACAGGTTCAAACTTAAACAGGGGAAGTTTAGATTGGATATAAGGAGGAAATTCTTTCCTGTTAGGGTGGTGAGGCACTGGAATGGGTTGCCCAGGGAGGTTGTGAATGCTCCATCCCTGGCAGTGTTCAAGATCAGGTTGGACGAGGCCTTGGGTGATATGGTTTAGCAGAAGGTGTCCCTGCCCACAGCAGGGGGGTTGGAACTAGATGATCTTAAGGTCCTTTCCAACCCTAACTATTCTATGATTCTATGATTCTAATCACAATTTTTTTAGGATAGGTTTTTTAATTGCCCTTGCACTATACTGATAAGTAGTCCCAAAGATCCAGTAAGTCTATTCTTTTCATTAAAACTTTTTCTCTGAAACCTAAGGGAAGCCATTGATTTTCACGGCAGATGTCCTTCAAAATGGCCACATTTTTTTGGCTGACTGAAACTCCTCAAAACTTAAAACATTTTTTTTTAAGCTTTTTTTTTGTTTGTTTCTGTTGTGTGGTAAAGAAAGCTTGGAATTATGGTAAAGTTTGCCTATTTTGATTCACATTTTGCTGATATTATGATTGTGTTTTATGCACAGATTAACATGATCCTTTGCATTATCTGATGACCTTTTATAACTCTGTCATAATGAGAACATACTGTTACTTACCACAGTAACTGGTATATTGTGATATACGTCATTCACCATGTTCATCTTAGTTTTCCACCCGGAAAGCCCTGAAACAATGAAAGTTAAATATCCAGCTATACCTGCCTCTCAAGTGTCGCATCAAGATCTCCATGCAATCCAGGCACGGGACTTGTGGGATAAGCACCCAGGGGACGGCTGCCCCATCCCTCATTGGCCACCCTACTTGCTGCCAGGCCAGGACCTCTGTTGGCCACCATGCCTTCTGACAGACCAGGCCTCCTCTCCAGCCCCCCCCCTGTTAAAGGAGACACCTCAGACAGCTTTATCAACTGTCTGTCAGGAGTGCATGGAGGTCTCCCCTTTGCCAGGCCACAGGCAAGTCAATCTAGGAGCAGACTTCAGCTCCTGAATGGCAGTTTCTCTAGAGGTCCAGCAGGTTATCTCTTTACCCGGCAAGTGAACAAATGGAACAAAGCCTGCCAAAAGCCCTGCATCCTTTTTTTTTTACTTTCTCTTAATCCTATCTGGTTTTTGTGCCTATTATTTTTAATTTTCCAGTATTGCTTCCATTTCTGTATGTTGCCAATTACCTAAGATTAGCTGCAGGAGTATAAATTACAAACTAACAATGACTAATTAAAAGTTACACATGATTACTTTACATTTTTAATATAAATTATAGGTTATTATAATCAGTCATACTGCATTAGTTGATTCGATAAATTCCAGCCAAAGGATTTTATCTCTCTCTCTTTCTCCTAAATGACTTCACTCTTAAGCCATTTTGTCTACAATGAAGTTAGGAATTCATCCACATTTTTCTAATTCAAAATTCTAAAGCTGTGGTACGTCAGACTTCTCACACAGGTGAGGTGTACTGGATTCAAATTACCCCTGAAATGTTGTCTTCTTTCAGGCTTAAAATCTTTTATGGAGATCACATCAAGCAACAAGCATTTCACACAGCTCTTTTTAGCTTCATTAGATATTGGGGTTTTTTTTTTGCTAATGAAAGTCAAATTTATGAAATTATTCTTGAACAGTATTATAAGTAGCTGAGACCAAATATCAAGGGCTTGCCAAAAGCTAAAATCAAGGGCTAGTGAAGGCAATCTAGAAATCTGGGCAGGCTTTTTAGGAATATCATCAGCATCAAACTTTCTCTGCAAAATGTTTCAGAAAAAATAACAATTTCTTCTTCTTCAACCACCTGTCCCTCCCACCCCCCATTTCATTTCCTCCCTATCCTCATGATAAGCATTAGTTTTAAATCTGAAAAACTGGGGATTTTTTAGCTCTTCTGTAATCTTCTCCAAAACCTATTTCTTAAAGCTGCAATAGACCTCTTTCAAGAGAGGCTTTCATTTTTAAGATGAACACATACCATTTGCTCAGAAATTCAGCAGAAGTAACATTCCGTTATGGATGTCATATTTACTTATTTACTTCATACTTACTTTCCAATGCATGAAAGATTTTACAGTCCACCCACTGTGCCATACAATAGCTTGCTATCAAACATTAAGAAATTCCAGATTATGCAGCATCCAAGGCTGACATCAAATTTATTCAGTTCTGCTCTCCAGCAGCTTGATATCATTGTAAATAAACAATATTAATAATTGGGAAAATATACTGTACAGGATTCAGTACTTTGAATAAAATCCATTCTTCCCAAGTAGAGGATGGAACAAGAAAATCACGACATTCTGTTAAAAGAACAAGCTTGAGGCATTCTATCAAGAAGGAGAATGACTAAAGAGCAAAATTAACAATAGTACTTCAAAAGCAAGCTGATAATAAAACCATCTTTTCAAACTTATATCCTTCTTAACATAGCATTGGACTTAAAGGAAGTTGTCTTTCCGCTGAAAGAAAGCTCATTAAATTTGAAATGATCTTATAGATGGTGTAAAAGTTTCTTTCCATAAAAGTAGAGCTTATAAGTGGTTAAGATGCCAAAGTAGATACTGAAGCACAGACTGCACAGGTCTATAAATGATGAGCCTTTCCTACTTGATTGGAAAGTTTCGGTATTGGCACTGTTTAAACAAAATAACACTGACTATGGTTTATTACACCTCAGAGGCTACTAAACAATATTTCTCACTGTGTGATTATTTCATGAACACCAATAGAAACACACAACTTTGCAATTGCAGTCTCTATTATCCACCTAACTCCACATCTGAAGCAGATATCCATAACAGAGGAAGACATGCAGAATTCTCTTGGAATAGAAGACACAGTTTTAAAAACTTGCTTTCTCTAACATGCAGTGCTGTGTAAGAAAAAAAAAAAAGTCAATAGAAATTAAAAAACTAATTTCTTGAAGAATATACTACACCACATCCAATTCTGCCCTTTCTGGGAATGTGTTCATTATGTTCCTTACATAACACACTATTCAAGGACTTTAAAATACTCATTATCAAAGCCTATATAATTTTGAACAAAAACTTTAAGTTCTTTTCTCTTGCTTTTCTCCCCCCAAGACTTTATACTCAGTTTTGCAGGTTGTGGCAATTCAGCTATAGGCCATTTGAGGGAATTAAGCTATCACATTATAGCAAATTTCTTGATGGACCAAAACCCACCAGCTGCTACATCTGGTTTTGGCCGGAAGCCTAGGGTGTGAATGCAACCCACTCAGTATTTTATGTAAAGCCAGTGAATATTTCTTATTTCCTGATTATAATGATGACTGCCTCTTTTAAGAGATTTAAGCTGAAATATAAACTTCCCCAAATATTCTGAATCACAGTGATCATTAGAGTGAGTTACTGGTAACAAGTGACAGAATCTGACAACCCTCACAAATTCTTTCCTCTAATATTTGACTGCCTAGTAAAAAAAAAAAAAAAAAAGAAAAAGACCAAACAACTCAGTGTAGTTACAAACTTAATACTAATAATTACAGAAGAATGGGATATAGGCCTCAGAGTTTCTGCCATGATTGCAGAGACAACTGGAATTGAGGATCAACACTGAGCTTCGTAACAGCGCTGCTCTAAAATCAGTCCTTCAGAACTGTATCTGTGCACATCTCTAATTACATACATTTACCAGTAATGGCAGGAATATAATAATACTAAAATTAATAACAGACCTTCCTTTCATTGAGAGTATTGTGATATAGGGCCCTGCTCTGGTATACGGATTTCTCTGCCTTCCATAGAGAACATAGTCTACTGTGATCAATTTACAACTTCCCTGTAGCAACCAGAAGGAAAATAAAGCAAACATAGAATCAAAATGCAATATAATTAAGTAATAATGATAGCTATACTAAATTCAGTAATGTTTGAACAACATTAACATACAAAAAGATTACATCTTCTAAATTTTTAGCAAAATTAATGTCCAAGAATTAAAGTAAATAGAATAAGTTTTACTAAAACTCACTATTGTGAATAGTGAAGGAAAGATGAAATTAAAGCTACTCAAACCACTAGCTCTTTGTCATGTTATAGAAAAGACAAAATGCCAGTGTGTTTTTTTGTCCTTTCACAATGTGATATAGGACTCGTTCATGTACAAGAATACAGGGGAGGGAAGATGGAGGGAGAGAAAAAAAAAGTGAATATAATCTCCACAAAAGTGACAAAGAAGGAGCTGGAGATGTGTGTGGGAAATGCTGAGCACTGCTAGTAAATACTAGACATAGAACCAGAGCCTTAACAGTCCTGAGGAACAACTTGTACCTGAAGGTTCAACAAAATTTACCTTTGAACAATATTACAGCTCTTACCCTCTTCCAAAACAAACACTAACTCTATCAAGATGTCTAGCTCAATGAATACAACCAGTTGCTGGCTGGAGTTTATGCAGACAGCAGACATTCTGTTGGAATTAATAGGAGGCTTTGCCAAAGAGATATTTTTGTAAAATTACTGTGCTATTTTGGGTGCCTGTGTTGACAAAGAGCTGAATAAATTATTTTTTAGTATTCAAAAGAAAAGATTATTGTGACCGAAGATTCATTATTGTTTTTATAAACTAATTTGACAGCTGTTGATTTGACCACTCAAAGCAATCTCTGAGCATTTATAGTATAATACTATCTCAAATGCAACTTCTTCTGGTGAAGTATATTACCAACCACATAATTCAATTACTTCTGAGAACAAGCCTGAAGTCTTCTTAAGTGTGTAGGGAGACAGAGGCTATTGTTTGGAAATTCTCAGTATTCATTAAAATGAATAGTTCTATGCAAACTGTAGTCTGCATTTAAATGTTCTTAAACTGTATTATTCAAATCAGAAACTCATTTAGATCTGGGTGCAAACCACCTTGTCGCATACAATCCATTTTGTTGATAAGAATAACAATAAATAATAATCAATGATGATCAAAAGAACAAAGAAGAAGCAATAAGAAAAGCTTCCATAGGTACATTTGTGATAAAATTAAGACTAGGAAAAATGGGGGCCCTCTCTAGAAAGAAATGGGAGACCTGGTAACCTGTTTTTAGAAACAAAAAAAGGAAGACCCAAAGAACTACAGGCCAGTCAGTCTCACCTCAGTGCCCAACAAAATGATGGAGGAGAGCCTCCTGGAAAATGTGCTAAGGCACATGTTAAAAAAAGGAGGTGATTGGTGACAGCCAACTTGGTCTTACCAAGGGAAAAAGTGCCTGACAAATTTGATGGCCTTCCCCAGTGCAGTTAACAGCATTGATGGATAAGGGAAGAGTAACTGACATCATGAAGACCTTAGGCCCACTGTAGGAGAGGATCTGGTTCGAGACCATCTTAAGAACCTGAACATTCACAAGTCCATGGGACCTGATGAAATCCATCCACGGGTCCTGAAGGAGCTGGTGAATGAAGTTGCTAAGCCACTGTCCACCATATTTAAAAAATCATGGCAGTCAAGTGAAGCTCCAGATGACTGGAAAAAGGGAAATATAACCCCCATTTTCAAGAAGAGGAAAATGGATGACCCAGGGAACTACAGACCAGTCAGTCTCACCTCTGTGCCATGGTTCAATGTCTGGCTGGAGACCAGTAACGAGTGGTGTCCCTCAGGGATTGGTGTTGGGACCTGTCTTGTTCAACATCTTTGTCGCTGACATGGACAGTGGGATTGAGTGTGCCCTCAGCAAGTTTGCCAGTAGCACCAAGCTGTGTGGTTCGGTTGATACCCTGGAGGGAAGGGATGCCATCCAGAGGGACCTCTGATGGGTGGACTGATGCCAACCTCATGAAGTTAACCATGCCAAGTGCAAGGTCCTACATCTGGGTCAGAGCAATCCCAGGCACAGCTACAGGTTGGGCAGAGAAAAGATTCAGAGCAGCCCTGCGGAGAAGGACTTGGGGATGTTGGTTCGTGAGAAACTTAACATGAGCCGGCTTCAGAGTGTGTTCCAACCCAGAAAGCCAACCGCATCCTGGGCTGCATCAAGAGAAGCATGACCAGCAGGTCAAAGGAGGTGATCCTGCCCCTCTACTCCACTCTTGTGAGACCTCACCTGGAGTATTGTGTGCAGTTCTGGTGTCCTCAACATGAAAGGACATGGAAGTGTTGGAACAAGTCCAGAGGAGGGCCACGAGGATGATCAGGGGACTGGAGCACCTCCTGTATGAAGACAGGCTGAGGAAGTTGGGGCTGTTCAGCCTGGAGGAGAGAAGGCTGCATGGAGACCTCATAGCAGCCTTCCAGTATCTGAAGGGGGCCTATAGGGATGCTGGAGAGGGACTCTTCATCAGGGACTGTAGTGATAAGACAAGGAGTAACAGGTTAAAGCTTAAAGAGGGGAAGTTTAGATTAGATGTAAGGAAGAAGTTCTTTCCTGTTAGGGTGGTGAGGCACTGGAATGGGTTGCCCAAGGGAGTTGCGAATGTTCCATCCCTGGCAGTTTTCAAGACCAGGCTGGACAAACCCTTGGGCAACATGGTTTAGTGGGAGGTGCCGCTGCTCATGGCAGGGGGGTTGGATCTAGATGATCTTAAAGTCCTTTCCAACCCTAACTATTCTATGATTTTATCATCTCCCTGGACTTGTACAAGGCTTTTGACATTGTCCAACACTACAACTTTGTCTCTAAACTGGAAATTTGAATTTGATGGATGGACCAGTTGGTGAATAAGGAATTTGCTGGATGCTTGCACTGTCCAAGTGGAGACCAGTGACAAGTGGTGTTCCTCATGGGTCGTTACTGGGACTGATGCTGTAAAACATCTTTGTGTGTATCCCAAGCAGAAATACAAGCAGGGTGGAGAATGAATTAAGAACAGCCCAGAGAAGAAGGACTGGTGGTACTCATGGATGAGAAGCTCAGCATGACCTGGCAATGTGCACTTCGAGCCCATAAAACAACCATATCCTGGGCTGCATCCAAAGAAGCATGGCCATCAGGTTGAGGGAGGTGATTCTCCCTGTCTACTCTACTTTGATGAGACCCCATCTGCATTACTGTGTCCAACTCTGGGGCCCCCAACGGAAGAATGATGTGGAGCTCTTAAAGTGAGTCCAGAAGAGGGCCACAAAGATGATCAGAAGGCTGGACCTCCTCTCTTATGAAGACAGGCTGAGAGAATCAGGCTTGTTCATCCCAGAGAAGAGAATGCTCTGAGAGACCTTACAGGAAGCTTGTAGAGACTCTCAGACTGAATTCAGGATACACTGGAAGATACTGATGCTTGCTATAAATTCAGACGTTTCTTTCTAAAATACGTCAATCTACATGTAGCAATTTGATATGGAAAATGAACCAAATTTTAAAGAGTATAAATTCACATCATTTAGTGTAATCACTAAATGCTGAGAATATGAAGAATCTTAGATGCAGTAGCTGTTTCACAATTATCCAGTATAATTTTTCCTCCTGTTTAGTATGAACATCTAGCACTGACTACTGTTGACAGTAGATTATGCAGTTCTTTGATTCCACCTAATGCACTTATTGCTAATAAATTATATGTTTAAAACTGTTGAAATAATAATATGGTATTCTGAAGTGAAACAATAAACTTCTATAAACATAACATGCAACTATGCTTATACTTAGTGATTTGTTACCCCTATGCTAACATAATGCCAGTGCTTAACTCTGTGGTTATACATAAAAAAACCCTATCTTTTATCGAAAATTCTCATCTTTTAACTCATGAGAATAGATCTAGACTTTTGCTAAGATTGCTGAAAACATTAGGCAATCACAAATAAATACATAAATATTTCAGTTGCATAAAGTACCCAAATATTTCAAGTGTTGTATTTTATGTGTGCCACATGCTGGAAGCTGCAACAGCCAGATACCAATATGCCATTGAAAGACTATATAATGCAATATGGAAATATCTTTATGTAAAAAAAAAATGTTTTCACTATGAGATAGAAGTGAGTTTGAGACTGCTTTAGCTTAAGTTTCCATAACATAACTAAAATGATGGCATAACTGACAGTATAGAAGCTATCTCCCTGGTAGTTCATGTATATGATTTATATGTGTTATATTTAAAAATAATCTGTTTCAAGACTATTGAAGGTCACTTTATCAGATAAGCAAGTCTATTTTACAGGAATTGCAGCCATTTGTTTCAGTTTATTTGGGACTGAAACAAGGTGTCATGAATTTACAGAAATCTTTGCTCTACCTTGCATATAGTGCTTGTTATTTATTAAACAATGACTTTTCCTTTTCGGTTTTGGTGATTTTTTCCTTTTTGCTGGTGCACCAATAAACATGTAATTGACAGACCCATGCTTCTCCAGCTCTCTAAGGTAGGCTGTATAATATTTTTGCCTTCCTACTGCAGAGAAAAATTTGAAAAAAGTATTCTGTGAAGTATATTTTGCCCTAGAGGAAAATTTGGAAATATATTTTATGACTCTGTTTATCACATTTCCTAATGCACATGGAAAATAATGTGGTCTCTCTTGCAAGGTTCTTTTCAGTTTCTTTCATCTGCAAGTGGGAGAAATGTTCTTCATTGAGAAACAGAAACACTACTGAAGCTGAGAACACAGAACTGATTGAAGGAATGATACCTGGCACATAACAGTGAAGAATGGTGTTCAAAGGTGGCCAAAATTTAATTCTTTTGAGCCAGCCACTAATAATGGTGCTAATTGCTGTTTAGAAAACACAGTTGCATTAGTACATGAGTTACTAATAACAAGACAATGTATATTAGAAAATAGTTCATTCATCCAAATTCTAATTTTCTCATGATCTGGTGACTGACTACATTTGATGTGCATTTTCTTATAAAATATGACACTGAAAATTACAAATTTCGTTAAAGGTACAATATTAAACAAAATTAGTATTTAAAACTGCGTATGAACCCGGTATTTTATCTGATTTCCTCTTTACCTTAAAATAACAGTGTTCTTGGCATGCTAAGTATACTCAGCATTTGCTCAACTACATTGCAACACAGGAGAAAAAAACCTGCTTTGAGCACCTGAACAGAAACCAAATAAACATCAGGTATCTTAAAGGTCTTTTCCAACCTAAATGATTCTATGATCACCTAATAAAGACAGGCTTCTTAGAAATTCTATTGACACAGAATAAGCTTAAATACATAAAGCTAGGTCTTCAGTTCACATATACTGCCAGAAACTGTTGCTAGCAACAGAAATTACCCCTGGAGTAAGAGAAAAGTGGAGGAATAGAGGAATCATACACTGATCAGAGGGCATGAAAACACAAGGTGGCTTAGTCCACAGATGATAGAGAAATAGTTCTTTTTTTTTAAGGCAGCAGCTGAAGCAGGCAAAAAAGAAGATACATCTGCAGTAGAGAAAAATAAAATCTAAAACCAGCACTAGCTGAAATCAGACCAGCCAACAAGAAGGATGAGTGGTCAGCTGCCAAAGTCATAAAATAAAATTGTACAAAACCACATTAATGATAAAATCATTGGGAATCCAAAACATTAGATAATTCTACGGTAAACATAACTGTTGATTACTAGAGATAAAATATCTGGATGGGAATATTTAATTTGTTTTCAAATATGTTTACTGTATTTTCTTAGGATAATCCTTGAAGTTCTGTTTACATAAAAATAAATCTAAATAGTCTGTTGCCATAACAACATAATACATTAGTTTTCTAGTTTTATTTTTGATCATTTGACTACAGGCTTGTTTGCTAGGATCTTTGTGACTTAACTCTTCAGTGTTTCTCAGTATTACTTAAATGAAGACTCTGCATTTAATCTTGAGGATAATTCATAATTCTTTTCCTTGAAGAAACAAGACAGGGTCAAAGAATCTGACATGGAAATAACAGAACCAGAAAAAAATATTGTACTTTCATTGGTATAATAATAAAAAACTCGGAAAATGAAACTAGATAAATGTATTTCATCCTTTGATGTTTTTACTGGCATTATTAGATTGCAGCATCATATTCCTGCCACTTGGACTAAACTACAACAGGAAGGCAAAGTCCTGATTTCAACAAAAAGATCTAGATTGTGTGAAAACTGATTAAATGAACAGATGGAGAGGAAAAACAGATGAAGAATAGGTTCTACATTAGTTATTGTAGTTTGCCATTCTTTTTATCTTCTTCAGTTTTACATTTGGACCTGTCAGATTTCCTTGTTACCTGTTTCATACAATGAAGATTTATTCTTAGCTCTTGTTCTTAAGTTATAATAAGCCCAACAAAAATACCTGATTCCTTATCATCAGAAACACCTGACCATCCCAATTTAACCTAAAAAATAATTCACTTGGTTCTGACATTCTCCAGGCAACTAAACTTAAAGAAAATCAATAAGTGCTGTATGAGATATAAGTTACTCTATTCTTTCAAAGGCATTATCTGGGCCTACAGTGGAAAATTGTGTGTGATTTGAGATATCTAAGCTAACACCAGTCTTGGTTAACATGTTCATGTGGTTCAGCCCTGAGCCCCCTAGACAGGACTCTTTCAAATCTTGCAAGCAGTAAAACCTCATTAGTACAGCTAACAGGCTTAGTCATAATATATTGTTAACAGTTCTGCAGATCGCTTTATTGTGGTCCTTGCATGAAACAGATGTCATAAAAGATATAAAGAGGATGAACATTAAATGATAAATAAAATAGGAGAATCTTTCATATTTACTATCTAGTTACAAATGTCTCTCAAGCTAGTTTAAAAAAAAGCTAAACAGTTGCCAATCTACGCCTGACTTTTCCCAGGAGAAGTTTTCCATTAAAATATGTGTGAGAAACTTACCAACATATTTTGCCGTATTTTGGATCATCACTAAGTACTTTTAATTCAGCTTCATACATTACATAAAATGACAGTAAGAAGTTGCAAGGCTAAGATAAGATTGTGTTGTTATTAATGAAAAAAATGAAAAAGTGTTTCTGTCAATGGTGTTTTGCATCTCACATTTGTTAGCTGTGGTTTTATTTAGTGCAAAATGAAATAATTATGAACCTTTCAAATACAGTAAAAACGTCACATCAGTTTTATGTGCAAGGAGATTTGATAATTCTATTATTATTAGGTGTAAAACTCTACAAATATAAATCAGAAATTAAGAAGTTTTGAGCATGCCTGTAAATAACTAAAAAACCCTGAGTAATCTAATATCTCAGGAAACGTTTTCGTGGGTGAGACAGGGTAAAAGTGGAGCTATGAGTGAAGTGCTAGGGCAGATGAGTAGAAGATGGAAAAGCACAATGTACAGTGACATAAGTGACTAGGGAGGGGAGGGAAGTGGCAACTGAACTCAGCTCAGAAGCTGAGGTGAGAAAAAAAGATACTTTGCTCCTATCTTCAAAACTGTCATTAATCTCACAAAATTTGGGTAGTGACTAAAGAATCAGTTTTTAATTAAATTTCAATTCAATAAATCTTTATTTAGCTGCCAGGCTCATTACAGCTCTGAAGTGACACTACTTCTAAAAGAGAGGAAGCTGAACAAAACTATTTGTGAGAGGGTAAGTTGCTAATACATGTACCCATGCTAATGCCTTTGAAGAGTGAATACAAACATGTGAAGCGTCATTATGTCACTGTCTGAATTGAATAAAGCTTTCTATTACTTTCATCTAGTAGAACTGGAAAGCAACCCTGCACCAGAAAATTTTTTCATGCCAGGTGATATAGTAGAAAAGTATTCTCCACTCTTGGATATTCTCTGACAGTAGAGAATAACTATATGTTGCCTTGTGACAAATGGGAGTTCAGCATAATGTAAAATAACAAAATCTGTAACTAGGATATTTTAATAAATCACTACTTTTAAGTTCACCATTAAATAACAAAAGGCAAGCAAAGATGAAGTTACTTTTGCTTGGATCTTTGGCGTCAAAGTTGTCTATTTTGAGCAATTCAAACAACTAGAGAGGATTTTTTTTAGTAGTTGGTTTATAGCCAAGAGTTGTGACTGAAAACTAAATGCTATTCCATCGCTGATATTTGCCCTGCTCTGTAAGATGTAAGCTGTGGACTTGCTTTTTTGATCTCACAATAGTGTGTTGAGAGCAGTAGTCACCAGACTTTAGTCTTCTTTGATGAAATGCAGGTCCAAACCCTCCAAGTTGAGAAAACAATAGAACCCAGATCTCCTATTTCTTAGACAAATGTCTTACTAGTCTTATCAGAGCCTGATTGATTATAAAATAAAAATAAGAGGTGAATCAAAGAGTAAATCCCATCCCTGTCATTTAAACGTAATTATGGGAACCAGTCCTTGGCAAAGGATCCCAAGAACGCTTCCCTCCTAACAACATTAACTCAGATAGCTATAGGCATGAAGAAGACAGGAGTTCAGTGGCATTCGTCTTGTTAATGTTTTCAGCTGACTAATTTAATGAATCTCCTTGCTCAATACAGGGGTTCTTGCAATTTAACCTTCCAAGATTGCACTAGAGAGTGGTGAGCCTATTTGTTTGACATTGCATCACATATGTCAAAAAAAAATCCATTGATACTGACATTTCAGATTTTCAAATGTTTTTGAACCTGAAAGTTCTACTTCAAAATATTGAGAATTGCTTTAATTCTGGAATGACTGAGTGGATTGCTACCATTTCCACTTCAAAGCCCAACAAGAAAACAGAAATGTTTGTTTGTTTGTTTGTTTTCCTAAAAGCAGGGTTTCTGATTTATTGAGATATCAAATTTATCTTAATTCACTATTCTTCTCCAAGTTTAACACGGTCACTGAACTCTGACAGAATTCAACACATCAAATTTAAGCTGGAACTTCAGTTTTACTTTCTTTGGTTGCAAAACTCAGATAGGACATGAGAGAAGACCAGATTTTGCTTCTAATAGGATTTAAACTCATCCTTTCTCCATTCTTTGCCTCATTCACTCCTGTCAAGTGTACTACACAACAAGGCCATGGACCATTCAAAGAATATCATATACTGGAAAGAAGTGACACATTTGATCTATGCTGTGATAACAAACTAAACAATCTGAAATAATTTGAAATTCACTGGACCAAGTCAAAAGCAGAAATATGATGACAACCACAGTGTAATGTTTAGGACACATTACTACAATCTCTGGATTCTAACCTAACCAGATCCCACAGAAAATATACAAAAAGATCATTAAGAAGAAAGACCAAAAGCAGTCCCTCATTACTTTCTTAAGTTATTTTTAGGTACAGCGCTGGGATACAATGAACATCTCCATTATGTTTTGTAAATATGAGCCGACATTTCTGCTGTCTGTGGGAGCTAGTCATTATTTATTTATGATTATTAAACATGAATAAAATTATTAGTCCTGTCACCCTGATGTTCACACTATATGCCTCAAAGGATCTCCCTGATGAGAACTGCTGTGTTATGCACCCCTCTACTCTTGCAACCCAGAAGTCAACACTTTATTTCACAAAAATTAAGCAGTGTTATAGAATCATAGAATAGATAGAATTGGAAAGGACATTAAAACCATCTAGTTCCAACCCCCCTGCCATGGGCAGGGATACCTCGCACTAAACCATGTCACCCAAGGCTCTGTGCAGCCTGGTCTTGAACACCACCAGGGATGGAGGATTTGCAACTTCCTTGAGCAACCCATTCCAGTGCTTCACTGCCCTTACAAGTAAAGAACTTCTTCCTTATATCCAACCTAAACTTCCCCTGTTTAAGTTTTAACCCATTATCCCTTGTCCTACCACTACAGTCCCTAATGAATAGTCCCTCCCCAGCATCCTTATAGCCCCCCCTTCAGATACTGGAAGGCTGCTATGAGGTCTCCACAGAGCCTTCTCCAGGCTGAACAGCCCCAGCTTTCTCAGCCTCATATTGATACTGTTCTCATATTCATACTCGGGTAAATCCTTTCTGATAAAAACTGTGAGACCTGAAATCCGTTACCCTCTGAGGAAGATCCAGCACCCTCTTGTACAGTTCACTTTTCATTACAGAAGAAGCATTTCAAAAAACATACGTTCATGGACTTGAACACGTACTCTCAAAGACCAAGCAGCTTTCTTCACTGATTCCTCGCCCCTCTTCCTCCAGTGCCTCCTGGGTCCATGACTTCCCAAAGATGCTCCATGTGAAAAGCAAATATTTTTACAGCAGGGAACTTTTTAACAGCACAGCCTTAAACTTAAACATCATCTGTCAACTGTAATGAAGAAAGGTGGTGCTCAGGTTGGCATAGTTCTTCCATCTCTAAGGCATTGCATGTTTTAATACACCATTACTAATGATTTGCCATAAAGCTGCCTATTTACACCCATTTTATCATATATCCCTGTTACTCTGCAATAGTTGTTACCAGTATCTAATATATGACTGTTATTTTTTAAGAGATACTTTTTAACTAGAACTGTAAAGATAAAAATTCTTTTTCATACACTGAAAGTCTTAATTTTGCAAAATATAAACACATCAAGCTCAATATTTGGGGTATTTTTCTCGCATTTCTGTATCAGCAGAAGAGCTTGTTTAACATTAGAAACATGAATTCCACATGCAATAATCAGGTTCCTTAGCATAACTTATTTAACAAGTCATTATTCGATCCTGACTCAAAATGACAATCCATTCATTGGAAGTATTTGCCTAATGATTTCAGTTGAAGACTGTTAGCAATCTTTTCCCCAAAGCATTCATTTGGAGTAATTAAGAGCCACTGTATTGATATGCTGTAGTTGTGAAAGTCAGAGGCAAGCAATTATCCAATTCCAAAAATTTAATGAGGCTCAGGTGGATTTAAAGCCACAGTCTGATTTGCCCATTATATTCAAGGTCTACATGCTGTAGGTTCAATGCTTCAAAAAATTATGTATTAGTTTTTTTCAAATTACTTGCATTTTTTTAGTTCTTGTACCAAGAATCTTAGGTACTTTCTCAGTACACTTCTGCAATCTATAGAGTGCTGTACTACTTTGAATTTGCAATACTTATTCCTGTGCTACTTACTTAGATAGTTCCAGTGCACTCTGAGAAAGACAAAATGTGTTTTACTCGCAATTTTTCAGCTCTGCTTAGGGACGGCTTTATCTGAAAACTGACAAATTGCTTATCACAGAATCATAGAATCATAGAATAGTTAGGGTTGGAAAGGACCTTAAGATGATCTAGTTCCAACCCCCCTGCCATGGGCAGGGACACATCACACTAAACCAAGGCTGTGTTCAACCTGGCCTTGAAAACTGCCAAGGATGGAACATTCACAACTTCCCTGCGCAACCCATTCCAGAGCTCCACCACCCTCACAGTAAAGAACTTCTTCCTTATATCCAATCTAAACTTTCCCTGTTTAAGTTTTAAGCCATTACCCCTTGTCCTATCACTGCCGTCCCTAATGAAGAGTCCCTCTCCAGCATCCTTATAAGCCTCCTTCAGATGCTGGAAAGCTGCTATGAGGTCTCCACACGCCCTTCTCTTCTCGAGGCTGAACAGCCCTAATTTTCTCAGTCTGTCTTCATATGGGAGGCGCTCCAGTCCCCTGATCATCCCTGTGGCCCTTCTCTGGACTTGTTCCATGTCCTTTTTATGTTGAGGACACCAGAACTGCACACAATGGTCCAAGTGAGGTCTCATGAGAGCAGAGTAGAGGGGCAGGATCACCTTCTTTGACCTGCTGGTCACGCTCCTCTTTTGTCAGTTGTCATCAGTGTTTAAAAACAATGCCAGAACGCTTCAATTTTGCTCTCAGAAAATAAATAAATAGGTAAATGTAAGATTCAGAAGTTAACCGCAATTAAGTTGAACTTTGTTTAGATGAATGCTTCCTGACTGCAGCAAAGAGGTTATGCCAACATTCGGATTTTTATGAAGGGTAGAAAGCCACTTCATACTCTATTATGGAAAGTATAAGGATGTGGACAATTAAGAGGGCACTCATTTCTGAGGGGAAGTGGTGGTGTTCCAAGGCCGTCTGAAATTCAAGAAGATGTTGTTGCTTTTTTTTTTTTTTTTTTTTAAATAAAAAGTCTTATTTTTGTAAAAGGAGGGAACTTTAAGCGTGTTTATGTAACCACACTGTTGAAAGCAATGAAAAAAATGCAGCTGTAAGTGAGAAGATAACCAATGAAAAAACACAAGGATGGATGGCACCTGGAATTTTCAGCCTTGATAACTATTTACAAAGTGTGCAACTACAGGTCCCTCGAGCACACCTTTGAACAGTTGGTCACTTGGAGTTGAAGGCAAGGCACTGAGGGTTATTTTGGCTGTCAGGTTTAAACAACAACCAACTCCCTAGTCCCTTTCTGCTTAGCATATGCTTCACAAACAAGGTAGATCACACTCTGCTACAAAATGTTAGGCTGTATTGATGGGCGTAATGACCTTTATAGTGTGTCACATTCTGCAGAAGGTTATGCAGAGCGATGTATTAGATTGTTTTCCTTTCTGACTGTGCCACTTACTACTGAAGCTTTGGTTTTTTTTACAATTGCTTAGGTTGCCTGGGAAATTGGATTCTAATTTACAAGCAGTCTTTCCACTATTCATTTATTTTTTTTAACTAGCAGCAATACACCGGAATTTATACTTCATGTGCTGCACTGTACATTTCTGGAAGTGTCAATAATGCTTGGATAACTATTGACATCTGTTATGCAAGATATGCTATTGTGCTCTGGACTATTAATGCACCATTATTATATAAAAGCATATACTTTTGCCTATGCATTTTCCCAGTAGTTTTATGTGGTACAGTATATTCCTCAAGGACTCTGATTTTCCAGGAAGACTTTAGAAAGAGCAGTGAGTAAAACACAGAAGCACCTATTTACTAGAAAACACTATTTCAAAATATTCAAATCCCTTTTGGAGTGTTTGATGCAGGAAGATACAGACAATAACTAGGTATTGGAGCGCATGCATATATTGGGGTTTGGGGTTTCAGTTGTTTGGGTTTTTTTTTTATTGTGTGGGAGGTGTTTTTCTTCTCTACGCTATGAAAAATAAACCTATTCATACTGAGCCACCAGCAAGCTTATCATTACTAAGAATTTGTTTCAGGTAAACCAGAAGTTATGTTTAATGTAGTCACTTTATTTCAGTAAGCCTCTGAATGTAGAAAGATTTCATGCTGCAGAAAGCAGACTATGCTTAAATTACAAGATAATACATGTCTTTTGACAGTTCCAGAGTTACCCAAACTCAGAAAAATCTTTACCCAGCTTAAAATACCCATTTGAATAGACAAATCTTGGACAGGCATAAACCATCTGTTTAAATATTTCAGGGATTCAGTAAGAATGCAAATCGAAAGGAGCATTGGTTTTATGTCCTTTGATAGTATGAGAGAACTGTGGGGTTTGATAACTCATAAAGTATCTTCACACATCTCTGCTATCAGCTCCTTTTCCTTCTTCATACTAGAGCATAGTTCTGAGCAACCGAACCTGTCATTATCCCTGCTTGGAGCAGGGGGCGGGCTAGAAGACCTCAGAAAACTCCATCTGTCTCTAAACCTATACTGCCACTCCAGAAAATTCCTGGCAGTTTTTCTAGGACATTTGCTAGGTGCGTTAAAAATTACAAGCTGCTAATCTACAACATCCTTGGTAAACAGTGAGCTCTTAGGGGTAGCTGCACTGAATGCATTTCCTTTTAATATATTGGTAAAGTCACTGCAGTTCTTTAAAAAGACTAAGGGAAAGGGTTAGAAACTACTGGCCAGCACAACTACCCCTAATAACACTATTCCTTAAATAGAGGTGTACTAAGGTGTACTTACCTGGCCTTCTGCTCCCTTCTTGGCAAGACACTGCTTCCAGACTGGAATTTCTTCTGCTGCTCCTACATCTCTCCTTACCCACCATGCTTCATCTTCCTACTTGCACTTCTATCTCTTTTTCCTCTTTTCAGGAAATAAACCTCATTGAGTTTAAAATAATAAAACTTTATTCTAGAAGTGGTTTGTAAAGTACCAGGAGGAAAGAAAATAATCTTGGGAACTCCCAAAATGCTTGGAAAAAGTCATTCCCCACCCCCACCCGACCCTGTTATACGTTAGTGTATAATAAACAGATACTTTTGAGGTAAATATGGGTGATCCAGCTTTGCTGTAACTCAACATATTCGATTGAACTTGCTCTCCCGCTTCTCATGTTTTCAACAGGTCATACATGCTGTCTGCATAAACTATCCTTGAGTATCTTATTTCAGCAAGATATCCTACCTCAGGTAAAAGAAACTTCTCCTATGATGTGCCCCAATGAAGCTTATTTTTCAAGTAACTGATACTTTTCTTTCTCACAGTTTCTAATAATCTACATTTTTCTCTATGATAAAGCATTTTGTTTTATTATAATCAGATACTACCTTAAAGGAAAGGGAAAAAAAATCAAACCAAAAAACATTTTTTAGGGCTTACTCTTTTACTCCCTGTGAGATATCAAAATTAACCACAGTTTCTGCAGAGCTTGCTTGGATGAATTTCACCCAAACCTGTGCTCATATTGCTAATTTATTCAACTGCTTTCTTACTCATTTCTTCTTCAAATGTCACTTTTTTTTTTTTTTAACTATTAGATTACATACCACTAAATTGAGAAATAGCCTTAATCAAGACATTTCCCAGGGAATGGAATTAAACCTAATGATACTTATCAGCAAGAAGTGCTCCTTATTTGGGATAGTAATTCACTTAACTGGGTTGCCTGTAGGTTATTTACTGTAATCAGATAAGGACATCTGATCCTTATTTTCCTGAGAAATAAGGAAAAGTGCTAGTTCTAGAAAGATGCTGTAATTATAGCAGTGCTGTATTTCAAGTGCAACGCCCTCATTTCAGTTGTTGTTCACCTATTCACAGCTACACTGTGGACAGAGCTTTGCGGTCATATATGCTATGCCACAAGTATCCTTCTTTGAAGCAGTGGCCAAGAAGGTGACATATTGAGTGTTCCTTAACTCTTGAGGTAGCATAAAGAATATAGCAGCTTGTACTTTGAATAAACTTGGCTTTCATTCATGAAAGCCAAGCGATCACTTGATCTGCCTGTCAGCAAGATCACATAACCAGTATTGGACTAATGGAACAGTCCAATAATGACTAATAACAACTACAAAGTAACTAATGTCACCCAACAGATTGCTTTTAGAAGGTCCCTGAGGATGCACATACTCAACAAGAACTTGAGCAGTGTTTCAGTAAACTGCAGCTGTTTTATAACTGCAGATGTAAACTGTTCTCTCTGAGCTATTTAGGAGACTATGCTCTCTGGGTTGGTTATATTAAGAGAGTGTTTAGGAAAGTGTTTCAATATGCTACTTTAACTCACTGTATTTTAGCTCACTTGGTCAAATATAACAGAAGTTGAACTGCTGACAGAAGACAAAATAGTGTTTTCAGCTCCTTAATGAGACAATAGTTTTTGAGAAGGGTAGGGCTACAGAAAGCTACTTCAGACTCAAAATAGCATTTTACTAATTATACTCCATCACTGCATTATGCAGATGAAAGTATTCAGCCTTTCAGTACTAGACATAATGGAACCAATCATGCAAAGCATCACTTTCAAGATAGAGGTTGTTACAATTAGGACTAAAACCAACAAATACCAACTTTTATTTTTTTTTTCATTATTAACAATTTTACTGCAAGTTGGGTGCACCAGAGCTTTAAAAGTTATAGCTAATGGACAAGCCATTCTTGATTGCTCTCATCCTGAAATTCACTGTTACTCTTTTCATTTAGTTGAGCGTCTTGATTTACTAAGAGGTCAGGAGTTTACAGCATCTAAGCCTGCTACTCAGGGTCCTTGGGAATGGAAACGATGAAGAATGATGGATTCCATTAATACAGATCACTTATCCAGGCATTCACAAAACAGTAAGAATGACAGTGAACATGAAAACCATGCTTTCTAACACACAGAGTTAATGCCTGTCACCCTAATTTCAAAGATCTTAGAAAGCAATTACTCTTTCTTTTGCTTTTCATTCTCCAGTGAACATTTCTGCTTCATTATACAGGACTGTGTGGAGTTCAAGAACCATTTGCAGACCTTGTCTGAAATTTTAATGAAAAAAATAAAGTAATAAAATCTGGCTATTTCCGTTAAGCAGAACTACATCTCTTTCTCTTCATTTTTTTGCAGCCACTGATATAGGAAGGAAGCTTTATAAATTCATTGATAGTTAACCTGGATTCACAACAGTGGGAAGATAACATTAGCTTATAAGTAGGGGAAAGAAAATACTAGCTTAAAAGGGTGGTCTGATAGCAATTTTTCAGCTGCTCAGCTTATGTTTTCAACTCAGCATTCTCATCACAACAATAATGTCTTCAATATGTCTTCATTGCAGGACCTAACAAATAGACATGAAACAGGCAAGAGAATGCATAAATGAACATATAACTCTGAGGAAGCATTTATGGACCGAATCATATAGGTATTCTTTCTGGTCATACTGCTGCTGACATCATCTGGCACAACATTCCCTACCTGATTAATTTACCTAAATCAAACAAAGTATGTCTGTTCAACAGTTCCATTGCACCAACACATTTTGGAATGGATTTCTAGGACAGCTGAATAAAGAATAGCCTACTTTTTTATGCTTTTAGAGACAGATCAACTTTCTGAAATGAACTGGGTATAGTAGGAGAGATAGTGAGATTCTTCTAGCAGCCTCCAAAGATGCTGTGCTATGTGCAACAATATTATACAGCTTCTACAGAATATTCCTAGACATCAGCCTTTTGACAGACATTTGTAAAAAAACAGAGGTTTTTTAAGAAGCATATAGTCTCTCCCCTGAGCTAGATCCATTAGTGTGTATGGAGTGGGGATAATGACAGAGACTCTAAAACTGTGGCCACTCTTTTCCAGGAGACTTGGGACTGCTCTCACTACTTGAGCTCACTTGAATTCCATGTTTTTTCAGCAGAGCTCTGCTCTTACTCCTTTCAAAGCAGCCAATAATCATGAAGCAAAGGCTCTTTAATTTCACTGTCAAAGGTATGCTTCCCATTGAAAACACGGGCAGTCTCTAAAATCCACAGCAAATGATATGGATGTACCAGTCAGCAGTACAGCCAAATCATATGGATATACCAATGAGTTGTTTTGGGGCACGAGCCTAACAATATGAGATGAACTGTCTCACTTTTGAACTCTCTGTGAGAGCCACCTGAACCACATACAAATGGTGGGGCAGAGGTTGGATACTTCTTGCTCTCCATTATGGTCAGTCACCCTTCTTGCCCAGTAGCAACATGCTATTCACAGTAGTCTTATTTAGAATTTATATCAGGTTGGCCCTCTTCTCTCAGAAGGGCATGTGAACATATTGTGCATTAAATTGCAGAGTCCTAACACCTAAGACCACTTTGATGTTGCATTGGATATGTATCCCAAATGCTTACAAAACAATACTGAAGAGTTTTTGTTGTTAGTGTCATACAGTCCTGAGTTCAGCAGTAGCAGTTATTTTTCTCCTTCTTAGTAGCTGCTGCAGTGCAGTGGTTTTGAATTTCAGCCTGGGAACAACACTGATAACGCCTATGTTGTTGTTGCTAAGTAATGATTACTCTGATCAAGGACTTTCTGAGTCTCATGCTCTGCCAGGGAGGAGGGGAAGCCAGGAGGAAGCAGAGACAGGACACCTGACCCAAACTAACCAAAGAGGTATTCCATACCACAGCACATCATGCCCACTATATAAACTGGGGGCAGTTACCCGGAAGGCCCAGACCGCTGCTCGGGTAAGGCTGGGTATCGGTTGGTGGGTGATGAGAGGTTGTATTCTCTTCCCTTGTTATTTCCCTTATCATTATTATCATTGGTGGCAGCAACAGTGGTTTGTATTATACCTTAGTTACTGCACTGTTCTTATCTCAGTCCATAAGAGTTACATTCTCCTTCCCATCCCTCTGGGAGAGGGGGGGAGGAAGGGGGGAAGAGCGTGAGCAAGAGGCTGCGTGGTTCTGAGTTACTGGCTAGGCTTAAATCACGATACAGGCTAAATACACAGAGTTAAATTCTCCCCTGCTGAAGATGATATAATATTTTTTATTTGGTTTCATTTTGATCAAAGGTTGATTGCCAGGGGAAAGAAAAAAAAAAAAAAATTAATTTAAGGAAAGGATTTTCTGTCTCATTACAGAAGAATAAAACTGTTTGGGCAAGGGGCATATTTAAATCAAAACTTGGAAAACACAGTTCTAGCATGAATAATAGATACAGTGTTATCACAATATGCAATGAACAGCACTTGGATCATATGACCACAGTGATATCCCTGTAGAAAAATATCACTTCTCTTAGGCAGAGCTTGAGATTCCATTCCATTAACAGTCAAAAGCAAGAGACAACTCTTTTGATGATGGAAGAGGTATTCACATTTCAGCAATCTCCTTTGTGATGGCATTAGCTGTGGTGTAACTTTGTGGTGAGACAGATAGAGGACTGATCTCATCAAGAACAACCAGATTGAAGGGAACAGAGGAACATTTTGTGCTTGATGACAGCTTACAGTCACATGGAAATTAAATTATTCTGGATTTCTTCTGAAGTACTGCAGATAAACAGACTTTTGACCAAATTTAATAATTATAGTTACTACACTGTTCTGTGTGGACTACCTTGTATCAATCTATCTGGAGCTGCTCCAGTATTAGTATTACGCATCATTGCACAATGCAGACGTGCACAAGGAGAATTTTCAGGCAATATGACAAAAATGTTCTCTTCATTTCCTAAAAGGTAGTAGTTTATAGTGTAGTTACAATGCCTACTCTATGCAATAAGTATACTAGTAGTAATTATTCATATTAAAAATTTATATCAGTGTGGATCTCTATCAAGTTCAGGACTACATTGTGCTATTTTTCTTTTCAATGCAAAATAATTTGGTAATTTCTAAATGAAAAGAGTCTCTCTGGAGTTGAAACAAAGAAACAAACAAACACAGCAGATAGTTACTTCACTCCTAAAAAGTTAAGTTAACTAATTCTAAATTTTTTACCATGGTAGCCATATGACAACACAGGCACTCAACATTACAGAGCAGCTGAGGCACATTAGTTACAACTTTATGTTTTTAGGTAGCTTGTACAATTAAGTCAGCACATTTAATCATGTGTTAATAATTCCATTTAATAGCTATTTTCAAGGGTTCATATTATTTTTCTCCTGCTGAAAGGCAATATGTAAATATATAATTGGGGATTGAAAACCAAACTCTTTAACAGCTTTAATTAAACTTGGCTAGGGATGTTAAGGATATCAGGAAGGGATTCTACAGGTACATAGCAAATAAAAATCAAACTAGGGACAACACAGGCCCCTCAGGAAGCTCTTGGGAGAATGGCTACACAGGATTTGGAGAAGGCTGAGGTTCTGAATGACTTCTTTGCCTCAGTCTTCACTGGCAAAGGCTCTGACCAAACCACCCAAGTCTTGGAAGGCAGATGCAGGGACTGTGAGAATGAAGACCTTGTGCCCACTGTAGGAGAGGAACTGGTTCAAGACCATCTTAAAAACCTGAACGTGCACAAGTCCATGGGACCTGATGAAATCCATCCACAGGTCCTGAAGGAGCTGGCAAATGAAGTTCCTAAGCCGCTGGCCATTATATTTGAGAAATCATGGCAGTCAGGTGAAGTTCCCGATGACTGGAAAAAGGGAAATATAGCCCCCATTTTCAAGAAGGGGAAAATGGATGACCCAGGGAATTACAGACCAGTCAGTCTCACCTCTGTGCCTGGCAAAATCATGGAGCAGATTCTCCTGGATGGCATGCTAAGGCACATGAAAATCAATAAGGTGCTTGGTGACAGCCAGCATGGCTTCACTAAGGGGAAATCCTGCCTGACCAATTTGGTGGCCTTCTCTGATGGGGCTACAGAACTGATGGACAGGGGTAGAGCAGTTGATGCCATCTACCTGGACTTGTGCAAAGCGTTCAACACTGTCCAACATGACATCCTTGTCTCTAAATTGGAGAGACATAAATTTGATGGATGGACCACTCGGTGGATAAAGACCTGGATGGATGGCCGCACACAAAGAGTTGTGGTCAATGGCTCAATGTCCAGCTGGAGACCAGTAACGAGTGGTGCCCCTCAGGGATTGGTGTTGGGACCGGTCTTGTTCAACATCTTTGTCGCTGACATGGACAGTGGGATTGAGTGCGCCCTCAGCAAGATTGCCGATGACACCAAGCTGTGAGGTTCGGTTGATATGCTGGAGGGAAGGAATGCCATCCAGAGGGACCTTAACACACTTGTGAGATGGGCTGATGCCAACCTCATGAAGTTTAAGCATGCCAAGTGCAAGGTTCTACACCTGGGTCAGAGCAATCCCAGGCACAGCTACAGGTTGGGCAGAGAAGAGATTCAGAGCAGCCCTGTGGAGAAGGGCATGGGGGTGTTGGTTGATGAGAAAATGAACATGGGCCGGCAGTGTGCACTTGCAGCCCAGAAAGCCAACAGTATCCTGGGCTGCATCAAAAGGAGCGTGACCAGCAGGTCGAAGGAGGTGATCCTGCCCCTCTACTCTGCTCTTGTGAGACCTCACTTGGAGTATTGTGTGCAGTTCTGGTGTCCTCAACATAAAAAGGACATGGAACTGTTGGAACAAGTCCAGAGAAGGGCTACAAGGATGATCAGGGGACTGGAGCACCTCCTGTATGAAGACAGGCTGAGGAAGTTGGGGCTGTTCAGCCTGGAGGAGAGAAGGCCGTGTGGAAACCTCATAGCAGCCTTCCAGTATCTGAAGGGGGCCTATAGGGATGCTGGGGAGGGACTGTTCATTAGGGACTGTAGTGATAGGGCAAGGGCTAACAGGTTCAAACTGAAACCGGGGAAGTTTAGATTGGACATAAGAAGGAAATTCTTTCCTGTTAGGGTGGTGAGGCACTGGAATGGGTTGCCCAGGGAGGTTGTGAATGCTCCATCCCTGGCAGTGTTCAAGACCAGGTTGGACGAGGCCTTGGGTGATATGGGTTAGCAGAAGGTGTCCCTGCCCACGGCAGGGGGGTTGGAACTAGATGATCTTAAGGTCCTTTCCAACCCTAACTATTCTATGATTCTATAAATTGTCCTTTGATAGAATTCCTAACCACATGAAATAAGATGGTGTTGTTATTAAATGGCAATGTAACAACTCACCTGAACTTTTCACCTGAAAAAATCACTTTCTGCATCTAAAGCCACTCTCAGTAATATCTGTTTGTAATTTCTAACTGGAGTATGGTTGTAGTCCAAAGTAGCTCCTTCACACTTTTCCTTTGCCTCTCTAATGCAGCATTTGGAAAGCTGTAAGTTGTGTCTTTTACTAGTTACTTCAAAGCTAGTCTGGCACACCCATTACCACATGATTGCCTCCTAAAAACCTGATAAACATAATTAGTATTTTAATATCTTTAACCACACAATTACATTTTAATATCTTTGTGATAAAGAAGATAATGTAAGCAAAACATGCCCTTTGAATACATAAACTAATTAATTTAATGTCTTAGCTCCTTTTACAAGACTGAAATATTCCAAGCCCAGAATTTCTACTGAATTAAATCTTAACTTTGTTTCCCCGTACTAATTCTCTTTTCAACTACTGCTTTTGAAATGCTTCAGTCATGCAAACTCTTTCTGCTGTACTACTAAAAAGAAACACAGACCAAGAAAAAAAAAGTATGCGATATTTATCCTTTCTACCCATAAAACTAATTTCTCTTGATTATAACACAAAATGAAAATGAAATGCATAATTATTACCCTCCCTACTCCCTCAAAGCTTGGAAAACAACATATCACTTCTTTTGGTTTAAGCTTTCATTGCAGAACACATTTATGCTGATTATGTAAGTAAATGAATTTTAGAGCATAAAAATTTTAGGATTTAAATTAAAATTATCCATTATTGCAAATATGTATATTAGAATTGTAACAGCGTAAACCACAGCAAACACACAAAAACTTGCTTTGGATTAATTTGTGAAAAATTTCCATAAGCAGAGCAGTGGAAAGAAACAAGACTGCTGCTGGAGCTCTGGCTTTTTTTAGGGGTTTGGTTTTTTTTTCTTGAGATATCTAGTATGTCTGGAAACCTAAACCAAAATGCTAGATGCCTGAGTGTAGTCCCAGAAATACTCAGGCTACGTCTTTACATACCAGCTTAACAATGTCACTGCATGGGCTTATGTTTGGACACTGTTCCACAGGCTGCAGAAGCAGGAACATGGTCTCTGCTGTGGGGCTTTGGCCCATGCCCCTACTGCTTTCCCAAATAATCCCTCAGCATGGGCCAGTAATGAGCTACCTGGATATGGCCCCCTCCTTTACAGAGTGAGTGATATTAGCCAGGTGGACCAGAGTTTTGTGATGCTCCATCACCATCTCTTTCTGGTCACACTTTGTCTACTGCTGCGTACCTTTGAAGTCCTTCATAGTTAAATTCAGAGCCTATATGTATAATGGCAAGGAAATTAAACACCGGGATCTTAGGGAGAACATGGGTTGAAATGGTAAGGCGTTACTATAATAAGTTACTCCTTTTTCCCTGTCAAGAGTTTAATGACAATTACCTAAACTTAGACTTACAAAAGTTTAATTGCAGGATGGTTACTGTTTTGTAGATACATCTGGCCTGGTCTCAAACTAGCCAGCTAAGGTAGCACAGGTTGCGGTATTGAATGTTTTGTCCGCTTTTTAGTGGTATAAAACATGTATATAAGCCAAGAGAAGGGATAGGAAAGCATCATGTAAAGGAAGATTAGACTGCTATAGTAAATTGACCTAGTCAAACACCTCTACAATTGAGTAATTAAGAAAAATATAAAATATATTTACCAATACATATATTTTTGTTCTAAACTGTGAGATGAGCAACAAGTTTAGCAGTTACCATACTTAATTTCATTTTGTAGCCAACAGGTAGTCTGTATATACGTATATGTATATATATATATATACAAAAATATCAATTTTGCTGAAAAAAAGAAAGGGTTTGTAGCTGAGTGAACCTACACTTAAACACAAGGGAATATTTTCATCAAGTTCTTTTTCTATTACTTAGGATTCTCCCCAGTATCTAGAATCTGATTTATGAAAACACATTTTCTCAGTATTAATATTTGGTTTACTCTATAACAGTTTATCCTGGCTTTGATGAATTTCTTTGACAAAAATGTGGACTGATGTAAGCAGTTTTAAATGACTTTTCACATGCAACATTAGATTAAACTAACTTCCCACACAAACACAAATTTCTGTATCTCTCATAGGCAAATAGATGATCATTAGCCTTCAGAAGAAATGTTTTCCAATAAAATGATGAATAAATAAATAAAAAAAGTCAAAAGCATACTTAAATGTTATAGTAAAATCCAGAAACAAGGATGAATGTAGATTTGCCCTTAGGCAGTCTTAACTGTAGACAGGTCCAAAAATGTTAAATGTATCTAGGTTTCCCTCTGTCAGAATTTTCTTATTATATTAATGTTATTAAATATTAAGATGTTATTAAATATTATGTTAAATGCTTTAAATTATTAAGATATAAATATTAATAAAAATCTTTAAATATACTTAATGTATCAGCTAGTCATATGCATAGTCTATTACATTAAACTCCATGACTGACACCATCAATCATAAAATGATATATAACTTAAGATAATCTTCTAACATGGTAATCCTCTCTAATAAAGTTGCCATTCAAATAACTTGAGTAACATTTTCAGAAGATCTCTTCCTTCATCAGTTCACAGGAAAGCTTCTGAACAAAGTATGTCTTGAGAAGTTTTTCAATTCCAGAATTTTTCAGGAATGTCATGTTACTTGAAAAGCCTCATAAAGATACAGCCTAGATAAAAGTCTAAAAAAGGGCCTCAAGGATTTAAATGATGACTGAAAACTCATATTTAGTTACTGCCTATACCTATAAACACCTCAACTTTCCAATATTCCTATTGCCATAAATTCAGCCTAAATTATCTCTAAAATCCCATGACACATTGCAACGCCACAGTAATACATCAGCTGACCAGTCAAGCACAGCTATTGGCCACCACAGAAGTATGTTTCTCTTCCTTTGTTTCCTGTAAATGAGCTAATGAAATTAATCCTTTTTAGGGTGGGTGGGAAGTGAATGGCATCAAACTCACTTCTCCTCTTCTATATTATTACATAAATTCAGGAGAAGAATCCTTTTGATGCCCCTCCGCTCTACAGATGTCAATTATAATTCATTGGGGTAGAAAGCAAGGGTGGCACCTGGAATAAAATTCCGACGTTATCTAGTAGTAACAACAAAAACAAGAGGTCTAATATGCTAAACTCTGCTCCAAAGATGAACTCGTCTAGGTTTGGATCTCAGATCCACCCAATACAGCTCCTTAAGCCAGGAAATGGTTTGATGATCCCTGACCTTGAATTCTTCCTGCAGTTCACAGTAGAGAACAGCACAGCTTCAAAGGGAGACGTGGAGAACTTCCCCCACAGGGGCATATTCCCCATAACCGAGATGTTCTCCAGAGAAGTGAGAAGTCAGTTGGAATTGCTTCAGGATAGAGGTGGATACCTAACTTGGTTTCTAATGTCCCAACCAGGGGGATCCCACCAGTTATTTTATGAAAAGAACACCATCTTTTCCTCTGTTTTTTATATATGGACGCTGACATTCAGATGGAGGTTAAGGACCTCTAAATCCCAGGTATTCTCTGCAAGGGCCCCATCTTGAGCAGCCTCTATCACAACATAACTTTCCAGACTGAGCCAGTTGGGGCAGGGAAACTGAGCGTGTTGTCTAATATAGGTCTAGTGCAAAAACCAAATTAGCTGCCACTGCTTAAGATGCTAGCCTTTTTCCATGAGCCATTCTTATTTTCCTGATGCATCAGGTATTATCAAGTAAGGGAAGTAGCTGAGTTATTGTAGTATCACAGTCAGCCTTCATAGCTGATGAGAATTGTGGCTGCTTAATTCCAAACATGATAAAGACTTTAAAAGTTAATGTGCAGCTTGTACTGAATCATAACAGGAAAATATTATAATGAATAGTTAATCATCACAATTAAATTTTCAGTATACAAGGGCTACTAAGCAATTAAGCAAATATTCTGTACTTAAGGGCATAATTAAAGGGCCTTCTTGCTTCCTGCATACAATATAATTTTAAAAACTTTACATTTCTCATGATAATTTCTACCAGAAAATACCTGTGAGGCAGAAGGCAGATTATGCAGCAACATTTCATTGTTTCCCCAAAACTGTCACAAATAAAAGCAACATCTTACACAATTTACATAAGAATCAGTTGCAAAAGCAATTGTTCATTAAGTCTTCATTAATATTAAGGGTCAATGCCTATAACTAGATTGCTAAAAAAATAGAATGTGCTCTTTTCGATACCTGTGACTGATTCATCACAGCCTTCCATCTCAACTTAATACTAAGTCTGGCTGCCCCACTGCTTTCAGAGGTACATTTTACTTTCTTCAAATTATTAAACTGTACTTGTTTCTACTTGTGGGTTTTACCTTTTTCCAGTTCTCCTCTCAGCTCCACTGGGGCGAGGGAGCTGTGTGGTACTTAGTTGCCAACTGGGGTTGAACACGACACTATGTACATACAATTTTCCTAAATTCTGCAGGGCTGTGAACAATACTTAATATAATATGGTGATGCTCCTTTTTAATGCGTTATCTTTAAAATAATTATTAAACTGTACTATGTAATGAAACAACAGCCAACTGAGAAAATGCAGAAACAAAGGCAAATTTTGACAGTTGTTTCGTTCTATTTCTGGCTGACATTTTGATGCATATTTCCTTGGGTTTTCTCCTGGAAGGCAGGTAGGGCATGGTTATTCTAATTTTAGTTTGTTAAGTGCAAAATGAAAAGACACAAAAAGAAACTTCTTCACTATTCCTCCTCAGAAAACTTATGAAATGAGTGAATCATCATATTTCTTTGCTATTTATCCTACCAGAATAGCATATTTGGATGTCAGCAAATTCATAACCCAATCCCAATCTGCAGTTTCCTAAATGTAAGTGGTTGCACAGCTCTCCATGCCTACTCGTAGTCTACTGCAAGACACACACAAAAAAACTCCAATCCCAAACAAAACCACAACAACAGGAAAAAATCCCCAAAACCCCCGAACATCCAAAACCAGCTACAACCCCCTCCTGTTCCTGAAAACTCTCTCTGATAACAACATTTTAAACTGCCAGTGCTTTCCTCTGTCTCCCACTTTCTGTCTGGTTAAATACTCATGTCATCACTGGCATACACCATCTCATCTCTTCATGAAGACAGCTGCCAAGATCTAAGCTGCTGAGAAAGCAATGACTTTGTAAAATAAACCAGTCAAAAGAAAATAAAACAAAGTTATTTTTTCCAGTGATGACCTGCAAGTTCAAACCAGTACAAAGTTCACAGGCACATGCATTCAGTCTCAAGAAGATAATTTAGCAGCAGACAGAAGCTATAAATTATATTCATAAACATGATTTTATGTTGAATCTGCCTTAGGATCTTCAACAGTCCGTATTAGCATTTAGCAGTCTACCACTGTTTTTATGGAGAGAATGCTAATTTGAAAGCACACCTACTTTCACTCCTTCACATCTCTCTACATAAGAATCCCTAAATTGCAGAATAAATTTTATAGTAACACAGCATTTGAAAATCACTGAGGAGTTCTACTTTGAAATTACAACTTACTAAACAAATACCTTAGTTACTGAAAACAAATATAAGCATTTTGACTTCTCTGATATGTTTTCCATTAGTCAGCTGTAGGTCTGTCTGTTAGGACACAAAAAAAACTTTCAATAGGACATTTTCTGACAAATTTCTTTTTCTTCAGAAAATGTCCTGTTGGTGCTATTCAAGTGATCTACGGAATCTACTGTATTCCAAAAAAAAACTTACCTAAAACTTTGAGAGATCAGTAGACTGAAGACACTATAATCTGGGATGCATTTTCACAAAACATTCCTTGAATCTCACCTTATTAGCATCTTTGTCAGGTCATGATTTCCCATTACCCTATTTAGCCTCCAAGTTATGTTTTTCTTGAACCTGTAAACTCTGCCCAGCTTTCAGGGAATTGCGTGCTTTGGGAATCCTGCTCTCCACAAAAAACTACTTAAACTAAGAATTAAGAAGTAAATATGCTGTAAGACTTGCCTCATTTCTTTAAAGTCCACAGTGGAATATGCCATATGGTCAAGGGCTGCAGAAAGCCATATACATGATCTATAGAACTCCAGCATCAACTTAGATCTTCAGAAAACTGCTTTCTGCCTAGGAGAACTCCATTTCATAATTACTGAAATAAAAGCAAAAGGAAGAAGGAATATTTGTATCTCTTATCTGTGGGGCACTAATGTGTAAAACTTCCCCAGTCCCTTTTGCAATGCATTGTGGTGGAAAAGGAGGTGATAGGAGTAATACAAACTGTCCTTTGGATATTGTGTTTTTGTCATTATTTTTTTCCTGACAGCAGAGACTCTTTTTTTAAGAGTTGCAACAGTGCCATGAGATTCCTGTTCACAGAATTTCATTTGTCTTTCTAGTCTGCAACCTCTGATCCCAGAAATAAAATACCGAGAGTTTGAAATATAAGCATGAGAAGCAGCAGCAGCAACAGCATACTCAAAACATAAATTTCTTGGGGATCATTGAAAAAAAAGTCAATTAAACAAGATTCTGTTGTTAGTTGTCATATGACAATGAGTTCCCGTCTGATTATCTGTTATAGAATCATAGAACAGTTAGGTTTGGAAAGGACCTGAAGATAATCTAGGCTCACCCCCCCTGCCATAGGTAGGGATACCTCACACCAAACCATCTCACCCAAGGCTCTGTCCAACCTGGCCTTGAACACTGCCAGGGATGGAGCATTCACAACCTCCCTGGGCAACCCATTCCAGTGCCTCACCACCCTAACAGGAAAGAACTTCTTCCTTATATCCAACCTAAACTTCCCCTGTTTAAGTTTTAACCCATTGCCTCTTGTCCTGTCACTACCGTCCCTAATGAAGAGTCCCTCCCCAGCATCCCTATAGCCCCCCTTCAGATACTGGAAGGCTGCTATGAGGTCTCCACACAGCCTTCTCTTCTCCACGCTGAACAGCCCCAACTTTCTCAGCCTGTCTTCATACAGGAAGTGCTCCAGTCCCCTGATCATCCTCGTGGCCCTCCTCTGGACTTGCTCCAACAGTTCCATTTCCTTTGGAAATATGTTGTTAACCAAACTATAATTTATCAAATGGGATTTAACATGGGAAAGGTCTCTAAATCAAGTTCACTGTTAGGTTTTGATAGCTTCTGACAGCACAAAAATGTGGTAACGTTACCTTTAGTGGAAAGCCATGAATAACTTGCTATAAACAGTAAAACAAATGTAGCCCATTTTAATCCAGGTTAATCAGGTCATTTGTTTACAATTCTAAAAAAGGTAAATACAATTTATGCTAGACAACACAGGGTAATGAAAAATATAGCTTGCTCAGCTCCTTTGATATTTCTGTTTCTTTTTAATGTGATAACAAAAGGGACTGATTAGGTTAGTAAAGTCAACACCATATTCATAGGTCTTTTCCAATTAGGGATATAGCTGGTATGTAATTTAGAATATAAATTTATATGGCTTTTGTTTCTAGCTCATATTTGTCTAAGTTTGCTTTTTAGATACTCAATTTAATTGCATGTAATGTATAGTCATGAGGGTAATTAATGGCATTTAGATTCTAGTGTGGCACTCTTACCAAAAAAAAAGTCACAGTCCTTGGATACCTGAGCAAGGGAGATATTAATTAGGCATGGAACAGTTACTTTATCCACTTATTTTTAGTGGTACTAAGAGTATTTTGCAAGCAGTTTAAAAAAAGTAATTAAAAAGAATTGGAGACAGTTCAGAATCATCTAGAATGATGAAGGGACTGTAAAACATGCCATTAATGTCCACTCCGCAAAATTCACTCCAAAATCAATGTAATTTATCACACTGAAATTAAATAGTTAATTAATCATACCTTATTTATAAATTAATACAACCAGACCCAATACTTGAAGTAAAAGATGAGCAGAGTCTCACAGAGGCTTGCAACCTCACTTTTTATGAATCACAATAAATTTCTAGCAGAGTTTAACCTTTCTGTCAAAAATATTCAATGAGCTTTTTGAATTTTGGGAACATTTTTATTTCAGTTTGGTTTTCAGACACACCTTGACTAGCTCTGATAGTAATGAATGAAGTTCTATGAGTTCTGTTAGCACATATGACAAGTCCGCTGAACTTTTAAATTGTGACTACAGAAAGTCTGTGAAACTGGTTCTTTGAGAGATACAACTTTATAACTTGTCTACTAAGGGCCATTCACAGGAAACTAAAGTTTTAGCTTTGTGCTTCCCTTTGCAAGAACCCTCTGCTTGAAGATATGTCTAGTTTGGATTGCTCATTGCATTTTACTTGAGCCTACCACTTTTTTCCCTTATCAGGATGAATGAATCTGACTTCATATAATTTAATACTCTTATTACACTATTTGTACTGTTATTCTAAACATCTTGGTATCCTCTTGTACTCTTTTGCTTATAAGATGTATAAAAAGATTTAAAAAAATAATATAAAAATTAAGTGAATGACATTGCACTGAATGATAGCTGCTTTTTTATATTTACTCACTTGGGACAATTTTTGATAATATTAATAATGACAATTACAGTCCTGTTTTATATGAATCTGTAAGTTAACATCCATGATTGTTATTGGAAGCAGAGAAGAAAATAAAGTGCTTGCAGACAGATCTGTTTGTGTTATGTGCAGTGCAAAGAGAAACATCTATATGTTACCTACTTTTAATAACAGTGTCAACTCACAAATTTAGAGGCCCAGCTCTGAAGTACCAAAGTGTAAAGAGTTCGTTTTTCTTAGTAAAATACACCATTCCAGAACAAAGGTGATTTTTCATAAAGCATAGAATTGTAGGCACAAGGAAGATTGGTAACCTTGCATGCAATTTAGTACTGAATGAAAGCAGTTCCTGGGCGGAGGTTTTGCAAGGATAAAAAGAACTGTCAAATGAAGTCAGAAAATGGTGTGCAAATTGAGAACTGTAGAACGCTATAATTAACTGAAAGAACAGTCAAGCTTGGTCTTGATGATATTAGTGATCAAAAGTAACCTCAGAGGTTTGGGGACTTTGTTCTAATTTTGAAATCTTAAGAGATAAATTATTTGCAAATACTATTTTTCTGTATCTGCCTCAGTTCTTGTTAGACTATTGTGTTAAATGATTTATACATTAATTGCAAATTACTTCATTGCCACAAAAGCTAAAATTATGCTTTATGTAAAAAAAAAAAAAAAACAACAAAAAATACATCCTCAAGATCATGTCTAAAAGACGTCCTTTTTACTTACTGGGATTTTTCTCTCTTTGTTTTGGGATTTTTTTTTTGCCTCATAAATCATCATAAATGTTTCTCTCCTTTTTTTTTTTTTTTTGTCTCATAAATGTCTCGTCCACCATACTTGAAAAATCATGGCAGTCAGGTGAAGTTCCCAAAGACTGGAAAAGGGAAATATAACCCCCATTTTCAAGAAGGGGAAAATGGATGACCCGGGGAATTACAGACCAGTCAACTCTGTGCCTGGCAAAATCTTGGAGCAGATTCTCCTGGAAGGCATGCTAAGGCACATGAAAATCAATAAGGTGCTTGGTGACAGCCAGCATGGCTTCACTAAGGGGAAATCCTGCCTGACCAACTTGGTGGCCTTCTCTGATGGGGCTACAGAACTGATGGACAGGGGTAGAGCAGTTGATGTCATCTACCTGGACTTGTGCAAAGTGTTTGACACTGTCCCACACGACATCCTTGTCTCCAAATTGGAGAGACATCAATTTGATAGGTGGACCACTCGGTGGATAAAGAACTGGATGGATGGCCGCACACAAAGAGTGTGGTCAATGGCTCAATGTCCAGCTGGAGACCAGTAACGAGTGGTGCCCCTCAGGGATTGGTGTTGGGACCGGTCTTGTTCAACATCTTTGTCGCTGACATGGACAGTGGGATTGAGTGCGCCCTCAGCAAGTTTGCCAATGACACCAAGCTGTGTGGTTCAGTTGATACGCTGGAGGGAAGGAATGCCATCCAGAGGGACCTTGACACGCTTGTGAGGTGGGCTGATGCCAACCTCATGAAGTTTAAGCATGCCAAGTGCAAGGTCCTACACCTGGGTCGGGGCAATCCCAGGCACAGCTACAGGTTGGGCAGAGAAGAGATTCAGAGCAGCCCTGCGGAGGAGGACTTGGGGGTGTTGGTTGATGAGAAAATGAACATGAGCTGGCAGCTTGTGCTCACAGCCTAGAAAGCCAACCGTATCCCGGGCTGCATCAAAAGGAGCATGACCAGCAGGTCGAAGGAGGTGATCCTGCCCCTCTACTTTGCTCTTGCGAGACCTCACTTGGAGTATTGTGTGCAGTTCTGGTGTCCTCAACATAAAAAGGACATGGAATTGTTGGAACAAGTCCAGAGGAGGGCCACGAGGATGATCAGGGGACTGGAGCACCTCCCGTATGAAGACAGGCCGAGAAAGTTGGGGCTGTTCAGCCTGAAGGAGAGAAGGCTGTGTGGAAACCTCATAGCAGCCTTCCAGTATCTGAAGGGGGCCTATAGGGATGCTGGAGAGGGACTCTTCATTAGGGACTGTAGTGATAGGGCAAGGGCTAACAGGTTCTAACTTAAACAGGGGAAGTTTAGATTGGATATAAGAAGGAAATTCTTTCCTGTTAGGGTGGTGAGGCACTGGAATGGGTTGCCCAGGGAAGTTGTGAATGCTCCATCCCTGGCAGTGTTCAAGGCCAGGTTGGACAGAGCCTTGGGTGATATGGTTTAGTGTGAGGTGTCCCTGCCCATGGCAGGGGAGTTGGAACTAGATGATCTTAAGGTCCTTTCCAACCCTAACTATTCTATGATTCTATGATTCTGTCTGTACACACAATCCCAAATGTGATCAAAATTATCAATCACATCATGCTGTATTATTTAGGAAAGTTAGATGCTCTCTTTTGACCTCATTTGTAATCTATAAACAGGAAATTACATGCATATGTTGATTTTTTATTTGGAAGGAAGATATTTTGCCGCTGTGTAAGCATTCGTATGTGTGTGTTGGCTTTAGAGAAAAGACAGATGAAAGGTATAACATGAACAGAAGGATTCCTCTCTCCTAGACATGAAAGCTCTGTGGAAATCAAACACCATCATCTACTTCAGAGTTTGCTGAGTTGCAGGGGGGCTGGACTCATTCAAGGCACTCTTGGGGACCCCCCTGCACTCAAACATCAGAGTTCTGGAGCTCTGGAAAGCAGATCAGAGCAGGATTTCCCACTGGGCAACTTGCAGTGGGTTCCTTCAGTCTTTTTTCTATTTCCAGGAACTGCAGAAGTCTGTCCTCAGCCCCTTCACTCATACTGAGCCATGTTCACAAGCACAAAAAGTCTTCTGTGTGACAAGCAGAAAAGAACAAGCACGCAGGCCCACTAGCACTTCCTCTGTTTGCAATATTGCAATATTCTAATATTGATCTTATCAAAGCAAATTTCTTCCACAAGCAAGTCTTCACTTAAAAATAAAGGTTTTGTTGAACCCCAACTTCATTTTGTTGAAATGAAGGTTGGGGTTTTGTCCTGTCACAATTCTCTTTACAGAATCACAGAATGGTTTGGATTGGAAGGGACCTTAAATATCATCTAGCTCCAAACCCCCTGCCATGGGCAGGGACACCTTCTAGTAGCCCAGGTTGCTCAAAGGCCCATCCAACCTGGACTTGAACACTGACAGGGCTGGGACAGCCACAGCTTCTCTAGAAACCTGTTTCAGTATCTCACCACCCTCACAGTGAACAATTTCTTCCTTATAGCTAATTTAAATCTAACCTCTTTCAGTTTTAAACCGTTACCCCTTGCCCCATCTCTACACACTCTTGTTTAAAGTCCCTCTTCAGATTTGTTGTAGGCCCCCTTTAGGTACTGGAAGGCAGTTCTAAGGTCCCCCTGGAGCCTTCTCCAAACTGAACAATCCCAACTCTCTCAGCCTGTCTGCATATGGAAGGTGCTCCTTGATCATCTCTGTGTCCCTCTTCTGGGCTTGTGCTAGGAGGCCCACATCTTTCTTATTTTGGGGGCCCAGAGCTGTATGCAGTAGACCAGGTGTGGCCTCAGGAGAGCAGAGTAGAGGGGGAGAATCACCTCCTGTGACCTGCTGGTCACACTCCTTGTGATGCAGCCCAGCGTATGTTTGGCTTTCTGGGCTTCAAGCACACATTGCCGAGTCACGTTGAGCTTCTTGTCCATGAACAAACCCAAGTCTCCTCAGGAAATGGAAAATAAGGAGGTGACTGGTGACAGCCAACATGGCTTCACTACAGGCAGATAAGGAAATTGAAGTTTTATTTCTCCTTTTCCAGTTAGTGGGAACTTCACTGAACTGCAACAACTTCTCGAATAGGGTATATAATGACTTAGCAACTTCCTCTGCCCATTCCCTCAGGACCTGCGGATGCATCTCATCAGGTCTCATGGGCTTGTACACTTTCAAGTTCCTCAAACCTGATCTCTTACAGCAGGCAGTTCTTCATTCTCCAAGTCCCTGCCTTTGTCTTCTGCAATTGGGCAGTGTGCCTGGAGCACTTGCTGGTGAGGACTAAAGCAAAAAACTTGAGTACCTCAGCTTTTTCTATATCCTGGGTAACCAGATCTCCTCTTTCCTTCTGGAGAGGGACCACATTTTCCTTAGCCTTCCAGCCAAACCCCTGGCTGTGGCACCAGTCCTGTAACCATTCGTTGATTCACCAGATTTCACTGGCTTTTTCAAACCCTCCCTCTTTCACCATAAGAACTGATTAAAAAACCACCTGCACTCCAGAGTCCCTTAACACTTCTCCCAGGGCTCTGTAATCCTTCTTGATACTCCTCAAACTGCTCCTGGCTGTATCAACTGGCCCCCATGAAACAACAGCCGCAGGTAATAGTAGATTGAAAGAATGGACTTTATTGCCAGAAAACAGCTTCAAATTCCACTGTCTGTTTTTTCTGTTTTTCCCCTTCCTTAAGTATAAGTGTAGTAGACAGTGAACCCAGAGTAAATATTTTTTTAACACTGAGAGGCAGAAGCCAACACATAGAGTTACAGCTTGCATTTAACAGCAACATTTCTGGCTATGTTTGTATTGGTTAAATAAATAAAGCAAATAAGGAAAAACTTCAAATAGCTAATAAGTAGTATGATGCAAATAATTCACAAGTCTTGTCCACTGCAGAAATCAAGCGTTTTCTTACTAACTGCATAGCTAAAACTAGCTTGCAGCCTCTGCACAAGAACACTAGAAGGAGCAAGAAGCAGCACACCCATGGCTGATACAGAGGCATCTGGCAGGCTGCCGGGTAGGATGTGTAAAGCAATACCACCCACATGGTCCAAAGACAAAAACAATTCCTCCCACTTTGTAGACTGTGTCTTAGGCTCTACCAGTACAACGTGAACCTTAGTTACAAGCAAAATTTAAGCAAAATTAATATATCTTCATGCAGACAAATTCGAGGTGACACAACTATGCTTCATCTCATGTATGCAAATTAACAACCTATTTAGTATCATTCTGCAGCACAGCTCGTTTCTTGCATCAGGAACCAGTCATGACAGGTGTTGGATGATTTCAGTTTCCAAATCTGGAAATCCCAGCACAGCACATAATTTGATCAGATCTTCCTTGGATTCTGTGCATTTCTAAAGCCATTTTTTAACACTTAGATTACTCAAGCAGCCCTTGTACAATCTGTTAGATACATGCATAATTTGCTATCCTGGTGAATGAAGACAATTGAACCAAACAAAATTATCAGAAGTTAACATTCCTTTTAAGAGCACTATTCTGCCCAAGGTTTTATCCAAGTCTTTTGCTCTGCATATTCTTTTCTCCTAATCTCAGTTACAAAAAAAAAAGTTTTTTTCTTTCTTTTTTTTATTCATGAAACTGAAACTTTGGCATCCTGAAAAAAGACAGAATGAATAAATAACACATTTACAAAATGGACGTGTATATCTGTGTTATTTGTTGAGATTGTTTTGTTTGTTTTGGTTTGGTTTTTTTTTGTAGGCATTAAAGAGAAAAAAAATCACATCATATCTGATCCTACAAGGCAGGTCAGTTGAACTCAAGTAGTGTTTACTTCTTTTTGCTGACTATTAAGGGACTTTACAGAATTAGCTCAGACACAGTCATGTGTATCATAGGCATGTAAACCTGCCCAAGAATTCTCATGCTTTTCCAGTGAATGTGACAGATGTGCATCAGCTAGGTACCAAGTAGGAAACACATACACACATGTAGGAAAGACAAACATATTTCTTAAATGTCTAAAATAACTCCTCTGTAGAATGTCCCTGTGACATGGGTGTAGGAAGCATTCAGCACAGAAATTTAGTTCTGAGTTCATTTTCATGCTTCCTTTTCATTTTACCTCTAATTGTTTGGCAGATTCAGCAGCCAAGACACAAGTGTTGTTCCAGAAAACAAGGAGCAGGATTTGTAGTATTTTACTACTGAAGTAGGCTGAAACTTCTCAAACAGAATCTATCATATTTGGATTTTTGGAATGCAGTTTTGAAGTAAAAGATGGCATGCAGGCATATATACAGATTACAGATAGCTTGCTGGATTAGATGGAGAAGTATTGGGCAGAAGAGGTATGATTCTAAAAGAGGTCCTGACAGTTCTGTTTGCTTTATCTTCCCAGTCAGGCTAAGCTTACAATATTATTTAAGCAGGCTTTTGCTTCATTCTCTGTCTTCCCTCTTGCCCACACTTCCCAACTGATGATCAAATCTGGAAAGGGCAATCACTGGATGTAAATCCAGCACAAAGTATAATAACCATTTGTTTTGCAGCAGAATAAATACTCTCTTTCTCCCTTAGAAGTAGCTCACCCAAACTTATATATGTATGCGTTTCTAAAAAAAAAAAAACCAAACCAAAACCCAAAACCAAACCACAAAACCACAAAACAAAGGCAAACCAACCAAACAAGTCTGGGGTTTTTACTGGCACTATTTGAAATTACAAGTATTTCTTAATGTTTATACCACTTCTTTTCACAACATAGAATCATAGAATAGTTAGGGTTGGAAAGGACCTTAAGGTCATCAAGTTCCAACCCCCCTGCCATGGGCAGGGACACCTCACACTAAACCATCTCACCCGAGGTTTTGTCCAACCTGGTCTCGAACACTGCCAGGGATGGAGCATTCACAACCTCCCTGGGCAACCTATTCCAGTGCCTCACCACCCTAACAGGAAAGAATTTCCTCCTTATATCCAATCTAAACTTCCCCTCTTTAAGTTTTAACTCATTACCCCTTGTCCTATCACTACAGTCCCTAATGAAGAAAAACCTAACAGCCTCATAAGCATTCCATATACAATCATACTCAGAAAAGCAACACTGTAAGTTTTTAGTTATATTTTACTCACAAGGTTATTTCTTTTTTCTGCTGTATTTCTATTCTCAGACAAGCTCCAGTGAACCCCAACTTCTTAATTTGATAGTTATATGGCAAGATTTACTTTTTTTTTTATGCTAAACTATAATTTCAGTAAGAAGTTTCTTTAAGGAATCCGCACATGATGTTGTGAAGAAGTGAGTAGGCAAATATGTGCCTTTTTAATCAAGTAAATCTAATATTTATTCATCCTCAAAGTTGTATCCTGCTCTTAGAAAAATAGCAAGAAGTGCTATTTTTATTGTTGCTGGCTTCTTAATACTCTTAGTAATAACACAGTGTTTATAAAGAAATGAGACATGATTTTTCCTTATCACACCCATTAGTAGAACTGTTGATTAATTTGATCCTTGTCTGTATTGTCTTTCTCCACTGAAATTTGTCAGTATTACACAGCTCACTCTAGCAATATTAGTCATGAAACACCTGCAAATTAAGAATTGTGGCTTTCTTTGAACTTAGTTTACAACATCATGATTAAATGTCAGCCTCATTAGTATAGGAGTATTTTCACCATTCCAATTATTGCGGAAGCAGTGAAGAACAACAGGGGAAGCAGATTACTGTAGTTAACAGCTTCATTTTATCTGTACAATCCACATGAAAATCAGCTTCTGTGCTATAAACGAATGAAGTTAGAATAATAATTGCTGTTGGATTTATATAGAAAAATGAAAGAACCATGTTAACTTTTGATTCACAGTCTGAGTTTCTATGTATGCCAATTGAAAACAAACACAAAAAAAAAACAAAACCAACCCCCCCAAAAAAAAACAACCAAAACCCCCCAAAAAACCCAACCAAAAAACCCCCCACCCAAACCACAATATATATATATGTGTGTGTGTGTGTGTGTGTATGTGTCTGTGTATCTGTTGTTCCTCCTGCAAACACATCTTAATTGGGAAGTCATTGAGAAGTGAAGAGTCACTGAGACACCATGAAGATGAAATCACTTCTTCACAGAAACAGCAGAGTCCCTCCCTTACTGCCATGAGGGAGAGATGCTTGTAAAATAATTGCTAGTGGATGGGCAATTGCTATGCAGTGACTGAAACTTAGAAAGCAAATCACAATCACCTGTCATTTGTTTTTCATTGCATCCATCGACTGCAAGTGCCTTGAGACAAGAACTGTCTCTTCCAGAGAAAACAGTCTCCCATTGTTGAACTGAGGAACAACTAAAAACAAGTCAGTAAATCTGTAACTAAGCAATTTAATTAATGCATTTGTAACTAGATTTAACATTATTCCAAAAGCACTTCAACTGAATATGACCCCTGAATTTGAAAGGCATGAGCTTGTTTCTGTTCCTTTGTTATTTAAAAATATGCATCAGTGTTTTGACCTTGCTAAACCCTTCAGAAAGATTAAGAGATTATTTCTGTGATAGTGTTAAAAGCTATTATGTATAGAGCTTTGGTAGTTTTCTTTTTAAATGAATCTAAATAAATTCATAATGGTTCTTCTCCAATTTGATTTGTAGCTTCAAAATTTTCATGGAATGCTCATCAAATGAATTTTAAATTTGCCTCCAAGGTAGTGCATACTTTTGTTTCCCTAATTTGAAACTATTCTTTGTTAATCTAGCAGTTCCCTCAAGATAGTATTGAAGGTTTTCAAAATTAGTAAGCTTACCAAATACATATATGTTGGGAAATCTAGAATGAAAATAATACTGAAAATCATCCATTTTTTTTTCTCAGTAATTTAAGAGTTAAATCTACTTCATAGTTATTAAAGGTCTTATTTTGATTGATACCTTTTCTCTTGTCTCATTGGTATAGTGACCTTTTATTATTTCTAACTCACCAGCTGAATCATATTCAGAATCAAATTGGAAGTGCTTGAATTGTATATCTGAAACCTGCAAAAATCTAATGATGTGTCTTTTTTTGTAGGATATTTTTAGATTAATTTACTTTAACAGGATAGGTGCATTCAGAGTTTGGGCGCACAGAAAGACCGCAAGACAAAATGCCCCTAAAGAGCTTTTGGGCATATTTGGTAAAACATCTGCAAGTAGCTCTAATCTATGTTCTTAGTGAGCAAATAAAGCATTTATTTAAATACTGAGTAGGTCTTCAGGCTGTAATGAAGGTAAGAAGCTGTCTTCATATTTGCTTTTTTTTTCCATTTCAATGAAGTAAGAGCTTTTCTTTTCTCCCACAATGAAATGAGTGAAAAGATATCATAGGATGGAGAAAAAGTTAGAACAGATGAGAACATATTTCTTAAGCACTTTGTTTTGGCCTTTAGAAAAGGAATAATACAACTCAGTCAATGTTCTCTCTGGCACAGAGCATTAAAAAAAATAATACAAAATATCTCACGGCATTTCATAAAGCTGAAGACATCTTAATTAACTGTTTTTGAATGAAAGTCTCTTCTATTCTTCAGTATTATATACCTACATTTTAATAGGCTCGCATTTGGTAAGAGTTTTTGTCCAGACATTTCTCCTCTGATTTTTAGTAAAAAAGGGTTTGGCATACAGATTACTGCAAATTGAATTTTTAAATCCTTTTTACTCTGCATTTTCTCTAAGTTAACTGCTTCCATCTTCTGCGGAGGAAACCAAGCATTTCCAAATGAAACAATAATATCCTTATTCAAAGCTTCATCATGAGTGTTAGGTTATGTACCATCCCTGTAACAGAGGGTAAGAATGCAGTGGCTCTGTTCAATGTAGCGGGAGTGGGAGTAGTTGCAGGGAGTCAGGTATGTCTTAGTGTTTCTTGACAACACTCCATCTCTGTATGAGAGTTAAAAGGATCACCTGACTGCAATTTGGCTGAAAAAAAAAAAAAAAAAAATCCAGCCAAATAGCATGTTCCCAACCCTGGGGGGAAAAAAAAAACAAACAAAAATGAAACCAAAACATTTTCCCCCAATGCTTTTCATTAATATTATCCCATGAAATAAAAAAAAAACACAACAAACCAACAAAAAAAAGAAACAAACACAATAAACCAAACAAACAAACAAACACAACCCCCCCCCAAAAAAAAAAAACAACCAAACAAACCATAATGGAATGGAGAGACAGCTCAAGGCTGTTGTCTTTAATTTCTCTGGACCTGTGCTGGAAAATAAACCCAGGGGTAAGAAGAATATGAAATATCACTCTGTTTACCACCTAAAAGGAGAAAGCTGGCATGTACAGATTGCTTGTGATAATGAAATTAAAAGTAAAACAATTCTGATATTGAAATTAAACAGCAAACAATTACATATCCATAAAAGAGAATACCCATCTGAGCAGATGATGGCATACATTTATGTGTTGAAAGTCTACATATACCCAAGCACTAAAAAATAGAGATCTATAAAAACAGATTATAAAACTCTCGATTTCTACATTCCTCTTACACAACACTTGAAAATTAATTCCAGTAGAGCTAACTGCTGCAGAAACATCCAACACACCCCCAAAATACTGAAACAGGCAAAGGACATACATGCACTGCTTCTCACAAATTGGGTGTATCCAAGCTCATGCTTAATGTTTAGGGTGGCCCACTGTATCGCAGTACATCAAAGTCCAATGTCTTAATCTGAGTGATGTGGTTTAGATTGAGAATTACGTATGGTTTGTAATTGGGTCTGTTCAATTGTACATTAACTCCTGAAAGACCATCACTACAATTAGCTGCATTAACTGACCCTGAATCAATACTGAATGTGCCTGTACTGATACTTGAAGAAATTGTCTATTTTGTTCTCATATTGGTCTTTCCTCTCCTGCAATCCACAACTAAAGCTATGATGCTTATCTAATGATAAGACCTGGAAGTGCAATGTTTTCCACATTTGACTTAGCAAAATATAACTTGCCATATAACTTGGACAGCTCACATGCAGTGTTTGAAACAGTACTGATTCCTTTTTTTGGCTTGGCTCATACATAATAGATTGAGGGACAGGAAATCACGGTGCAGTCTGATTCATAGAGGACACTGAAAATAGTTGCAGGATGTAGAGGATTAACTGCTGACAGGCTTTTGGTCAACAAAGCCCAACCTATCAAATGAGGACAAAGTATTTTCCCTGAGCAGTAGGTTTCTGAATTCTGCTTCAGATGTTTACAATACAGAAACTTTACAAAACATTCCTTCTCATATTTTGAGGCTACTTCAGATCAACAGCTTTAACCTGACATGCAGTGACCACCACCTGTAATGGTTACTGAGGCCTCCAGTAGGACTGAATAAGGCAAATCTATTTAATCTTGTTTTATTTATGCCATCAGATATATAAGCAGAATAATATAATACAATACCTACCACTAGCTGAATTTTACCTAATAATATCTCTTAATGAATGCAATTATATTCCTTATGTATTTCATCTTTCAACATTAACTTTTATCAGTCTGTCTATTCTGTAGACAAGAGCATTCATTAAATGTAATTTAAGCAAAGGGGTCTAAGTATGATATATCACTGGAACTGATAGCAATTTATTACACTGTGTACAAAAAAAAACCAATGTGTGCTCCATGTTCAGGCACTAGTGAAGCTTTTCTTCTGTCAGATTTATATCCACCATTCTTTAAGCCAAATCACCATAATAGCTCCATGCTCTTTTTGATCCCACTACCTTTTGCACCATGAAGTTCTTTAATATATCCCTGCTCCAGCTTTCTCCAATCTGCTAAAATATATCTCAGTGTACACACATCCCTCTTTTATACCCTAATAGAGCTAGATCAGCAAAAGCATATGCAATGTCTCTGGGACCACCCACTAACTGAGTTGTTCCCAGAGTCAGGGAACTTCTGAGCTCACTTTCCATGTTTCTATCCATGGAGGTTTTCACTGGGAACACTCCTATCTCTCCACCAAGTTGCACAATACTTGTGTAACATACCGCCTTTGAAGCGCTTAATCTTTGGTTGGATTTGACTAAAAACTGCAGTAGGCTCTAAAATGAAGGAGGGAGGAAAGTCAGAGATAATGAAAGCAAATTTGCACAGACTTCATTTCCTCAAGAACTACAGTAAGATTTGATTCACCTAAACATGTGTGAATCTTCACAAAATACTTTAAGAAATATAGGTATGTTAAAAAATTAGTAAAGGATTATTCAAATGTCTAAGCTTATCATATTAAAGTTCTTTAAAAGCCTCTGTGGATGAAAATACATGCAAAATACCTTCTTAGACCATTGCAGCCTTGTAGTGCATACTGAATCACTCTATTTTTCCATTGACTATGATTTAAGCGGTGCATTTAAAAGTATCTCTTCAAGTCCTACATTTGCAAGCAATCAAAGATTTGTTAGCAAGGCAATTCTCTGCACAGTTCTCTGTCCAGCTTGAAGCTGCATTTGATACAACCTCTTCTAGACAGAATGCAACAAAAATTGCTGTTACTAGTCAGAAACCAGGGTTCCTTACTAAAACCCTAAAATATTAACTTTGCTAAGAAATATTAACTTTGCCATGTGAGATTTTTTTACAGCAACGTTACAGTTCTATTCCCAGATATTTTATGTGGGAATATATTCAGCAGTTTCGCGATGATCAAAGTCCAAGATGGAATTTCTGGTTAAAACCAGACAGGAAACCGTTCCAAACTATATCTGAATAGCCAGCAATCTAGTAATTAGAGCAAGTGTTTAAGAGAAAGAAGAAACAAAATAAACCTCCTGCCTTTCTAATTCAGGTTCTTCAGTTTCACAACCCTAATTTGACATGTATGATATCTGTACAAAGCAAGCAGCAGATGCTGCCTCATCAGAAGGGTAGGATTTTATGTCCTTTTTTACTCAATTTATGTTGACACAAATGCTTCTGCAAGGTTCAGAGTGGTAAGGGGTACAGAGACTTTCAGCTTTGGTGGTCAGAACAGCTTTCTGCTCTGGAAAGGCAGTCTGTAAGGATATCTAAGATCACTTGAAAACTTATTTCCTGGATTGCTGTGTAATGCCACTCATTTACTTAAGTAGCTGTCACATCTCTGTGTGGGCTGTGAAGATTCGTACACTGGGCGTGTTTACAATGTGCTTCCAAAGAAGAGGAGCAACAGAAAAAGCAGCATAAACACGGAGAGCATCCTCAGATTCGAAACCTGACTCAATATCAGGCATGTGGCACACTACCGCTGAGCTGTCCTATTTGTTACAGCATGGAAACACATTCAATTGGTGTTGATAACCTGGACTTGTTCTGCTAGTCCATTAGTTCACATTCAGTAATAGAAAATCTATTGCCCATGGCAAAGAAAAAAAAATGTTACATTATAGAGGATCTATGGCTGTGTAACTGTTGTGATTTTATGAACTCTTACTACCCTGAAGCAAGTGACATGGGCTCAGTATGTACACTGCATTACTTGAAGTAAGATCCTCCTCTATTTGCTACTCAGGAACCCACACAGATGCCTTGTAATTTCTTTGAGTCCCTGCTTTCCAGATAATTTGCACCTTCTGTAATCTGCTAATATGCTTTTTACATAATAAACTGAGGATTTGGTGGGGAAAGACAGCAGGTAAAAAACATTGTAGTGTTGTTTCCGAGCAGTGGAAAGCTAAAGTTAGTTAGTATTTACTGCTGAATCTTTATGTCTAGCACTTCCTACCATAAGTAAGCTTTCACCTTTGCCTGACCCACCTGTGTCATTATTCTTACCATTTTATCTTCTATCTCCTCTGCGAAATTCAACTGCATATATTCAATATGCCTTTTCTGCTTGGCAGCACTTACTGAAGGAAATAAACTTCATAGCTAAGCATTTCTGCAAAGTATTTTGCACCGACACAACAAAGGCATATTTTCATACATAGACAAAATTTTACTTTAATTTTTAAAGGCTAATAGCTAAAAGAAGGACCTAAAAAAGGGACATCAGTTGTGCTCATATCAGCTACAGAAGTATAAAGAGCATGTTGGAGAGGTGAAAACCATAAAACTTATGATTATATTTTTTTTTTTAGTCTCCATTGGGTTCTTCCGCTACTTTAATTTTTATTCTTTTGTTTGAAAAACAAAATCATTCTTCTGTGATCCGGAGAGCAAATGGTTTCTCCTATCTTTTCTAACCAGTTGATCGGGATATACAGAGAAGACATCTACTGACAAACAGAAAAAGTTTTAAGACTAGGGTAACTTGTTTGTTTAATTTTAAACCAGAAGGAAAATGCAACTGACTCTAACAGGAAGCCTCAGAAAACACCATGGGATCTGTGTGATGGACTGCTTAGCTCACTTTGCTTTTTTTCAGTGACATTCCCTGTATTTTTGTGGAAACACTAATACAGCCACATCCTTCCAGAAAATGTGAATAATCAAACATATTTATTGACAGCCTGTGAGATTTTTTTCTTGCTGTACCTCTGTTTCTGTGTGTGTGTGCATTTTAACTATTAAAGATGCATAAATATAATGTATCACAGGCGGTATTACAGTCAGTGGACAGAAATGATCAGCTACAATCTAGCAAATTCCAGTGAAAAAGATACTGGCTACTTTCTCAGACAAAAAAAACCCAAAACCCCATATTGAGGTAGCTGCAGTTCTGCTGCAGGTATCCAAAAAACGATATTTGCTTCCAATAAAAATGTATGTAACAGAGATGCCCGCAGGTACACCTGTTCCTAACAACTTCAGTTGCTTAAAACTGGAAGTGACTTCCATAATTTTTTTTCATTTTCCAACTCTCCCGCCTTACATATCTTCATTTTTAATTTTACAAATACGTTTCCACAAATTCTGAGGCATTTCTTTCTTTTATGTGAGATTTTTCAGGATGGCACACCAAATAACATGTCTAAGCAAAGTTCTTTGGGAGCTTTAATAAAAATTGCAAAAACAATATAAACAATAAAAATAATACTGTGGAGAGTTCTAGGGATAGTTATCTGTACTTCAGGATACATTATTACACTATTTAAGCTATAATATTTTATTGAGCCAACCCCAGCATACTTCACATCTATTTCAAATAGGGAATATTTTTTCTGATGTGAAGGCAGTATTTTTCCTAATGATTAATCATTAAAATGGTCCATAGAGAATGAAATATCACACCAAACTTGCATTTTTAAAACAGAGATTAAGCAATCCTACCAAAAGAGGCTGCAAAAGTATTGTCTTAGAATTTATACATAAAATTTGTTTGAGTCCAGCGTTTTATCTGTAATTTTCTTATGAGAAATATATAAACTTTCCTGAAAGAAAAAACTGCCACTGCATGGACTAACTTTTGTGAAATATTAATTATCAAAATAGTTTCATTTCACTATCAAATTGGAATTATAACCTACTTGGAACTACAACCTGTTTCATCATTAGAACAAAAGTTTATTTTCTTTTTGTTTTCCCTTAAATGCTTCAGTAAACCCTCTCACTAACCTAGATCCCTTGTCAGCCCAAAGCAGTGCTGCTAGCTTTTTAATGGGTTAGATGTTGACCCTGGGGAAAACTGATCAATTTGCACACTTTAAATCAAGTCAGGATTAAAGTAATTTACTAATGACATGTAATTAAACAGCAAATACTATATTAGATCAGTATCAGAAACACATCAAAACACAGTTGTAGACACTTGCAAAATCTTAATACATACCTTCAGAGTTCTAAATACTAATTATATATCATGCCAATCAGTTTCATACAACACCACCCTGGTGAAGGTTCTCCCTATCTGGGTTGGTCAGAAGCTCAGCCCCCACCCCAGGAGTGTGTCCCCTTTCAGCACACCCCTCCTGTGGGATGAGTGGGTGCCCTAATTGTGTGGTGTCCATGTTCTGTGCTGTGCACCCACTGATATACATGCTGGTAAGAAAGCCCTGTGTCCCAGTAGTGGGATGGCTGACCTGTACCCATCTAGCAAGGTGACTGCTGCTGTGTCAGAAATCTCATTGCAATTCTCTATTTCCTGTTTAATTTTCCTGAGGGCTGCCTTCCACTTTAGTGTGATCAGTGTGGGGCAAAGGCACATCTGGGCCATTTTGGATGCCCTCCACCTTCCCCCTACTCCCCCTCTCAGGGCTTACGCCCAATTTCCTATTGAATCTGCTGTGGTTACAGAGGTCTTTTTGTCAAGGGCCAGCGATGTGACCACCCTCACAATGTTTGAGCCGAAGTCTAAGCAATGGAGCATTTCCAGCTACAGTTTGGAAAACAGAGGCAGATTGAATATAAAAATCCCAACAGCCTTTCAGTGAAAATATTAGTGATTTAGCTGCATGCTTTGTATCTTTATATGGATGCCTCTCAGGGCTTTTAAAAAAGTTATACAACAAGAGAAGGCTACCTCTAAGGATCTTAAAGCAAAAGCATACAATTATTTGCAAGACCTTGATATGCTACAATAAGGCCAAGGAAGTATTTAGATGACATAAAGAAAATAAATAGTAAAATAAAATGCCATAATGATTACCTTTTGTCTGCCTACCATGTAGTGATTCTTGAGCTCTTAGAGAGGTGTTAGGGAGCTTGCTCCAAAGGCCCAGGGTGAGAACTGGGCTACTCCAACATGAGGCTGTTAATAATGCAGATCATAGCACAGCTCTGACATTACCTTATTTCAGAATAGGAGCTGAAGTTATGCCTGTACTGAGCCAGAGGATCCAACTAACAAGAAAACACTTAGCTAAAAGGTGAATGGTAAGGGAGCAGAAGTAATAATCATGGCTAACATGCCATAGAAGCATCAAATCTCTGGAAGGATTGAAATTACCAAAGGTCACAAAAACAAGGGAGGAGATTATTCTCTATTGAATAGTGTGACTTGACCAAAAGTAGGTCAAGATCACTGAAAGGGAATACTTGCACAATGCTTATGCATTAGGTAAGTAATGCTTTCAAAGACAAATGTAGAACTAATGCAAGGCTTATTAGACCCTTCAAGGCCTCCCATCCTCCCTTTCTCATTCCCTCCTTTTCTCCCCTCCTTCTCTCCTTTTCACCAAGTATACTTGCAGTATTACCTTAAAATCTAAAGAATTTTAGCTTTGGACACTTAGGGAATTGTCCAAATGTCATTGGACAACTACAGTATCATAACGCACACAAAGCCTACCTCAAGGTAGATTATCTTAGATAGTCAGATCTTTACAGTTTATACAGTGCTATAAATCTCCACTAGAATTTTCATTTTCCAGTTTGGAAAATATGTTTATTTTTGAGATATAAAAATACTGGGAGTTCATTAAGAAAACTCAAAAAAAAAAAATAATGGGTAAATAAAGGCTTTTTTATGTCAGAAAATACTTCTTAAGGAAATACTTCCGATACATAGATCAGCTTGGTAGATAATTCATGGATAAAATGGGAAAGAGTTGCCTAGTCTACTTTAAGACCAGAACTGTTCCCAGGCCTTAGGTCCTCAGAGACTGAAAGGAGTCCAGAAATAAAACAGAAATTTGCCTGAATTTTTTCTTTGAAATTCATAATACGCAGCAATTTTAACTTCCAGTATAAGAACAATAAAAGTAATATCAACATTAAATTTTATTTTATTGCAATTATTATAATATTTATTATTAAATAACTGTTGTTGGAGAAGACTGGGAATTTTAAATAGTGAAATGGGAAAATTTTAGAAAGACAGTTTGGCGTTTTAGGCAAATATATCTATAAATCTAATGCTCTAGCACTTTATGCAATAATTTTAGGTGCGCACTAGTACTGTGATACTTAAGGGTCTGTCATCAGTCTGTCATCATTTCCATTACAAATCCAGGCTTTCAAGAATTAAAACTAGCTGTGAAAAATTTCTTCTGCTACAGATTTGGTATTGAAGACACAGCTTGAGAATGCATTTCTTTAGTGTCAGATATGTACACTGATAGCCCTATATCAGCTTTGGAAAATATATTTAAATTTTAATAAGGAAAAAAACTAAAAAAAAAGAAAATTCTACTCTCTAAATGGTTTTGCAAGTATATTTGTGAGAAATGCAAACAGAAAGGTTGAGAACCAATCATACCATGTTTCTGTAGCAGCATCTAGTAGTCTGGAAAATATGATATACTCCCCATATATTACGGGGAGTATGACATGAACTGCTTTGGAAGCATTCCCATTGGACTACACTGTAAACCAGCAAGTAAATGGATCAAAAACTTTCATTCTTAATTGGGCTAAACAGTTTATTCTTAATTGGGCTAAACAGTCCTTTCTTATGTGGGCAGTCTACAGGACTTTCATGGAGCATTAGTCATTAATTTAATTGGGGGTACTACTGAAATAGAATACTAACTGTGAGTTAACTGGAGAAAACGTGGGGAGTAAGATGTATAATCCAGGTCTGGGGGCTTGTCTACACTGATGTTTGATCACATCCTGTTTAGGATTAGTAAAGTGAATGAAAGTGTCAATAATAGAAAAGAAGCAGGTCTAAGAACTGGAGTCACAAGACCCATCTCTGACCATCGTCTGAACAGGCAACACTGAAACTGTAGCTGAGGTATGTCTACTTGCCTCACATTGGTAACTCTGGTTATGCTTTTCCTCCTAAGTCTTTGAAAAAACTGGAAATGACATTTAGAAAACTATAAATGAATATAGTAGGTTTTGTTGCAAAGCCAAGGCTCCTTCTGGGTATTGAAGATTTAACTTCTAATGTATAGTGATAACTGTAAAGTTCAGATAAACTATCATCTATAGATAAGAGAAACAGACATGCTGCAGCCATTCTTGGCTGAGTTTTTCATATGTGCTAGTGCTAACCTGTGCATGCCACATCTGTGATGTTCATAAGAACAATTTTAACTCCAGTATCTTCCTTGCAATTCATGTAGGGCTTTTTCCAAATTTATGGGCTGTTTCATCATGCATACTTTAATGTACCATAAAGTTTCACCACAAGTTAGACATTTCAAGTTAGTTCTACAGTTAGAAATGACAAGAAAACTTTCTTTAGTTTAATATCAAACCACATTAACTATAAATTTTCTCTGACAAATGTATGAAGCCAACTGTACCCTGGGCTGCATCAAAAGGAGCGTGACCAGCACGTTGAAGGAGGTAATCCTGCCCCTCTACTCTGCTCTAGGGAGACCTCACTTGGAGTATTGTATGTGGTTCTGGTGTCCTCAACATAAAAAGGACATGGAAGCACTGGAACAAGTCCAGAGGAGGGCCACCAGGATGATCAGGGGACTGGAGCACCTCCCATGTGAAGTGAGTCTGAGAAAGTTGGGGCTGTTCAGCCTGGAGAAGAGAAGGCTGCGCGGAGACTTCATAGCAGCCTTTCGGTATCTGAAGGGGGGGCTATAAGGATACTGGAGAGCAACTCTTCATTAGGGACTGCAGTGATAGGACAAGGGGTAATGGGTTAAAACTTAAACAGGGAAAGTTTAGATTAGATATAAGGAAAAAGTTCTTTCCTGTTAGGGTGGTGAGGCACTGGAATGGGCTGCCCAGGGAAGTTGTGAATGCTCCATCCCTGGCGGTGTTCAAGGCCAATTTGGACAGAGCCTTGGGTGACATGTTTTTGTGTGAGGTGTCCCTGCCCCCATGGCAGGGGGCTTGGAACTAGGTGATCTTAAGGTCCTTTCCAACCCTAACTATTCTATGATTCTATAATTCTGTATTCATTGTTCCTCACATAAGAAATAAAATAACACAATTTAGTTTTAAATAGAATAAAATTTAATTTATATGTTCTGACAGTTTAGGAGAAAAAAATGTTAAATTAAAAATATTCTGGAAAGATGACAGTCATGAATAAGTACTGATATCAGTAGGTAGTTGGAATATTTCTTTATCTGGATCCATTTTTTAACCATTTTGAATGAAAGTTGAAATTCTAGTTTCAGACAGAGAAATTTAGTAATTTTGACTTTTAACACTGCAGGTCTTGAGGAAACTACACACATTTTTTTTCTGAATATCTTGAGAAAACACAAAATGGAAGTGGAAAATTCAGTAACAGGGAAGTCTAACAATCGCGATGATAGTCAAGTTGTCGCTGGAAAAGACCCTCTATAGCAGTCTCTGTAGAAGGCAACTAAAGCCAATATGAGAGGCAACAAAGAAATAGTGAAATATCCATTTTTTCTTCTTTTTCTGGAGCAAAAAGCTACATCAGAAGTCCTAAATCCTAGCTAATCTTGTTCATCACAGGAGGCAAATACAAAAATTCCAATGCTATCTGTCTCCATATTCTTAGCATAGTCACATGATCTCAAGTTTCAGACATTCATGAACTGAAATACTAGAATATCATAAAGGTACTTTCAGTGTACACAAACTTCTCACAACATTTAAAACAGAAAAATAAAAATTTAAAAAAGCTACATGTTTTGAAGAGATAATAGGCCCTTAAAATTTTCATGTTAACTCATGTACAGAAAGTCTTTAAAATCATGCTTGAACAAATTGGCTCGACCCTTTTCAGATTATATATATAGGAAGAAAACATACTTCTGCTACAAAACCAGGTTGTGACCTATTTTTGCATACTCAGAATTGGTTCAACCTATAAACTTGGTATAAACAGAGTCTTCTAAGAAGAAATCAGCTTGACACATTAGATTTCTTGCTTCATATATGAAATAAAAAGTAATATAATAGGTGCACAAACTTTGCAAAACACTCCGTTAAAACTTGTCCACTGTGCAGAACTGCAGTATATAATTCACCTTTAGTGAAAGAGGTAGAAAAAACTGGTTGTGTAGGGACATATGAGTAAAAATCCTCCTGTACATCTCTTATCCCTTTCTCTCAGCTCCCAAATAGAGGTGGAGAAATTAATCTTATTCTTTTCTGAATCAGGTTAGAATTACTGTCTCTGAGAACTGGTGGGAAAGAAGTGAGGTGATGGAAAGCCTACCCCATTCACACAGTCAAAGGTATGATCAACTTGCAAAAGAAAGAGAACACCTCCAGTGACGGAGTGACAGGATGTGCAGTCTCTGCATTAAGACAGATTTTTGCATCCCCATGGTGCAAAATGCCTTGTTGAGCACCTGCCAGAGTGGTGTCCATGCCATGGTCCCTATGCCAGATTTAGATAGCAGACCACCATCTGTCACACATAGTACCAGTTAGCCAGGATATCAGAATACCATTCAGATTACCATAATTTCTTTTCAACTATAGGTTTAGACATCCTGCCTAATATATTTATTTTTAAAATTTTTAATACTAATTAATTTGCATGTGCCTACAACAAAGCTTTCATCCCAGTGTGCTATAATAGCTGTTTCTTTAGTCTTGTTTTATCTCAGAGGTATCAGTCTGAATTTCTTGTTGCTCCAAGATTATTTTTTTTTTTAAACACCTAATACAATCAGAATTATTGTCCTGATTGAATAAATGGAGGATCTTGTGTTTTTCTAAAAGCTTTTAAAAGTAATAGGAAGATGAACAAAATATATTCCTTACCAGATTTAGCAGAATACAGATCAGCCAAGAAATTTATTAAGATATAGAACTACTGTGAAAACATCAGCTATTGTAGACAGTGGAAATGTCTGATAAGGAAACCCACAAAAATTTGTAGTATTCATTTTTACAGAACAATTCCAAGATTTACCCAGTTAAATTAGCATTATAGACCTCTGGGGGATTTCTTAATTGGACATTGTTATCAACAAGAAAATTACATTGGCTACACACAGACAGGGCATTTCCTTCCAATAAACAAAATGAAAAGTAGGATCTATACCCCCTCCCTTGAAAGCTTTCTTAAACTCACTGCATTTAATAATTCACCTATGAAAGATAAAGATGTGCATGCCTATGTAGGGAGTCTCCCATCTGTGACTTTAAAGGGAAAATTTGGTCATCTTGTGTTGCTTCTATTATTCTCTGTTCTGCAGAGGCTACTGCAGTTCTGGTGCTGCATAATCATATTTCTCTCCTCTCCCAACAGTGTTCTTTCATTTCTCAGCATCCTGGCAACATTATCTCCTCAGTCTTTCCTCCCTCCCAGTGCTGTCTCTTTTCTTGAGGAGTTCCTTCATATCTCCCAAAATATTCTTTTTGTTAAGGATGCTTTCAGGGAGGAAAGGCACAGCTCTGATCAAATCAAAGGCTCTGGAGCAATCAGACAGCGCAGGAATCCCTGGTGATTGTAGAAATGCAGTAAAGCACTTTGCCTGCACTTGAAGAGGTAAATCCACAACCCCCTTGCTATGTATTATATAGACAGGCGTTATGGCAACTGTTCTGAAGTTATCTGATTCTTTGCTTCTTGAAAAAAAAACAAAAACAAAAAAAAAAAAACAAAAGCCAAAAAAAAAACAACCAAAACACAAAAACCTTTACATGTGCAGGAGAAGCAAACTATGTAGTAGAATATACAGGTGAAAAACTACACACGTCACAACCTCTGGCTAACAAGGCAGTATTTGACATACCAAAACCACAATAGATATTCCCAAAGTGGCCAGGCACTGGCAGAGAACTCTAGACACCTCAAGAAAATGGGCAAATGCACACAGAAATAAAGAAATAAAATCAGAGGAATATAAAGCATAATATCGTCAGAAAAATATTTTGCTATGCATGTAGGAAAAATAGAAGGAAAAATATTCTGCCCCATAGAAATGATAATCTAGAATCCTAATCACAAAAAATAAGGGGCTGAACTTGATTCAAATAAGGGGAATTTGGTATTATTCCCAAGTAAATCTGTACTCAGGAAAACAGAACCTTAGAAAAACAGTCAGAAATATTTCCACCATTCTTAAGATGCCCTTCTTCAAATTGCCTATTACGGTACTAGTGCCTAAACCTTCCTTGTCTCTGGCAGGGCTTTGCTGGCATTTCAGAAGATAGTGTTAAACCACCACTCCTTGTCCTATTCCCACTGGATACAAACAACAGTTCCCTTCCTTTGAAAATTATCTTCTTCTTTTAAGTTGGCATGCTTATGTTGAAGTAGGCTAAATAGATTAAAGCCACATATCTAACATGAGTGGGGGAAGGACTATAATTGTATCCTTTCCATATGCCAGCTATGCTAAAGAAATAATTTTGTATATTATAGATCATAAAGTCATTGTACACACAACTGTTATCAATGATCAGCATTTCCCTGTACCTCTCTCAGACATCACTGTAATTTGGTGTAGCAAAAGTAAAGCTGAGATTTCAGTTGCTGCTCTGGGAAAATGTTGTATGTTCTGACAGCCGCTTCTGTTGTTGCACTAATTCTTTGTAAGCAGGTAGTCATGATCATTATGACACCAATAATTATGCTAGATGACATGTTTTGTAAAAATGATACATAATCGGAAAGGAGGCCATCCGACTAATTTTAGAGCATTATGGAATACATATTTAAGGAGCTTTTCCATTTGACAAAAGCTCATCATACTGGCATTCAGCGGTTGGAATCACTGCTAGAACGTTACTTAAATACTATTTTAGAACAGAATTAAATAGTAATAAGTACTTCCTTCTTCCTGAGCCTCCTTTTTGGATTTGAAAGAGGAATATTCAAAGCATGACTAATAGAATGTACTAAAAGTGATAGCCTAGTTTTTAGAGGTCAATTTGCTTTGCAATCTATTGGAAATGATTAATAGAAAGAATAACACAATAACAGTGTGGCATTAAATTAGGCCATTTGTCCAAACGAGGCCATTCCAGTGATTATTAGATACTTAACTACTTCATACAAACTTCTCTAGCAGATGTTAAATGTCAATATTAAAAAATGCAAAGAAATGATTAAATGGAAACAGTACTACAAAATTTTTCATCTGGCTTTAGATTCTGACATTAACTGTGTTTTCACAGAACAAAATGAAGACACTTTGTTGTGGTTTAAGCCCAGCTGGTAATTCAGAACCACACAGCCACTTGCTCTAACTGCTTAAATCATGACACACTTATAACCAGTATCTGACTAATGATATTTTGGTCGCTCAGTACCTAACTCTTTGCAGGCTTTTACATGAATGCCTATATGCTCCCTCCTGCTTCTGTGGTACTGTTCTGTGAAGCTATTACATTTTGCAAAAGGCCCAACTTTGCAAACAGTACAGCATTTGGAGATACACTCAGAGCTGTTCCCAAAGATATAGGGCATTGATTATGGCTGCTTTTAGATGAAGAATGGTCTTGAAGTCAGGTTCCAGGGGAAATTTATATGCTGTTCACAGGAATTATTCCTATATTATTCACTTCTTGCTGAACAAGATGGCATGTCCACAGGAAGAAAGGCTCAGTAGACCAGCAGCATATGCTTGCTGCCTGGACTGGTCATGGTGTTACATTACCTGGTTTTAGGTGACAACTTAGAAGTGTCCAATCATTGCTGATGCCACATAAAGAAAGCTTGGTAGGAGGATGAGATAAAAAAAGCTGAACCTTTCATGGCAGAGCTAGGACACTGCCTGCCACAAGGCAGAATTTTATTTTTTTAAGAAACCCTATTTCTTAATTAGCTTCTACAAGAGCTAAATGGATCTGTCCTGAGATGTCTCAGAAATGCATCAGGATCATTACCATGCTGACATAGTTGAGATGATGCCATAAGTTCATTTCTAGCACCTTTTTTCTCTGACTGTCCACATGAGCTGACATAAAACCATAAGAAAGTGAATATTTATCCTCAGAAATCCACTGTTCATCCTGCCTTTAAAAACCCAACCCAGACTCAATACCAAACAAAACATGTTACTGGAGAGATCACTAGATTACTCTTCATAGCTGAAGGTATTCGAAAGAGAAATTTGATTTCCTGGCCAGTTACCCACTTACAGTTAGGATGATTGACAGTAGCTCCTTAAGTCTGAAGCACAGTTCTACTTTATGACTTTGAATCTACAAAATAATGCTTTAAACATGCTATTTATTTATGTTTAAGCAAAATGAAATCATTAATCCCTTGTGAAACTTTGCACTGAGCAATACATCATTTGCTGAACCTTAACTGTAAAGATTTGAATACCTTATCAAATTGGATTTGAAATAGCTCATTCTGGTTTTGTCCTCTAATGACTATGAAACCTATTTCCGAAAACCTTAACTTTTCCTCATGCATTTCTTTTGAACTGAAGTCCTAACATCTGTGGGATTCAATTACTCCAAGTGAGAAGCACAGTAATGGAAAGAGTATGTAAAGGAATGGAATAGATCATATGTGGGGTTTATGAGCGCAGAAGAACTGGTTGGTGTGAAATGACAGGGCAGCAAGGAAGGCACACAGGAAGCTCACTAGACTGGACTTCAGGAGGGCAGACTTTGTTCTTTTGAGGGAACTGTTTGTGGAGTACCATGGCATAAAGACCTTGCAGGAAGAGTGGCCCAAGAAAGCTGGTTAATAATGAAGGATCACCTCCTCCAAGCTCAGGATCAATGTATTTCAACAAAGAGGAACTCAGGAAAAAAGCACCAAGAAGCCTGCATTGATGAACACGGAGGTCCTGAACAAACTCCAGACACAATAGAGAAAGAAACCTACAGAGGCTGGAAGCAATGACAGGTATCCCAGGAAGAATATAGAGAAATTGTCTGAGCAGCCAAGGTTCAGGGTAGGAAAGCTAAAGCCCTGGTAGAATTAAATCTGTGAGGGGACATCCAGGACAAAGTGAAAAACTTCTCCAGGTACACTGGTGACAAAAGGAAGTTTAGGGAAAACATGGACACTCTCCAGAAGGAAATGGGAGGCCTAGTTACCCAGGACATGGAGTAAGCTGAGGTATTCAACAAATTTTTTGCCTCTGTCTTCACCGACACGGGGTCCAGCCACAGCAACCAAGTTATGGAATGACATAGACTGGGAGAATGAAGAACCACCCACTGTAGGAAAAGATCAAGTTTGACCAGGTCTGAGGAACTTGGAAGTTCCATGGAATCTGATAAAAGGCATACGTGGGTCCCAAGGGAACTGATAGAGGAAGTGGCTAAACCACGGTCCACCATATTTAAGAAGTCACGGCAGTCTGGTGAAGTTCCTGCTGATTGGAAAAGGGGAAATAAAACTTCCATTTTTAAAAAGGAAAAAAAGGAAGACCTGTGGAACTACAGTCCAGTCAGTCCCACCTCTGTGCCCAATAAGGCCATGAAGGAAATCTTCCTGGAAACTATACTAAAGCACACAGAAAAGGAGGAGGCAATTGGTGACAGCTAACATAGCTTCAGTAAGGGCAAATCATGCCTGGCAAATTTGGTGGCCATCTTTGAGGGGGTTACATCATTGGTGGATGTCCTGGGTTCAGCAGTAGCAGTCATTTTTCTCCTTCTTAGTAGCTGGTGCCGTGTGGTGGTTTTGGGAACAGAGCTGATAATACCAATGTTTTTAGTTGTTGCTAAGTAATGATTACTCTGATCAAGGACTTTCTCAGTTTCATGTTCTGCCAGGGAGGAGGGGAAGCCGGGAGGAAGCAGAGACAGGACACCTGACCCAAACTGACCAAAGAGGTATTCCATACCACAGCACATCATGCCCACTATATAAACTAGGGGCAGTTACCCGGAAGGCCCAGACCGCTGCTCGGGTAGGGCTGGGTGTCAGTCGGCGGGTGGTGAGAGGTTGTATTCTCTTCCCTTGTTATTTCCCTTATCGTTACTATTATCGGTGGCAGCAACAGTGGTTTGTATTATACCTTAGTTACTGGACTGTTCTTAACCTGTGGGAGTTACATTCTTTCGATTCTCCTCGCCAACCCTCCAGGAGCCGGGGGGAGGAAGGGTGGGGAGTGAGAGAGTGAGCTGTGTGGTTGGGATTAAACCACTACAGTGGATAAGGGAAGAGTGACTACTTGTGTGAAGCATTTGATGTTGTTCTGCACGACATCCTTGCCTTTAAACTGGAGCGGCATAGATTTGATGGATGAACCACTCAGTGGATAAGGAATTGGCTTAATCATAGAATCATAGAATGGTTTGGGTTATAAGGGAACTTAATCAAGTTCCGACTCCCTGCCATGGGCAGTGACATCTTCCACTAGACCAAGTTGCTCAAAGCCCCATCCAGCCTGGCTTTGAACACTTCTAGGGATGAGGCGTGGTCATCCAGGGAGTGGTCATACTCAAGAGTTATGGACAGCAGCTCCATGCCCAAGTGGACACCAGTGGTGAATAGTGTTCCTGAGAGGCTGATATTGTGACTAGTGCTGTTTAACACCTTTGTTGGCAACATGGACAGTGGGATTGAGTGCACCCTCAGCAAGTTGGCTGATGACACTGAGCTCTGTGATGCAGTTGACATGCTAGAGGAAAGGCATTCCATTCAGAGGGACCTGGACAGGCTCAAAAGGTGGGCCTGTGCAAACCGCATGAAGTTCAACAAGGCAAATTGCTCAAATTGTGTTGGAGCAATCCCAAGCACAAACACAGCCTGGGCATGGAATGGATTGAGAACAACCCTGAGGAGCAGAACTTGGGGTGCTGGTGGAAAAGCAGCTCCACATGACCCAGGAGTGTGCACTTGCAGCTCAGAAAGCCACCCATATGCTGGGCTGCACCAGAAGAAGCATGACCAGCAGGGAAGTGATTCTCCTCCTGTACTCCACTGTCAGTATACCCCATTTGGAGTACTCTGTCCATCTCTGGGGCCCCCAACATAAGGAGGACAAAGACCTCTTGGCACAAGTCCAGAAGAGTGTCGTGAAGACGACCAGAGGACTGTAGCATCTCTCCTATGAAGACAAGCTGCGAGAGTTGGGCTTGTTCAGGCTGGAGAAGAGAAGGCTTGGGAAGACATTAGAGCAGCCTTCCAGTACCTAAAGTCTAAAAGAAATCTGGAGAAGGACTTTTTACAAAGATGTACTGGGACAGCACAAGGGGGAATGGCTTTAAACTGGAAGAGGCATATTCAGATTAGATATTAAGAAGAAATGGTTCACTGTGATGGTGATGAGGCACTGGAACAGGTTGCCCAGAAAAGCTGTGGTTGCCTCATCCCTGGCAGTATTCAAGGCCAGGCTGGATGGTACATTGAGCAAACTGGTCTAGTGGAGGGTGTCTCTGCCTATAGCAAGGGGGTTGGAACTAGATGATCTTTGAGGTTGCTTCCAATCCAAACTGTTCTGTGGTTTGATTAACCTAGTATTTGGATGATAAGTGAAATGACTCAAAGCAGGATTCTGTATCAACTTTACATTACCTTTGTCCTATCTGTGGTACAAATACTTTGAAAGAAGCAACCTGAATTTTACTGTCTGATAATCCATATCCTGTGAGAAACTTAATCATTCTGCACATCATGCTTAAAGAAAAAACGGATATAATTTCTGATTTTGCCAGGGAAGGAAAAATCTTGCAAGAAAAAAGAACTGCTTAAAGTCCAATTACAGCAGCAAACAACTGTATTCCTATGCTGAGAAAGCTGGTTATATTTCCTTAGTATTTTCATAATCATAGTTATTATCTCTCAATTTGAGTACCAAGCAGACAGAAGAGATATAATGAGTTAGATAAAGCATGGAGATCAGCAGCCAATGAGGATACTCACACTGATGTGATGGTCATCCCCTGTGCTTGGTGCAGAAATCAAAATGCATATGACCCAGTTTAGTAACTTTATACTAATTTGACTGAACATGATTACAGAAAGCAGTGACTAAGTCATTCACACATGATGCAAGTCATTGCTACTCAATCATTTGCCCTGTGTCCTTGTAATGACCATGGCACACTGCTGCCCACTGTTTTATCTGCTAGCAGTCCAATAATGGTGCCTTTAAAATAGTTCCTAGAAATTACAGTAGAACTGTTACAGTAATAGCATCACTGCACAGTATCTACTTGGACAATATGGGTGCAATTCCTTACAGCCGAATTTGCATGTGATTTTAATTTTAGTATATTATTTGATTTAATAAGTTTTATTCTAAACTAGGCAAGTACATGCAAGCATTATTTCTGTGAAATATCCTTTCTTTTTTATGTACCATGTACTTGTCAAGTTTCTAATTTTAAAAACAACATGAACATTTATGAGAATTCACGTTAACTACTAAGACAATCTCCATACACATTTATAACTTCAGTATGTTCCAAGGACCAAATTGTACTACATTTTAATATTCATGTCAAAAAGAACATGCCGATATTATGCAAATATTTTCTGTTCCTTTCAAGGGAGTGCATTTAGCAGAGATTTAAAGCACATGTCTAAATGGTTTGCTGAAAAGGGATCATCAAAGACTCCATTGGTCTATGTTAGGGGAATTATTTCGAAGTCTAGCTGCCAGCTGGCTTTGCTGTGTCTCTCTCTGAACAATAGAACTTTTCCCAAGGAGAGAAAAGATAGAAGGCAATTCATCATCTTACAATTGAAGTACAGGTCATGTATTGAAATAAACCTATATAAACTATAGTCAATTTAGAATAGAAATACAGAATCATGGAATAGTTTGGGTTAGAAAGAACCTTAAGATCATCTAGCTCCAACCCCCTGCCATGGACGGGAACACCTTACACTAAACCATGTCACCCAAGGCTGTGTCCAGACTGGCTTTGAACACCACCAGGGATGGAGCATTCACAGCTTCCCTGGGCAACCCATTCCAGTGCCTCACCACCCTAACAGGAAAGAATTTCTTTTTTATATCCAATCTAAACTTTCCCTGTTTGAATTTTTAACCCATTACTCCCTGTCCTACCACTACAGTCCCTAATGAAGAGTCCCTCCCCATCATCCCTATAGGCCCCCTTCAGATACTGGAAGGCTGCTATGAGGTCTCCACTCAGCCTTCTCTTCTCCAGGATGAACAGCCCCAACTTCCTCAGCCTATCTTCATACAGGAGGTGCTCCAGTCCCCTGATCATCCTCGTGGCCCTCCTCTGGACTTGTTCCAACAGTTCCATGTCCTTTTTTATGTTGAGGACACCAGAACTGCACACAATACTCCCAAGTGAGGTCTCGCAAGAGCAAAGTAGAGGGGCAGGATCACCTCCTTCAACCTGCTGGTCATGCTCCTTTTGATGCAGCCCGGGATACGGTTGGCTTTCTAGGCTGTGAGCACAAGCTGCCAGCTCATGTTCATTTTCTCATCAACCAACACCCCCAAGTCCTCCTCCGCAGGGCTGCTCTGAATCTCTTCTCTGCCCAACCTGTAGCTGTGCCTGGGATTGCTCTGACCCAGGTGTAAAACCTTGCACTTGGCATGCTTAAACTTCATGAGGTTGGCATCAGCCCACCTCACAAGTGTGTCGAGGTCCCTCTGGATGGCATTCCTTCCCTCCAGCGTATCAACTGAACCACACAGCTTGGTGTCATTGGCAAACTTGCTGAGGGCGCACTCAATCCCACTGTCCCTGTCAGCGACAAAGATGCTAAACAAGACCGGTACCAACACTGATCCCTGAGGGACACCACTCGTTAATGGTCTCCAGCTGGACATTGAGCCATTGACCACAACTCTTTGTGTGCGGCCATCCAGCCAGTTGTTTATCCCCCGAGTGGTCCACCTATCAAATTGATGTCTCTCCAATTTAGAGACAAGGATGTCATGTGTGACAGTGTCGAACGCTTTGCGCAATCTTTTTAATATTTAAACATTTTAAAATTTAGATAATTTAAGTACCAAATTATTCCTGTATTAGCTAATTCACTTTGTTAAAATCTGTTAGCTTTACTCATCAAACAATTAAGTAAGATACTAGTCAGTTCAACTTCCATTTGCCATTATCTAGGTCTAATTATGAATTCTTTGAACCTTTATAATGAGGATGCATTGATCACAGGTCTTTAGGCAGTAGTAAGTAGTGGAAAATTTGAAATTAATTCAGATTATGTGAGTCCAAAATTTGAAAAATTAGACTATTTTTGTATTTTGAACATTCTCCTGATTCTTGCTTTGAAGCACCATTTTTCAGAATTTTCTCACTCTACTCTAGGAATTCCACATTTATTTCATTTGCTCATTTATTTCTGATAAATTATTCTTTCCAGATTAAATTTTCTATTCCTTACTCTCATCTCAAAATTAGTTTTGTTCGTTAAATTTGAGAAAATTCTTCAAAGTGGAAACACATTGGGAACTAAGTTGAAAGAAGATTATTTTTTCTCCAAAATACAGTGTGAAACTAGATTATTTTTTAAGGTTACTTCTTCAGTTTCTTATATAAAATTAACTCTCTAGCAATCTGCTAGGCAACATGAAATTTTAGAAATAAAGTGAAATAGCAATTGGCTGTAAAAAAAAAATCATTTTGCAGCAATTAAAGTACATCATGCTCTCTAAGTTTTAGATCAATGTCAATCTTTTAATTAAGCCTTTGTTCCTTTCCTCATATTTTCCTAAGGAATAATGCTGTCAGAAGTGGAGGGACAACTCTGGGGCATAAGCCGAAAGAAGGCAAGTCATTTCTGTGCTAAAGGAAGCTTTCTTTCCCTGGGCATGGCTCACATCCAAATATCTCATAACAGGCTGAGTCCTTTTGCTTTCTAAGAGCTCCTTTCTTCACTGGCAAATTTGTTCTTTTCTTTTTTTCCTTTGTGTTCAGGACTTTACTCAACTGCTTGCATTTTCATCTGTGTCTCTCTCCTTGCAAAACCTAAATGAGTGTTGTCCAAGTGCAGAGTAGAATATATAATCTCAGCTTCTCAACTGGTACATAATTCCAAAATTTCATGCACTTCAATGAATATAAGCTGATGCATTGAATGCATCAGCACAAGAATTTCCTTCGCTTTGGAGCACTGTCATTTGACATGTGTTTTAACTTCAATAAAGTGAGTGTAAAATACTGTGGACATATATTTTAGCTTAAAATTAAGTGTTGCTGTGAATACGTATATATCAGATAGAAGCAGAATTAGACTTCCGAAAAAGACACTTGGTGACATAAAAGAGCTTTTAGGGTGAACAATGCATATTCTTTACAGAGATTAAAATATGTTTTGAAAAAGATCCTATAAAAAAATAATTCCATATTTGTTGCTAGAGATCCTCTATATAAGTCCTGTTTGCTCTCTTCTTTCACCTGCTGCTGTTGAGGGCACACCCAGATTCCCAGGGCAGCAAAATATAACTGACCTTAGGACCCCTGGCTTCACAAGGCTGTTGTCAAATTAATGACACTTGGCAAAGAAATTTACAGGGATATTAACTGAAACACTGGCTGGTCTTTCACAAGATAAAATACAGCAAAGGGCGCATTTTAATTAAACTTCTGCAGGAAGATGTCCTCAGGCAGCAAAAGCTGGGCTCCCCCTTGCCTCTCTGGTTCTGATGATAAACTATTGAGTCCTGAGTGTACAAAAGGCTACCGACTCCCATAAGTGCAACCTGTGAAAAAATAACAGCTATTTTTCCAGTCACTGTCACTTCACTACAGTATTTTCTCCAAGTTTGTTCCCAGTTTTAAAACCATGCTCCTAAAATTTGCCCAGCACACATAAAACCAATCAAGATTAGAGCTTCTACATGAATTTGCTGCTGGAATGGGATGAGCCAGGGGTCAAGGAAAGCATAAGCTTTGACAAAGTCTAAAGAGCAAGTTTTTCTCCTCATTGACACTATTGGCCTGACAGAAAAGACTTAGCTTTGCTTAACCTTTCCCTCACCAAACCCTTCTGATATACTGCTTGGTGATGCACATTGACTGGTACTCTTTAACACAGCAAATGCACATCAGACCTCATTTTGCAAATATGCACAGATTTCTTCTTTGAGCAAGCACATGATATTGATTGTATTGCAGCCCATAATATAATAGAAGTTTTAAAACAAATATTAATAACACATTGCTGTAACATGGCAATTTCAGAAAAATCTGCTAAGACATAATATGATGCATTTTTACATAGTATCCTATTTCTCATAAACATTAATGGGTAAACCCAGGAAATTCTAGTCCATTATATAGTCAGCTACAGGATGGCAGAGGAAAATAAGAGCTACCTTTTAAGTTACCTACTAAACATGAACTGTCAGCCAGATACTGTATCAGGTTTTCCTTCTGAGGCATACAGTAAGCTAAATCCTGTAAATCCTCATACACATATTGGTCATATGGATAAAACATCAAAAGTCACTTCAGTGAGAATTTTCCTGCTTAAAACCAAATCAAGTTAGATGTTTCAGGATCAAAACCCTATTCTTTAAGTAGTCTTTCTGTTTTCGTTGAGATTATTTGAAAAGTAAGATACCCCTCAGTCTAAGGAATGCAGAATCTATCCCACCATTCATGCTATGTAGACAGCTTAAAACTCAGGAGACACTTGAAACATATAAGCTGAAGCTTAAAATCCACAAAATGGATAAACACACTTTATTTGACCTTAAACGTGCAAAATGTTTTAAATAACATATTGGAATTCTAGGCACAGTAACTCCCTTAACCACATCATATTAAATCTGAGTTTGGGGCACTACTGAGAACAAGCAAGAAGTATTTGCAAAACCTGCACTGAAGTGTGAAAAATCAATTAAAACTTCCAGCCACCCCTGGATATAAATGTTTTCCATAAAACAAAATCTTGTTAAAAAACTCATAATAGCACATGTAAAAAATAAGCCATTTTAGGTGTATATATATATATATTTATATATATTTATCTTTATTTATATTTATATAAATAATGCTAGGATATAAATTTAAACTGAATAGCCACAAAAGATTTTTACTGCAATTTTAAATAGGAGTAATTGGACCTTTAAATATCAAACCCACAAAAAATATCTTTAGCATGCATTTTCTGTTTTATATTTATACATATCATTTCTTACATAACTAATGTACTTGGACCTGACCAGGCAACCTTAGATAAATGAATACTGCATTTGATCTGTGGAGCCAAAAGCCGGCAATTGCTGCTGTATAACTGAAGCCTCTGTGTAAAGCTGAACATCACCAGATCTGCTGTATTGCTCTGCAGCTTTGAACAAAAAGCCTCAATATGCCTTCACCAGTCTTACCCTTCAGCCTTCCCTGTGTTCTGTGCCCTCATGACATCCTCCTTACAGTGGTATCTCAACTCTGTCACTTCATTGCTTAATCTCATTCTGCTGCATTTGGAGACTCCTACACTGAGGGGTAAGGAGTCAGATGAATCCCTCTGTTATTTTGCAATTTAGCAAAGTATCTTCTGACAAAGGGCAGCAGTAGTAAGTAGTAGTAATAGGCTTGTAGTAAGAGGGGAAAAGGAGCTATCCAGCTGTTCCAGTAATTGAACTAGGAGGACATCACTAAGGGTATCAGTCAAGGTGAAGGGACATTGGTTGCAACTCCTACTTTTAATGGTTAATTGCCAATTTGTAATTCGCAAAACTCTCCGAGACTCTTAACTTCATTTTAGCTGGGGAAAACTTATTAAAACAAACAAACCAACCAAATTAGCTTTCCTTTACTACAGTAATGTCTACATTTCTGAGAGTAGTATTTTTATACTAACAGACCTGCTGAGAAATCTAGCAGTCATTCCTCTAAACAGATTAAAACAGAAAAGTTAACACCTCACGAGATTAGAACAGGAGGTTCAGAGTTTACTGTCTTGTCACTGACCATATGTATAGACTGCAGTTGGGGGAACATTTACTGCACTTATGGAATTACTAAAAGTAAATTTAATCTGTCTAGTTTAGGAAACAAATGATGTGAGAAAGTGTCAAGATGAGTTTATACAAACCTCTTAGAGACTCAGAATGCTTGTTTACAGTGCATAACATACTGCTGAGGATTTTTTGCATATATTTTTTTGGAGGGGTTTGGTTTGGTTTGTTTCTAAGCCAGATGGATTTAAAAGAGTGCTCATATGCTTATTAGGCCTCTCATTACACTCCCAGTTCTAGTAGAAATCACAGGCAATAAGGATCCACAGAAAATGTTTGAAAGGGGAGTACAAGAAAATCATCAGCAGTACCTGAATCACACTTATGGTAAAAATTTCTTTGAATTGTAAACGGTTAAAAAACATCTTAAGACAGTTTAATACACTTTCAAATACTTTTTCCCATCTTTAATGTGACAATTATGGAAAATGCAATTAATTGACTGAGTTAAGGACAGAAAATTGGACAAAAAATGCAAAAATAAGTGAAGAAAATAAACAGCACATTTGGGAACATGCAGGAACGTGAATTAGTAAGGGTGTCTGATGTTTGGTTGTGTAAATTATTGATCTATTCTAATCAACTTGTCATCTGGTAACCCAAACTCAAAATGATTTAAACTGACATCCCTAAAGAAGTAACATGTTTATTTTCTATAAGCAGGGAACACGATGTGATTTTCAGGGATATTTTAAGAAAGCAACAGAAAGAAGAAAGTTAGCTGATGAATAATAGCCTGCAACTGAGGCTATCCTGTCATTGCTAGAAAGCTCATACCAGTTTAGCTCTGGCATTTCTCTATAGATGGTTCTCATACTTTACATTGATTGACCTTTTCTTGGAACCAAGTCCTAGCAAGTCAGCTACTACTATATACAAGGAGCACATGTCAGCCTGTGCAGTAACCAACGGTCCCTGCTCATCTCTTGTCAGCTTGTGCCTCTTAACTTTGTTGACACAGAGAGAAACATTTTCACTAAGGTTGACAGAGAAACATGAATGAATGGAAGAGAAAGTCCAGAAAGCTGTAGAACTTCTCCTGGGGTTTCATTCTCCATCCCCGCTCATATCTTCCTGCTCCTTCCTTCCCTAACCCCAATATGGCTCAGCTTGAAAACAGGTTGCCTAAATTATTCAACAGACACCAAATACAAAAGTGGAGAACCAGAATAAAAAACTGATCGTGAAGGTAAGTACGGAGGAAAAAGGTGTGGGGCATTTTTCTTTACCAGAAACAGCACAGGCAGGTGCAGTCATGAGGAGGGATTTTCATGGGTCACTTTCTTTTCCAGCACTCACCTTTCAGAAATAGCAGCAGTCAAAACATTTGGGTATGCATGACAGGTTTATATGAGACAAAGCCTGGCACAGCATCTGACAGGCTCTAACAAAGTCCTGCAGGAAAACAGTTTAGGAACTTCTTGCTTTTAAAGCTGAGGAAAACAATAACAAATCACAACACTCTTACCATATGTTCTTAGGCACAAAAAAGTTTATTGACTTTATGCAACTCATGCTTTCACTTGCTGTAGGATTTCATTTTCTTGTAGCTGCAACAGTAGACCAAATGAGTCTATTTGGTGAGGCTGCTATGCAAGCTGAGGAAATGGTTCTGATGCTAACACTGTGTCTTCCCTATCTTAAACAAACACATGCTGATGCTTCTTATTTCAAATTAGCAACCACATCCTACACATTACAAACCACCAGATCTCAGCTGCTAGCAAGCTGTTCCATGCTGACAGATATCCTTGACATTAGATCATCTGATAGTTGCTTGGTGGTTGCTAAGGCAGAGTCTTGCTAAGTCTCATTCATGCAGAATAGGATTTATTCACTGCTTCAGTTTCCCAGCTCCCTGTCTTCCAAAATGAGATTGAAAATGGATTTGGTGGCATATAAAAAAAAAAAAAAAAAAAAAGTACATCCTTGCTCAGAGTTTTTCAAGAAATACCCCTTATGCTGGTGTTTACAAATGAGCAGGACTTGATTGTGACAAACTTCAGACAAAAATTTGCCACACAATCCTGAATTTGAACTTTGCATAATGTCTGCTTTTCTGCTCTTCAGCCTTATCAGACAAACTACCCTCCTATCTCTAAAAGCATTTCTAATTAGATTATATAAAACATTATATTAATTAGCAGAATCCATATTTCCCCAGTACATGGTGTAGTTTCTAATTCAGATGCAGATTTGGCTAAGGAAAATCTAAATTGTTATTTAGCTCACTGCAAAAAGAAACACAGCATTGCAGTCCTTATTTCATTCATTCTCTGCTGAGCATAGAAATCAAAGTAATACCAGCAACAAAGGAAAGCCACTTTGTGTGCCAAAGCTCATCTGGTTTTAATACACCACTTTATCTCATGATCACTTTCACACTGTCTGTTGTTTTAGCAAAACAGCAACATGCCTATGCTTTCATACCCACAAATTCTATTATTAAAAACAGCTACATAGTTACATTTAACATTTTTCTTCCAAATTATTCAATTGCTAAAGGGAAAACAAATCCACATGTATAACATTCAACACATTGATACACTTTCAAAATATTCCTTTATAGATGACATGGAGATGTGGCTAGTACTGACAGCTGAGGAGATTTTGGGCTGTTTATCTGGTGTGCAGATGTACAGAAGAAGGTTACATTTGTAAACACTAACGAAAGTATGCCTGTTTCAAAACATGCTACCAATATCACAAAATTGTGTCTGCATTTTACTAAAATTATCATAGAATTTATTTGGGGTAAAACAAATGCTCAGACTCAGTGAGGTTCAGGGAAGAGGAAAAGTGACGGCTTCACTTAGCACATCAGCAATTAGAGCCACTTAGTGTCACTGTGAAAGGCAATTTTTATTTTTGCTCTCTTGCCTGGCAACATTTCAAGCCAAACATTCTAAGAAATATTCCTAAGAGCAGATTTTTTACTTTCTTTTCATACCAACAAGCTCTCCTATTAAAATTAGAACTAGCAGAATTAGATTTAACTTTTTTTTCTTCCTTTCTTTCAAATGAAGTCATTGGTAGAGTAAAAAGGCTGATCTGTATATATTATTTGCTCATACAATAGAGTTAGCAAAAATCTACTTGCCTGGTTGCTAATGCTTAACAAAATTAAAAACTTGTGTGGCAGGGACTAGTAGCAGGTTAGGAAATCACATACTTTGTCTCTGAAATTATTGTTTTATTAAGAACCTCGTGTCTTTTACAAAATATAAGAATTTCAACAAGAAGGATCATTATCTCTATGAAGTGTTGAATTCATGTCTCCGAAGAACAGAGGAGAGAAATGCAATGACCTGTGTTGTTGATGAACTTTTTAATTATCATTTACCTAACTTACTGGGAAGAACACATTTATCCAGAAGTTCAGTCAAAATGGTTGAAATTAGCGTGCCTTAGTTTAAACTAAAATATGGGATTTTCACACAATTTTCAAGAATCAGAAACGTTTCCACATAGTAAAGCTACAACAACTAATTTAACTTCAGGGTATTGAAGTTAGGATATTTATTTGTGCTTTTCTCTAAAACTGGACACCACATACTATGATATTTCAGTGTTCATTTTATGTTCGTTGAATTTTGTATTAAGCTGCTTCTTTTCCCCACATGGAAGTTTAGTAGCAGTTTTGTGAACTTTTGATTTAATCAAAAAATTAAGCATCAGACTGCTAAGGACAGCATCAGATCCCTATTACAAAATGTGGTTGAGATATAAGGAAATTTATTTGTCAGAGAAGTATATTTTAAGTATATCTAGTGTAATGTGTATGTTTGGGGTCAGGAAAGAAAAGCTGTTATTCTTTACAAGCAGAAGTTACACAACAAGGGATCCTGCAGCATACAATTCTGTTACATAAAATCTTCCTTGTGGCACAATTTTCTATAATTTTTTTCATGCTTATGCATTTCCGTGCAAGAAGGTTTAATGTGCATTAGCCAACTCAAAATTGTGGGCTGCAGTTGTTTCCTGCTTGACCTATCAAAGCCTTTTTGTTGTTGCTGGAGATTTTTTTAGTATATGAAAAAGAGCTCTGTTGCATTCAGGTGGGGCTACATAGATAAAAAATCTGCCCCAAAGTCAACAACAAAAAAAACAGAGGAAAAATAAAGAAACAGAAATGTGAGGTCACTTACCATTAGTGCCTTACAGTATTACCATGCTCACAACTGCCGTGCCACCCATTTATACGTGCACTGACTTGTTATTGATCCTCCTTTACTAAGCCATCTCCTCTCTACACAACAGAACCAAAAGCCAATTAACTGTAATGAGTACAATTAGAATTATGTTACGTACTTATTAATACAGCAAGATGAAAGCACTAAATTGAGGTTTTGCTGCATGCCTGTCTTTGGTACAAATATGTGTCAGAATATGAAAGCAGGTATCTGTATCAATAGAAACAAAAAGGGCTCTGATAAAATTTGTAGTACAGAGAGAAGGCAGAAAAAGCTATCACTGCAACTGGAAGAAGGCATTTTTTTTCCCTTTGGGGCTTTTGGCTTGTTTGTTTATGAGTCAGTTGAAGTCAGAGTGCAGCATGGTACAGCTCAACAGAACAGAAATGCTACAGACACAGGTAGATAAAGGAAACAGGAGTTATTGTGAAATAGTGCTGAAGAATATACTACTGAGTTATACTAGAAGAATTAATATATGCAGTAGATGTTGTGGTACTTCATAAAATCTTCATAAAAGAGAGTAAGCGGTTTTACTTGAGCAGGAAAAAGGAAGATGTCAGAGAGCAAATTATGTACAAACAGGCATGAGAAATAATGTTTTAAAGTTTTAAAACATTAGTGCTTTTTTTTTTCATGTCCCACAAGAGCTTCCTTAGCCTTCTGAATGGTTTCCTCCTTCTCACTACTTCTCTACTTTGACATGCTAAATGAAGGCTTTTTCAGGTCTGATGGAAATAGTATCCCAAAACCACCTGTATTTTTACTTAAATAATTAAGCTTTTTGTATCTAAGCTGTGATCCAAAAGCCTTACTTCCAGCCAAAGATGTACAAGCACATAACATCACCCCAAACATAAATGTGTATGTGTCTTGACCTTTCAGTTTCCTTGAGAGCGAGCTAACGCCCACTGAATGTGACTATTAAAACAAAGGGAAGAAAAGCTTTGCTGCACCCTGCCATTTTCAGAAAGAAAATCCAGCTAATGGAAAGTATTTGACAATGCTTGCTTTTGTCTCTCCTCTTGCATGTTCAGCTGTACCTAATCTTTTGTTTCCGGTTAGACAAAAGCCAGGACAAATTACATGTTTGTTTATGCCTATTCAAAGAAAAGGAACAAAGGTTTCAGAATCAGCTATAGAAAATGGAGCTATTTTTCTAACTCTTTACAAATTGTAAGTATTTGAGCTGCAAAAATAGCAAGCCTAGCTGAAACTACCATTTCCCAAGAAATGTGAAAAGACCTTGTCCTGGGTTCAGCAGTAGCAGTCATTTTTTCTCCTTCTTGGTAGCTGGCGCAGCGCTGTGTTTTTGACTTTCGGCCTGGGAACGGTGCTGATAGCACCAATGTTTTTAGTTACTGCTCAAATGTTTGGTCTGTTCAAGGACTTTCTGAGCCTCATGATCTGCCAGGGAGGAGGGGAAGCCAGGAGGAAGCAAAGACAGGACACCTGAACCAAACTAGCCAAAGAGGTATTCCATGCCACAGTACGTCATGCCCAGGATGTCACTGAGGGTTACCCAGAAGGGCTAAGACTCCAGGGTTAGACGAGGTATTGGTCAGTGTTTGGTCAGGCTGGGGGGGGCGAGTTATTGGTTGGCGGGTGGTGAGGTGTTGTATTCTCTTCCCTTGTTATTTCTCTTATCATTATTATTACTGGTGGTAGCAGTAGTGATCTGTGTTACACCTTAGTTACTAAACTGTTCTTATCTCAACCCGTGGGAGTTGTATTCTTTTTGATTCTCCTCTCTGTCCCTCCAGGAGTAGGGGGAGGAAAAGAAGGGCGGGAGTGAGTGAACAAGCTGCCTGACTGGTTTTAAACCATGACATGATTTTTAAAAAATACAAGAAATTCCTTTTCTGTTTTGATGCAAATACTTCCACAAGTAATTAAGAGGAAAAATTTAAGTTTGATTTTACAAGACAAGTCTGATTTTCAAGTATTACACTTTTGGGTTTAGGTTTTTCTGATGAAAGAATGTAGAAATTGAACAAATCCACAAAAATATTTCTCCTATTTGGAAACCATTTGTTTATAACAACTCTGCGGTACTCGTGGTCCTAGGAAATGTTATACGCTGCAAATGTATCTATTTTTAAATAGATACATGCTGTAATTTTACAAGATAATTTTTGCCATTAGTTCAGCTGCATATTTATCTCTGACAACCATGTACAACTTCTGACAACACTGTACAACCATGTTGCTTCTTGCAGCATGTTTTACACGGTCTGTAATGTATTAAGTCCAAAAGACAGACACTTTACTGTACAACATGGAACAGTGGGAATGAATAAATGTCTTCCAGGAAAGGTAAATTATTGAAAAAAAAAAAGAAAAAAAGAAAAAAAATGTATTTTCTACTGCATGGCTTTCACTGTTTTGAAAAACTTAAGAGCTTTTGGCACTGGACACTGGAGTGAGCGGTGGCCTACTGTATCATGATATGAACCCTGTTACCTGTACACGCTTAAGTTGTGAAATGGAGTTGTGATGTAGCATCATCTGTGGTAGTGACACTACATTCATAGTTGCTGTGCATCAGAGTGTTTCTCTTCTTCGGGCTGTATTCTGTGTTAAGAGATAATGAAAGATATTGCTGTTTGTGAAGGTCCTTATTCATTGCAATGCAAAATCCAGCAGCTGCAGGACAGAATTTTGATTTACCCATACAACTTTGTGTGGAATACTGGAACAGGAACGAAGCTACAGTATTAAGACAGGGCACCGGAGACACTGAATTATGATACACAGGTACGGATATTCAGAAGAAAACCCTGAACCGCTACTATCATAGGATACATGCAATTAACAGGGCTTTGGTTTAATAACACAGATACACAGAGCTTGGGAATGGACTGGAAAAAAATCTCATCATTTTAAAATACAGTTGCTAAACTATAATTATCTCATTTGGCAGCAACTAGACAAATCAATTGATCATTTTGCTGATTGCTTAATTATTTAATGATTCACCCTTGTAAGAATCCCTATACAGTGCTACAGCAGCAGAACAATAACAGTTCTGTAAAGAGTGAGTGTTCAGTTTTGTGTAGCCAAAGAGATAATGTCAATCCATTTAACCTAGTACAGAAAATGAGAGTTGGATTTCCTTCTGGAAAAATGTTTTAAGATAAGCAAATTATATCTTGGTCTAGAGAATGTCATGGATATCAGAAATTACATGTGTAACTGCATATGCATAAGTGTCTGAGAAAAGTCATCCTTGTGTTTCTGTAGTTATTTCCACAGCATATGGGTATGTGTGTATACACCAAGACTGTTTAGTATTAGAATTTCTTAAATTTTTCTACCTCTGTTCTACTAGTTGATCTCAAAAGTTATATCACACAGTTTATTATATGAAAGTACATAATACAATTCCTTGGGTTTAAAAAAAGTTATTTCTGATCTGGGACCAGGATTTCTCTGAAAGAGTGCAAAAGTCTTTGGTGAATGACCACAATATCAGAAGAGCTAATGGGTCTTTAAACATTGTTCTAGTGCTTGCCTGTTCAGTATTGAATAAAAATCAACTTTGAACATAGTCTAAAATTATCAAGTACTTTTTCAAACCAGTAGGGGACAGAAATGGATTCTTTAAATTTTAGTTTTGTGGTACAAGCTGAATTTGTCACAGCAGTAGCGGGCAAACTTTATGCTCTTGTGTACATCTTATTAGCTGCTCATTCACTGAATTTTTAGGCGATTATTATTTTTTAATAATCTAAATTATTAGAAAATATATTCATCCTAAAGAAACCCTGGTTTTCTGTGATGCATAAGCTCTGAATGTTCATGATCATTTGCTACGTACTCTTTACAAAGGCTGACACGAGGTTAAGCTGTCATAAAAATCTGTACTCTGTACTGTTAGGCAGAAAAGACATTCAGCCTCAGAGGGACTGAGTTACCTTGCCCTAGAAACTGCCTGTAGCCCTGACTTGCTCTTCTGCTCTCTGTTAAAATAAAGGTCCAGTACTTCCTATAATTTTCTTGGTCAATATTAGGTAAATCTGTACAAAATTTTTAAGTAAAAAAGTTTAAGTTGGGAAGATGCCATTTCATTTATAGTGTTTGCATTTTGGCAAAATCTATTTAAGATCTTTGCAGATGTTTTTTTGATGTGACGTGTCCCCTTCACAGAACTTTTGTTTACTGTGAGACATTTCAGTTAAAGTGAATTCTAAATGGAATCTAGGCCATTCTCCAATATTCCTTATGTGCAACAAGTTACTCTTTGTGTTGGTTTTGGGTTTTTTTTTTATAACTTCAGCCAAAAAGGAACTACAGGGTAGTATTTTATCTCTATAGAAAGGAAACAGACAATAATGAGTTAAAGTAACAGATCATAGGAGCGAAGTCAGGTGTGGCTATATTCTAAAATGTACTGAATTTTGCTTTAAAATGGAAGGCAAGTGCTTTTACCTGATGGAGAAAAAAATGTTTGGCTGATAACCTGCACCTTGATGGAGAAAAAGAACAATACTGTGCTGAATAAGGCCAATAAGCAATGAACTGGGCCCCCACTCTGAACCTGCCTTTCCTCATTATGTGAGGCCATGCTAAGCCATGCTGCTCTTGGCATGAAAACAACATACTAACCCACTCTGACAATAAAATTTATTTATACATGTGTGGAAAACAACCATTTAGAATGAAAGACAGAGAAAACATAAGATTTCTCCATACCTATAATACTACTTTACTAAAGGAATTTTTGTGATGCTTGTCATTTTCAACTACCTTTAGCTTTAACTGAAGTTCTAGGAGCACTCTGAAGGTTTGGACCACTTTTTTCATAACTCAAACCTAAAAACCTCCTAAACACCCCTTAGCTATTATATGCTCACTTGCTTTTCAAAGACAGAACAACAAAAGAGATCACTATAGAGGAGGCAAGATCAATTTTGGGAATGCTAATAGCATCACACATAAATTTACCTTCAAGCAATTATTCCAGTAATATGTGTCTTATTTATTATAGTATAATGAATGTATTTTAAAATACATTCTGACAAAACCCAATAAAATAATATCTAATACATTTCATTTAAAATACATGTATTGGAATATCCGTTTATAAATTCATGCACTCTAAGATCATCAAATGTAACCTCTGATTAAAATAAAGATTTGCCAGTGGATTTCTTTTAATTGTAAAGCACAGCATATTTGATTTTCCTCAGTATAGATGTCTGTAGGTACCGGACTGCATTTTCTCAAGTACCTTTCAAAAAGTGTAGCACAAACCTATCACTTTCCTCTGGATTAAAGCTAGAAAAGTCAACAGTTTCAGCAAGTGTCAACATGCAGTCCCACCTGACATTTTGTGGCTATTATTTAATAAATATCTCTAAGGGCAAAAGTGGATTTGTGCTTCTAAAATTTGTATTCTCTGGTTTTTTTTTTTAATGAAGTCACGACGCACAGCTGGCTGAAGCTCCCACATCAGCGTTCCCCATGGATCTCCCTGTGTCTCAGAGAGCTAAGTACACAAGTGAGAAGGGCATGAATACACAGTATGAATATCCTAGCGATATTTTTTTTTGAGCTGGCAGGGCTCTTTTACCTGGGCAGCTACCAAATGCGATCTTTTGGAATATGTAACTACTTTAGGAGGAAAATTTGAAATAAACCAAAAATCCATTCAAAAGCATAAAACTGTTTTTTTTTCTGTTTTTTTTTTGTTTTTTTTTACAAAACTATGCATTTTTTTTTTTTGTTTACAGTCTACTCAGATATCTGCTAGAAACTTAAAAGCAGATATTGCACAAATAAGAAAAAAATGCTTGCAGCATTTTATTTCTTCTATATCAAAGAATACCTACCTTAAAGTAGGTATTCTTTTAGTTGAAGATACAAGAACCAGAGCTAATGCATATGTTTCCTCTCTCTGAGACACTGAATAGATACTAGGAATACATTTCATGGACACTTGAGTATTACTATGTTGCTGGTTTTCTTCCTTCTTTCCCCGCCTTTCTAGATGGATGTTTTTTGTGGGTAAAGAAAAAACAAGGCTCTCTACAGACTGACAGTGGCTAACCCCAGCTGCTTCCTGTATATTTCCTAAGTTGAGGACCTCGCATTACCAGTTGCTGTGACATGTGTAATGTCATTAGAGAGGGGATAAACAACTTCAAAACCATCTACAAAGCCCAACATCTAATGAGTCAAAGAAGCAGGCTGGGAAATCAGAAACACCAGGGCCAACTCTATCTTGCAATGTGCTCTGAGAAAAAGCATGCCAACTGCATCTATGCTCCAGGGTAGTATTAAAGTGACTCCAGGCACAAATAATCATGATCAGATGAAACAAAGAAAGTATCAGTTTTCTAATTCTTGAGGAAAACTGATGGATTTTAATATGCTATGTCTGTGTTATAGCAAGAAGGGGGACAAAAAAAATAATACCTTGTTCAATGGTGAGTGAAATATCACCTGAAAATTGTAGGTGGAGGATGCAAGGGCATTTTGGGTTGGGAGTCTGAGATTTTCTTCTTGGCAAATTAATACAAGATGCTTGGAAAACACCCAGCAGAAATCCTGTTCTCACTGTGGTGGGGCTGGGAAAGACAGTTTAACTTTCACACTGGCAGAGAGACCTTCAGCTAGATTGATATGTCCCTTATCCCTTCAGCTAGATTGGTATGTCCCTTATCCTCAAAGCCTATAAGGCTTGCCTACATGCATGCACAATGTGTGACTTCAGAAAGCACTCTCATACACTACCGGAAGTGGGGTAATAGAAAAGACAGAACCAGGAATTCCTCTGAGATGTACAAAAAAAAAAACAAAACAAACATCAAAACCAAAACCAAAACCAAAACCAAAACTAAAGCAAAAGGCAAGCTCTGACTGGAGAATGGGGGGGGGAAGAGGGAGGAAAAATCTAGGCGGAACCGATAATACAACAGGCTGTATTATCCAGAGAGGCTCCTGGAGATTTTCAAAACTGAACTAATCTTCAGCAACCTGATCTACTTTGAAGTTACCTCTGCTTTGAGCAGGCTACCGGGGTCGATGAACACCAGAGGTCTCTGACAACATAAATTATCTTGCAATTCTTTGATATCCTACCAAGTTTCAGGGATGTGGTTCTTGAACTTTTAGCAAGGACTTTGTGTCAGGGCTGATTTTATATTTTGGAAGAGGTTGCTCTGACACAAAGAATGAGATTATTACTCTTCAAAGCTGAAGCAAATCTTAATGTGTTTGTAGACATTTGATTTAATTTCATCTATTATTTTCTGTCCTCTGCATCATTTCTCTTCTTTCTCAACCTGGACATCTTTCTTAAGACTATTTTCAAATGCGTGAGTCAGAAGCAATGTCTTCTATTACCTCAGTTGTTCCTTAGGGCACTGTAGGACTGTTTTGGCTTATTATTTTGCATAGCACTTTTGCTATGTGTTTTCTCCTGACAGCTGTGAATGCCATCTAACTCTTTCTTATATTTCAGTAGTCACTAAAAAAAAAAAAAAAAGGGGGGGGGGGGAGGGAAAAGTCCTTAAATAATAAAACAGATGTGATAACAATTATTGACTTGTGGACAAATTGTAAAGAATTAAAAGGGTTTTTCTGTAATGAACATGGCAAAGTTTTTTGCTTTACTAGATATTATTATGCAACATTATTAGGGTGGGTTTTTTTAATGGAAGTCTCCAGGGCAAAAATGATCTGGCACAGTAGGATTTATCCATTGCCTTGATCTCTAACTTAAGTCAGCCCTTGAACTCTTGAGCAATGTTACTCCTAGATGTCTAGGTCTGGCTACTGAAGATAAAATAAGACAAAAATTCCTTCCTTTCTATCAAATTCTCTTCATTCCAGACTGAAAATATACATAAAGGGAAACATGTTACTCACTCTTAGAATATATATATAGACTCTATCTCTGTTTCCTCCTCAACTGAGATATCAGACTGTAACTGCGCAAATATTACTGCTCAGAAGGTTACGTACTCTTCAGAAATTTTGTTAGAAATGTTGTTAGAGCTAAACAAAACACTAAAAATTATGACAAATGTCTAGCTTTTCACTAGAAGTTGACATGTAGATTAAATCGAATTTTAATTAATTGTTAGAGGGAAAATGGGAACAGAATTGTTTTTGAAAAAAATGCTAAAGCACGTTTCTAATGCAAGGCGTCTAGAAACAGAAAATTCCCCTGGTAGCCACAAACAGAATGGATTCAAGGTAACTAAGATAAGCTTTCAAAAGGTTGCCTTAGGTAAGTCTTGCCTGAATAGCAACAAGATCCCTGTACATGTTATTAACAGCAACAGGGTTGGAGAACCTCTCCCAAGGAGACAGGCTGAGGGAGACCTTAAAGCAGCTTCCAGTGCCTAAAGGGGGCCCACAAGAAATCTTATGAGGGACTTTTTATAAGAGCAAGCACTGACAAAAAAAGGGGAATGGCTTTAAACTGAAAAGAAGGTAGGTTTAGGTTAGATATTAGGAAGGAGTTCTTCACTATAAGGGAGGTGAGACAGTGGAACAGGTTGCCCAGAGAAGCTGTGGCTGCCTCATCCCTGCCAGTGTTCAAGGCCAAGTTGGATGGGGCTTTGAGCAACTTGGTCTAGTGGGAGATGTCCCTGCCCATGGCAGGAGTGTTGGAGCCAGATGAGCTTTAAGGTCCCTTTGAACAGAAACCAGTCTGTGATTTTGTGTTTAAAGCATGAAAAAAGGAATTACAATATAAAGATTTTCTCCAAGAAAAATCAGACCTTTTCAGACTGAGAAACCACTACTTTGGCAAAGAGTAATTAATACCCTGGTGTACCTGGGAAATATCAATTCTTAGGATCAAATTAGCTCTTATTCTAAAATGAATTCCACTGCTCCTGAGCTTACAAATGTTTTGTACAGTACTTCCTTTGGCAATTTCATTTATAGAATTTATTGTATATGGAAGTTAGTGGGCATAATCTTTTTTCCTATTTTCCCCCTCTGCATTCTATCAGTATTTGCTGGCACACAGTTCTCTGAATATTTGCATTAACACCCTCCTCACTGTATCACATTATAGTTGCAGTGTTGCTCAGTCCTCATGATGTTATTTGTTTCTTCGGAATGTATCATCCTTTTTTTTTTCTTGGCTAATACTTATTTCCTTTTTTTTTTTCATAACTAACCCAAAGAAATCAAACTGCTTTTACTTTCCATCAGTTATAACTACATAACTGCATTGCAATCCATACATAAAATGTAACTCTGACAAAATCATCTTATTTCTGTTTTGCAGAAATTTTCAGTCTTTCACAAGCATTGATGCTGCGTAAACCAAGTGTTTTTTTCATTAGGGCTTGAACAATCACTTGTCATTCTAGTGAACAAAAATAAACAAAAAACAAAAAACAAACAAACAAACAAACAAAACCCTAGGCAAACTGACTTATTGTACAAAGATGACATTTCCAGGTTAAAATTAAAGAACATAGACAGTCTTACCACTTCCATATTTACACCCCTGTACCTGCCTTTCTTTTTTCTCACTACACAACCCATTGAAGACAATACTGTTAAGTAATTCTTACTGAGACAAGAGAAAGAGAGAGAAAACATCACACTGATCACTAGTGATAGCAGCTGTTACATGATTTTGTTATGAAGCTATTTCCTGCTGCTAGAGGGCTTGGAATAGCATTTACTCCTGTAATTGTAATTCCATTTATTTTATCATCCTAGCCTAAATGAAAAGCATAGATTAATCCATATGGAATATTTCATGGAGATAACCTCTTTAGAGAAAAATTGTTTTTACTAATATTTGACATGTTATTACAAAATAACTGGTGTCAGGAATCATATCTAAAACAACCAAAGCTATGCTAACTTCAAATATCAGTCTTTGTTCCTTGTAGGGCTAGACTTCCACCCAATTACCTTTCATGAATTAGTAAATTGCTTACATCTTATTTACTTACTGTTATTTATACATATATGAATCACAGTTACTTTAGGCATCTGAAACCAGTCATCAAAGTTATCTCTACGGTGAATGAAGACATACAGTCTCTAGAAGCCAAAAAGCAAGCCCTATAAGATGTCTCAAGATGGGTATGCTGTTATAATTATTTTTCTCCTCAGATATGACTACCTTAAACAATCTGTGCAGCTTATACGTCTGTTATTAAGTATGATGAATCATACCTGAAATGAGGGAGTCATTTTTGTAAAATTATCCAATTAAAGGCTTATCCTAACAAAAACAAAGACCTAAGGAGAATCAGAGGAGCTATGAAAAGCAGAGGAGTCCTCATAACCCAGTAACTACTACAAAGAGAGCACACACAAATGGTTAATCTCTAAAACCACCTAATGAGACCAGTTAGGCCATAGTCTCTGGTCAAATGAGTAACAGAAAGGAGCTTTCTCCCTGTAATGACAAGCAAATGAATGACCTTGCTGTCTCAATCAGCATGGGACTTAGCGGCAGAAGAGTCTGGGGGAGAACTTGAAAATTACCAAAAGATATTTTCAGGGTATTGCAGGATATGAAAAACTTATTAGGTGATGTTGAGAACAGTCAAAGTGAGGGAAGAAGGGATCAAAGTGGATCCGGGAGAGCAAGTGTGAGGGAAAAGACAACATGGTCTGGCCAAGTGCAATAAGAATGAAAGAACACAAACTGGAGGGTCCTGAGCACCCAGGTGCTAGCAACTCCAGGAAGCTGCAGTCTAGAGGCCTGCTACAAAGTGGATTGAGCATGTAAAGCTAGCCATGCAAGAGACTTGTGTACAGCCTGTGTCTGTGTATACTCTACTAATGGATTCTGATCCTGATAATCTGGAGCAGAGGAAAAGTCTGTGCTGCTCATACTGGGATGAGAGTTGTGCTGAGAAGGACTAATTTTCCTGTCTTTGTCAATCTGTGCACCCAGACATGTCAGTACTGTACATATTTCTCTGCCAAGCCTTGCACTGGGCTGGACCTGAGACAGGAGGAGCTCCCCAGGTCCTGTATGCCCCTAGGTTCATCTGCCTCTGGTGAGGTGCAGCCTCACTCTGCCAGGTGAACTACAGAGCTACAGAATGGCACCAGGGCAGGCTTGCTATCCAGCTGCTTACAAGGGCAGGACAGCATTACTTAGCAGCAAAGCACCTGCCAGGTATCTTTCATACTCATGTCTCACTTCATTATTACCTATCTGTAATTCCCCCAGAGGAGAGCCTTTTAAATTTTAAAGCAATGGCTCTATATGGAGGATGGAGCGAGGAGGTAGCTGGTTTCTTCTCCCAAATAACAAGTCATAGGACAAGAGGAAATGGCCTCAAGCTGTGCCAGGGGAGGTTTAGACTGGATATTAGGAATAATTTCTTCAAAAAGAGGGTGATCAGTCATTGGAACAAGCTGCCCAGGGCAGTGGTAGAATCACCATCCCTGGAAGTGTTCAAAATACGTGTAGACAACAACCTTAGTGACATGGCTTAGTGATGGAATTGGCAGTTCTGTGGTAATGGTTGGACTTGATGATCTTAAACATCTTTTCCAACCCAGCTGATTCTATGATTCTATTCTCTAAACTCCACGTGACCCGTGGAACAGGGTTCATTACATGTATTCAATTAATTTTTAAAAACAGTTAATAAACCATCACCACCAAAAAACAGCAACCAATCTACAGGAAAACAAAATTTTAAAAAATCAGTATTGAGTAATCTGAATCTTAACTTACATGAGCAAATTGATAATGTGCTCATTTTAGCTGGAGACTGCTTATCTTCTTTGTCTACTAGCTTTCAAATAGTTGACTGCAAAGAAAATTAGTGAATGAGAGCACTCATTAATTCCCTGGTGGTTTCTTCTTCTGCTTTCCACAGCACTAAATTCACATTCATTTGTTTATCTGTATTATTAGTAAATCAGAAGAATAAAAAGAAAAAAAAAAAAAGCAAAACCAAACAAAATACCCCATCAAACTGCTATTCAGACACAATTATACACAAATTAAGACTCAAAAAGCTCTTAACCCTGCTGTTGACTATAGAGTTTCTTCATGATCTCATGCATTGCTCACATTAAGTACTAACTTGAGTGACAACAACAGAAACTTGAATCACACTTTAATCTGTGATTGCATCTGTATGTATTTCATCCATCTCCCTGAATATTTATTTTTAATCATGCTGTAGCACCATCTACCAGAGCACAATGAAACAAGACATGAGAGGACTTGTACCATACCTAATAGTCCAAGTACCTCTCCTAGGTATTTTAGCCAAAAATGAGGTGTTTCTGCTCCACTACAATATAAATATTAGATACTAAAAGTATTCTGGAGTGTTGGAGTATAGCCTACAACCAATACAAATATAACATAAAAGCAATGGGGTTATAACTTTCAACCAATATTTTGCTATCAACCTAGATTTAGAACACTTTTCTAAAATTTATTTTTTAAAAGCTTAATTGTTGGTAGCAGACAAATAATTAATGATGGGAAATAGAAAAAAAATACAGGGAAAGGTAACAGGTTAAGGGAGAATGAGAGTAGGAAAAGACAAGAGGAAAACGGAAAAATATTAAAAAAGAATTCAGGAAAAAGGGAATCTGGGTGAAAGGTAGTGGTAGAGAGTATTGTTTACATGAGACAGACGAAAAAATGCAAGAAGAAAGGGAAACCTGACATAATAGTAAATAAAAAGGCTTAGAAAAGCTAAAAAGAAATAAAAGAAACAATCAAGAAATCAAGAACTAATGGTGGGAAAAGAAGGATTTTTGACTACTTTTTTTCTGTGCATCTCTAACTAATGGAAAAGAGGGTATGTGGAATAGGGCATGAAGAAAACTTAAAAAAAAATAAAAGAAAAAAAGATTAAGGGAAATCTTTTGTAATACTACCAAAGAAGCAAAATCAAGGCAAAAAGCAGAGGAGGAGAATGTGATATAGCTTACACTGCAACTATCAACATTTTAAATATATCAGCATTTTACAATATATTTTCTTTCTCTTCATTTCCATTCATTATTTTCTATACTTTTGTAGAAACATAGTCTTGAGCTATATTCTGCAAATTGTTATATATGAAATAGCATCTGAAATCTTAAACTTCTAAAAGTAGACCACTGCTGCTAGATATTTTCCATAATACGGCAGATGTTTTATTTGAGTTTAAAGTCAATAGGTGGCATTAGCTTATTATAATAATGATATTTTATGTTTTTTATTTCACACTGGTCTTTGTGATAGATTTGACATATGATTCAGAATTCCTCAATACAGCATGAAAATCTTAAGTATGTATTTTCAATGTGCATCATTAAGATTACATTTCACTGCTGCTTAGATTATCTAGAAATTATAAACCCTTGAAACACACCATTCAGGTTTGATTTTCATGAAGATTTTCACTGGTACAAATTACAAAGGTAATTTTTTAGTGGATGATTTCTTTATATGCTTTAACATTTTGAGAGGTCTTTTGCATCAATAAATCTTCACACCATACATAAGGCTATATAAAGAAATAAGGACATCTCAGCAAGTCATGGAAGAAACACCAGTCACTCACAGATTAAATCAGACTGAAATTGCTAATTTCCACAAAAGTAAGAAACAAAAGATCAACTTTATTGCCTGCCAAACTTTCCTCCCATTTTATGTATTTGGCCAGCATGACGGGAATAATGAAGGTCTCTAGGACAGAGGCATAGACTCAGGCAAGCTTCTTATAGTTTTGCCCCAGTTAAGGTAAGATCAACCCAGTCTTGCATCCTGTTTACAGTACTATCATCAGATTTTCATCAGTATATCTGAAAGGGAGGCAGATAATAACATGAAAACATTTTAAATAATATCTGTCACTTTAGTAAGATCCACTTTGTAGGGTTTTTATAGGGAGATTCTCTGCAGAAAAGTATCCTCATCTAAATGAATCTAAATCAGAATCTCTAAACCTAAAAAAAAGTTTACTTTGCCTTCCTGAGTAGAATTCTGCTGGAATTATGACCTTTGAGACTTGGTCTACAAAAGGCTCTAATTTCAAATGAAAATAATTATTCCTTTACTGTATTTCTTTTAACAAATTTTGAAAAATAGTACTGAAGTCTTGAATGAAACACCTCAAGTTTCAGTTGCCAATACAGAGAGCTGATCACATTTTTTTCTCCCTCCTTTTCTCCCACCAAATCACAATTCCTTTAGGCCTGCAGGCAGTTTCTGAAAAATGCCAGAGTCTGAATTCTTTTGTTTTACTTTTTGTGAACAAACCGTGTTGTTAAAAGGAAAAAGGAAAAGCTCATTCAGATGCAATACCTTGTTGAAAAGCACTTCACGTTTCATTTCAAGTGTTAAATATTTATATTCATAATTATATATCATTGATGCGTTTATACCCTCTTACTATACAATCCCTGTATGGTTACTGCGCAATGTATTTCCTGGGATATCATACTGAGACGTAGAGGTACAGAATTCTGACATCTTTTACTTTTCAGTATCTGCTGCTTTATAAATATTACTACTCAGTGCCTTAAAGCTCTCTTTTAAGCTTAGCTTTTACGGATTTTTTTTTTAATATAAAAAAAAGTTGGGAAAAATCATAGATATACCTCATATCTTACCATCTATGTTTAAAAACCTTATATTTCTGGGCGGTTAAAATGCTCCTTGCTACTGTGTTCCACCAGCTAAAATATTAGCAGGAAAACCAACACCTACAAAATTAAGTTGTTTTCCTTTGAAAAATATTTTGAAATCTCAACACGAAAAGTCAGCAACAGTGCATTCAAAGGATGCAGGATCAAAACCTTGCAGTTTTAGATGTTAATAAAGCTCACATTCAGTGAGATATAAAAGTCCATTAAAATCACATATTTGTAATCTAGCATGTTGCATAGGCAGAAACTGTACCCAGGTATGCTTATTTTCTCTGCCCAAATTCCTTAATGCTTCAAGACATTAAATTTAGGGCTTGAAGTGACATCAGCTACTATATCCAGTTTCCTACAACTAGGGGAAACAATGCAATAGGGACTGGACTCTATAACATTATCCAGAATATCTACCCTATTATCATCTGTACAATAAAGGCTTAAGACACTTCTAAAATATGACACATTTAAGACTACTAAACAAAGGACCCCATGCCTCAAGGCATCTTGAGCAGCAGATAAGAAGTTTACCAGTAATGAATTGAATTGCTGAAGTGCAGAGAATTTGTTATCCAGAAGTGAATGATCTCCACCCATCTGCCCGGAGGAAAATTGTTTCCTATTTCCTGACATGACATATCTGATAATTACATTAAATTGGCTTATAAATATGGGAGCAAATAACAATAACCACAAACTTAGAAATTTGGAAGACAGCTCTCTGAATGGAGAAGCTGAACAATCATATTCACCCCGAATTCTGAGCACTGAGATTTTGGGATTTGATGTAATTACTGCTAGAGTAAGCCAGTTACTTTCCAGGAGTGGAATTTATTGCTTTTGTGTATTGTACATATGAAATGGATATTTAGATTCAAATAGTTGAGGGGGATATAAAGACCAACAAATTCAGGTCACGGGTTGGAGGAGGAGATAGAATTACAAACAGTATTGAAATTCTTTACTGTTGAATTACTAACACAGCACTCCACTATTAGAACAGATGCTTCAAAAATTTAAGCAGAGATATTTGTAGTCAGCTTCTCAGCTACAGAAGGAAACCTTCACTGATCATTTATATGAATTAGTTTCTGAGATATTATTTAAATGCTGGCTTGTAAAATCACCCTTTTAAATCCAAAACCATATATCTAGATTATTATAATTTAGCAACCATAATGTGACCAAAGGGAGCACTGGAATAAAACAGTGACAGATGACCAAATCAGAAAGAAGGCTTCTTTTCTTAGGATGTGTTTGAATGTGACCAAAGAAAATTTGCACTCCAAGAATCCCTGTCTTTATTATGCAGCCAGGGAATACATAATTAACTATATGGACAAATGTACAGTGGTTTATAACCCAATAAAAATTTCCCAATAAAGCAACTGTTGAGTACAGAGAGGTTTTCAATATGGATTAGAAATAGTCTCAGCTAAGTAACCAGTTATTAAAAGTAACACAGGTGTGAAGAAACTGCAACTACATCCATTTAAAATTATACTTTGTTTCCCAGGCCCATTCCTTGAAAGAATCAGACTGACAGGGTCATAGCTTTTCACCTCAAATGCTAGACTTCTGGCCATGTTTATTAAAAGTCCTTAGAGAAGGGATGTAACAAGAACCCTTCCTTTCCCTAGACCATGCATGTTCTTCAGAAGTTCCATTTCTCTTTTAGCAAAGGGACAACAGATAAACAAAAGACATCTGTAAGAAGTGTATTAGAATTTATGTTGAGATCAGTATTAAATCTGAGCATGCTAAGTTACTTACAGCATACTTCCACCGCCTTCCTTTAAAACGTCTCATAAAAAGGTATAACCCACTTCACAGTATCACAGTATGCTAGAGATTGGAAGGGACCTCAAAAGATCATCTAGTCCAATCCCCCTGCCGAAGCAGGAACACCTAGATAATGTTACACAGGAATGTGTCCAGGCGGGTTTTGAATGACTCCAGGGAAGGAGACTCCACAACTGCCCTGGGCAGCCTGTTCCAGTGTTCCGTCACCCTCACTGAGAAGAAGTTTCTTCTCAAGTTTAAGTGGAACCTCTTGTGTTCCAGTTTGTACCCATTACCCCTTGTCCTATCATTGTTTGCCACTGAGTAGAGCCTGGCTCCATCCTCGTGACACTCCCCCTTTATATATTTATAGACACTTATAAGGTCACCCCTCAGTCTCCTCTTCTCCAAACTATAGAGACCCAGCTCCCTCAGTCTTTCCTCATAAGGGAGATGCTCCACTCCCTTAATCATCTTTGTTGCCCTGCGCTGGACTCTCTCCAGCAGGTCCCAGTCCTTCTTGAACTGAGGGGCCCAGAACTGGACACAATATTCCAGATGCGGTCTCACCAGGGCAGAGTAGAGGGGACGGAGGACCTCTCTCGACCTACTAACCACCCCCCTTCTAATACACCCCAGGATGCCATTGGCCTTCTTGGCCACAAGGGCACAGTGTTGGCTCATGGTCATCTTGTCGTCCACTAGGACCCCCAGGTCCCTCTCCCCTACACTGATCTCTAACAGGTCGTTCCCCAACCTATACTGGAACCTGGGGTTGTTCCTGCCCAGATGTAGGACTCTACACTTTCCCTTGTTATATTTCATCAAGTTATTCTCTGCCCAACTCTCCAGCCTGTCCAGGTCTTGCTGGATGGCAGCACAGCCTTCTGGCATGTCAGCCACTCCTCCCAGCTTAGTGTCATCAGCAAGCTTGCTGATAGTACACTCAATTCCCTCATCTAAACCGTTGATGAATATATTAAATAATTCTGGTCCCAGTACTGACCCTTGAGGCACTCCACTAGTTACAGGCCTCCAACTAGACTCTGCCCCATAGACTACAACTCTCTGGCTTCTCTCCTTCTGCCAGTTCACAGTCCACCTCACTAGCTGATCATCCAGACCACACTTCCTCAATTTAGCTGTGAGGATGCTGTGGGAGACTGTGTCAAATGCTTTGCTGAAGTCAAGGTAGACCACATCCACCGCTCTGCCATCATCCATCCACCCTGCTATTTCCTCATAAAAGGCTAAGAGATTGGTCAAGCATGATTTCCCCTTGGTGAAGCCATGTTGACTGCCCCTCATAACCCTCTTATCCTTGATATGCCTTAAGATGGCACCAAGGATAAGGTGTTCCATCACTTTCCCAGGGATGGAGGTGAGGCTGACCGGCCTATAGTTACCCGGGTCCTCCTTCTTGCCCTTTTTGAAGACTGGAGTGACATTTGCTTTCCTCCAGTCCTCAGGCACCTCTCCCGTTTCCCAAGACTTGGTAAAGATGATGGAGAGTGGTCTAGCAGTGACTTCCGCCAGTTCCCTCAGCACCCGCGGGTGCATCCCATCTGGACCCATGGATTTATGGATGTCCAGATTGCTCAACTGGTCTCTAACCCATTCCTCATTGACTACGGCAAACCGCTCCGTCGACCTGACTTCATCTAAGGTCTCAGGGATACAGGGCTCTTCAGGACTGCCTGCAGCAGAGTAGGCAGAGACAAAGAAGGCATTCAGTAACTCTGCCATCTCTGTATCTTCTGTCACCAGGGCACCCATCCCGTTCATCAGTGGGCCTACATTGCCTCTGGTGTTAGTTTTGTCTGCCATATATTTGAAAAAGCTCTTTTTGCTGTCCTCGACCCTTCTCGCCAGGTTTAATTCTAAGGAGGCCTTAGTCATCCTAGCTGCCTTCCTACATCCTCTAGCAGCAGCCTTATATTCCTCCCAAGTGGCCAGCCCCTCCTTCCATGACCTGTAAACTCTCCTTTTCCACTTGAGCATACCCAGCAATTCCCTATTTTGCCACGCAGGTCTCCTGGCCCTCTTCCTTGACTTCCTACGTGTCGGGATGCTCCGATCTTGAGCTCGGAAAAAGCAATCCTTGAATGTCAACCAACTATCTTGGGCCCCTTTACCTTCAAACAGCCTTGCCCATGGGATTTCCCCTAGCAATTGCTTGAAAAGGCCAAAGTTTGCCCTGCTGAAGTCCCGGGTTGCAATTCTACTTGCTATTCTCCTAGTCCTACCACACAAGATCCTGAGTTCCACCATCTCGTGGTCGCTGCAACCAAGGCAGCCCTCAACCCTTACTGCTTCAACCAGACCCTCCTTGTTAGTGAGGATGAGATCCAGCAGCGCTCCTCTCCTGGTCGGCTCATCCACCATTTGCAGGAGGAAGTTATCATCCATACACTGGAGGAACCTCCTGGACTGTGGCTGGGTTGCTGAGCCGTCCTTCCAGCAAACATCAGGGAAGTTAAAATCCCCCACGATGACCACAGCCTGTGACTGTGAGACCGCTCTCAGCTGCCTCTAGAAGGCCTCGTCAACTTCCTCACCCTGATCTGGTGGTCTGTAACAGACACCCACAACAGTATCCCCCCTGCCAGCCTGCCCCTTAATTCTCACCCACAGACTCTCAACTCGCTCGTCATCTGTCCCTGGACAGAACTCGGTGCATTGTAGCTGCTCCCGCACATAAAGAGCAACCCCACCACCCTTCCTGGCTGGCCTGTCTTTCCTGAAAAGGACATAGCCCTCCATGACTATATTCCAGTCATGTGAGCTGTCCCACCACGTCTCTGTAATTGCCACCAGATCATAGTCTCCTGACTTAACACAGGTTTCCAACTCCTCCTGCTTATTTCCCATGCTGCACACATTGGTGTACAGACATTCCAGGGAGCGAGCTGAGCACACCGATTTCACCCTAGGATCATAGGAGGCCTCCCAGTCTTCATCAGTTCTGGAGTGCTACCCCACTGGGGCAAGCCCAGCTACAACCCCATCCCCCTTCAAATCTAGTTTAAAGCTCTCCAAATGAGCCCTGCTAATTTGTGCCCCAGCATCCTTTTGCCTCTGTGAGATAAACCTTTCCCACTTGTCATTGTCCAGACTGGTGCCCTATAAAACCAGCTGTTATCAAAGAATCCAAAGCCCTGCCTGTAGCACCAGTCTCAAAGCCATTTGAATGGTTATAACTGGTACTTCACTGAATATATAAGGAACAAACAAGTAATTTTCAAAGTCCTTAAGGATGTGACGCAAATCACCTAAGAGGCCAGTCCACTCTGACATTTGGGGAGGAACAATATCCAGACCCATGTACACATCTGCACAACTTCTTTTTACCCATTGACAGATCTCTTCTAAACCCACATAGCTTTCAGGGTGAACTGTGCCATCAGGATTTTTCAAGCAAACCCACAAGATTATGCTTCCTTTAACTTAAACTTTAACCTTTAACCTTTATATCTTGAATATATCACTTGAGTTAAAGAATGATTCTGCTGATTGGAAAAGAAAGACATTTTTCCTGTCTCAAAATCATAATATTGCTTAATATTACATATTAATAGATAGATCTAGTCAAAGTAATGTTGCATCCACAATCAGTTTTATGGTACAATCTGTATCTGCAAGCAGAAATGGCTACAGTCAGGTGTCAAGCTGAAATCTTTTCCAGGAGCAAAAGCCTGCCACACACTATATATCTGCCACTACAGATTAGGTCCAGCCAGAAATTATGTGAAAAGCTGGAAAAATTCAGTTTGAGAAAAAACAATCAAAATTCTGCCATGCATTTTGAAGAACTTCCTAAGCCTGGAGAATTGGTTCTTTTGGCTTTCCTTATTCCAAAGTGCTCATCGAGTATGTCTGCTTGCTCTACTCAGGCCCTGGAATTCCTTATCTGGGAGTCTCCTTTGGATCCAGCTCAAGCCATATGTACTGAAGTCCTTGGCTGTAGTATGACCTTGTCCCCAGGCCATGAATGACGGCCCTGGATCTGCAGCACTCTATTTGATAGACCTTCAGACTAAAACGCAGCTTAACATTTCCTTACATTTCATAACTCCATTCTGGACAGCTCTACTCTTGAATTACTGTCAGAGCAACATAAAATTATTTCTTTTGAAATACAAATTCCATAAAATAATTAACAATTGAAGGTGGGATAAACTATAATAGTGAGTTTCATCACAATCTGCTTGCAACAGGGGAGATAAAGAGGAAGAGGTTTTTCTTGAGTGGTGAGAAGGGAAAATGTTTGCTTCATATTTAAAACTTCAAAGACAGGTGAGCACATCTGCATCATACTCCCAGAGACTTGTAGAGACATTTGGTTTAGCTGTCAGTGCAGCAAAGCCTTAGAAAGGCCTGAAACTGTGGGGAATGGTTTGCTCCTTCATGTGACCTCTGGTTCAGAACTGGCTTTGCTTTTGTTTCCCTATAAGTAATCATTAGCAATAAAACTGAAGGAACCAAGATGTCAGTGGAATGGGGTTGCCCACTGGGAGGCAGTGGCTTTGCTTTCCTTTTGCAAACTTCAAATGGGGCTTGATGTGGAAAAACTATGAAGATAAACTCAGGGCTGCACCCCTGGCAGAGGGGTTGGACAAGATGATCTTCAGAGGTCCCTTCCAACCCTAAGGAGTCTGTGCTGCTGTGCTGTGCTGTGCATACAGGGGCAATAGCAAACCTACATCTACAGCTGAGTGCACCACAATTTCATTTTTGCTTGCTAGGGAATGTCAACGCTTCTACTTTCTTTCCAAGCTTTCAGTTTGTACCAGGTAAACCAGTCAACTGTGTGGCAAGACAATTCTTAATAAATGACCATGGTGGTTCTCATTATTAATGACTGTGAAGTGTTCACCTAATAAAGGTATTTTGAACAGTGGTTTCTAACACAGACATGTATTACCTACTACACGAACAGTTGCCAGTAGTTAAAAACATAAAAACAGCATAATTAATGTATCTAACAAGAAAAACTAAAGCCTCATTTATTCCAGGATAAACTTGGTGCATAACTGTATATAAATTAGGTAGCACAAGTCACTAGGGTATCATTATTCAAATTCCTGCTTCCCTGATAAAATTAACACAAACAAAATCAGTTACTCTGCTCACTGATTTTTATTCCTCACTTCTTCATGTTTTGTGTAGGGGTGACAGCTTCAACCTGCTCTTCACTTGTCTAGGAACAGATAATTACCACACTGGTTGCCTCAGTTCTAAGTTATTCTGCATGTGGTGACTGGTAGCTTGTTTAAAGCAAAAACTAGATGTGAAAAAATACAAAAAAATTGAAACAGAAAAGTGTCAATCATTTTCTCTTTAAAATGCTAGCTTGAAATAGTGAGAAGAGCTTTATGGCAGGGCTGTGGGTTTTTTTTTAATGTCAGATAAGAATCAAACTGTCTAAAGTACCAGGGGACCTTAACTACCCTGTCTGTCCTTTTTTAAATAATAGAAGGCTTACGCTGGCCTTATTGCTTAAATATGACATATATTCAGTAGCATTTTTCTTTCCCTGCACTGCAGACAAGGAGAAATGGCAATGCAAACATTTAGTCATAACTAAAAGCTACCCAGGAAGCAGGGTCCTTTTGGGAAGCTATACTATAACAGTGTCAACCTAGAACAGCTTAAGGTATTTAGAGAAAAGATTCAAAGCAGCCCTGTGGAGAAGGACTTGGGGGTGCTGGTTGATGAGAAAATGAACATGAGCAGGCAGTGTGTGCTCGCAGCCCAGAAAGCCAACCGTATCCTGGGCTGCATCAAAAGGAGCGTGACCAGCAGGTCGAAGGAGGTGATCCTGCCCCTCTACTCTGCTCTCATGACACCTCACTTGGAGCACTGTGTACAGTTCTAGTGTCCTGAACATAAAAAGGACATGCAGCTGTTGGAACAAGTCCAGAGGAGGGCCACCAGGATGATAAGCGATAAGCGGGCCGCAGCACCTCCCGTAGGAAGACAGGCTGAGAAAGTTGGGGCTGTTCAGCCTGGAGAAGGCTGCGTGGAGACCTCATAGCAGCCTTCCAGTATCTGAAGGGGGCCTACAAGGATGCTAGAGAGGGGCTCTTCACTAGGGACAGTAGTGACATGACAAGAGGTAATGAGTTAAAACTTAAAGAGGGGAAGTTTATATTGGATATAAGGAAGAAGTTCTCTACTGTAAGGGTGGTGAGGCACTGGAATGGGCTGCCCAGGGAAGTTGTGAATGCTCCATCCTTGGCAGTGTTCAAGGCCAGGTTGGTCAGAGCATTGGGTGGCATGGTTTAGTGTGAGGTGTCGATGCCCATGGCAGGGGGGCTGGAACTAGATGATCTTAAGGTCCTTTCCAACCCTAACGATTATATGATTCTATGATTCTATCACTTTAAAATGACACGGCAAAAACCATACCCTACAGGGTAAAACATATTGTAAATATGCAAATTTGCTCTGACAAACTGTTATAGACATTGCTATCTCTGATACTGAGAAATCAGCTTTGTAAACTAGTTACTAACCACAGCAATTAGAACAGCTGTATTTCTTCAGAGATGAAACAAAAAGTCCTACCAGGTGCCACAGAGTAATGGTGTCACTGTAGAAGTGACATAAACCTGAATCACCAAAGTTGCCTAACTATTGTGTTAACAGTGGCATGCACCTTTTCAGAACCAAGGTTTATCTTTTGTGCAACCTGATATTTGCCGGCTAACAAGGACAAACCTTAAATTCTAGCTTTTGAACGTTTTCAGTTCACCATATAGAAAGACAGAAGTATATTATTATGAACTTTTTTGAGTCAACTAATGGAATGAGTTTTTGTTTGATTCTTAATTCAGATGGAAGTTTTTCTTTGCTTTAGTTTGAAATACGAAGTTATTTTATTTTCTAACTAAGCCTTTAACTACTATTGTATATGTATGACAACTAAAAGGAACAAAGATTGTCTAATCAAGATGGTTGGAAGAAAAAAGTCCTAAAAATATTCCATGCTTTGGAGAAAAAAAACCAACACAAGACACAATAACCCTTCCCCAAAAGTCATAAGATTGTTCAAATGACATTTTATCCCAGTTCCTGTTCACTTTTCCAAAGCCTTCTGGACTAGTCTTCCACTGTGGGAAAGAAACCATAATTTATCATAGTCTGCTCCTTGCTTGCAGGATCCTATTAACGCCACTGTCAGGCCCTGCCGTCTCTTCTGGGGCAACCGTGAAGGACAGTTTTCCTGTCATCAAAAGATGACAAAAGAACATTCCCTTTATTAGTTTCCTTTTTCCTAGTTTTTCCTTACCAAAAATAGAGAAAGCTGCACAACTGTTTTATGCCCATAGGTAATTCAATCATATTCTTTGAAAAGTTGTCAGGTATTTGGAAACTCACATTTTGTTCCTTATCTCTTCAATATGTTGCAGTTGTTATTAAGAATAAGGTGCATATTTCAAGAAAAAAAAAAAAGGAAAATCAAAAATCCAAAGTTTAAATTTACACTGTAGGGACATACTCTTTTCAGAAAAGCAAAGACCTCTGATCAATGATGTTCTGCCCAGTTCAATGTATATCCCAATATGGCATATTCATTTAAATCTTCACTCCTTGTAACTCCTCACACTGTGAATTCTCCCCATTCCTATGTGCTGCAGCTGACTTTGGGCTCTCAGGAAGAAGGGCAACCTGCACCCAAAGACGCCACAGGGCCTATTTTCTAAGCATGACCCCAGCACAACCTTGATATCCTTGATCAGGTGCCTTCAAAAAATGAAAACCAGAGATCATAAATACTCATCATATGATCCTTCATTATGTGGTTCATTTAAGTATATGCTTATCTTCCTATTCAGTTTACAATACATGCAGCCATACAAGCATAATACAACAAAACACACCACAAGTCAAATGCATGGAGGGATTTTTGTTTAAGTGAAGCGAAATTTGATTATCAGCAGAACAGATGAAACTCCTTCCCACTGTAGACTATTTCCTGGCTCGATTTCTGCTTTCTACCCCCAGCTGCTCTGTTATTTCATTTACTAACAAAATACGCCAAAAATTGGTATGTAGCACGAAACAGTCACATTTTTAATAGACCCATAGCTTTACTCACAGTTTCTGGGGAGGACAAATTAATCAGAAAGTGCCTATGGAAACTTTTAACTCAAATGTTACCATTGTAAGTAAAGCTGAGTTAGTAAAACTAGAACTAGAATAGAAATACTGCTAAAATTTAACTGTAAATGATTTTCATGCAAACACAATATGAGTAAAGGCATCTAACAGCTTCGCACTGGGAAGAGTTGCAATGATGAGAAAATCACGGGGAAAGATAAGAAGACATTTTTCAACAGAATCCTTGTTTCATAAGCAGAAATTGTGTATAATACATGTGAGAAGGTTCTATTAATAACCCCGGATAAGACTGAAAGGACTGGAGCAGAGAAGTGCATGTGTTACTGCTGTTTCATACCTAGCAAGCTGTTTGCTGCTTTCTCTAATACATATTCCTTATCAGGCTGTGAAGGTGTTGATAAAAGCATTCTCCATGTCCTTTTCCCATCCTTTCTCATAAAACATTGATGAAAACAGAAAAGGAACTGCACTGGGAAAAAAAAATATATACAAAACATCCACATAAGCTGAAGTATCTTTCAAGCAAAAGCCTCACTTTTCTGTTAAAGAAGTGTTCAAAGGGCCTTTTTAAAAATGTATCCCTATCCAAAAGGTGTTCTAGCTGAAAATATTTGGAGCAGCAGTATTTAAGCAATCAATGGTCACCTGAAATTTTTAAAAATATTTGTATTTTTAATCCATCTGGGACCAAAAACGGCTGTGTCCTCACTAGGTGAATATTCTGTAACTGAAATTTGGTTACAGCTTTTTACAAGGTGGCAACAATTTTAGTTTGAGATCTCGGCATATACATAAGAAATGCAGGTTATGCAGTTGAAGACTTTTCAAAAAAGGACCCAAATCCACATTCTCATTGGTAAAATTGAAAACATGAAACTATAACAAATAGGATGTGCTTATCTTTGATTTACTGTCTCTTCCACAAATAGTCACTGCAAAGTTTGCAATAGAAAACACATGGTGTTTGACAAAATCTTCATGTTTCTGCTGAGACAGAACACATAGCAAAAGTGCAATCTACACAGCAGCAGTAAAATCTTCTACAATGCTTTCTTTCTTCTCCATGGTTAAATGTCTTTTTTAAGAGGGTCTTTTCTCACAAAGTCTACCAGCAAAATTTTTGTTAAAAGGTGGTCTAGTTCATACTCAAAACATGCACAGTTTTATGAAATAATTTGCCTAACTACATTTTCAGTAAATACTGAAATTCCTTCTTGCCTCTAGTGAATATACATAATATCTAGCATGAAGTATGAAAGCAGCAGTTCAAGGACACCTGAACTGGAGAAGGAAGAAGAGGAAAAGACACTGGAATATGCTTCCAAAATATCTGCTGTGAAGCAAGCTGCAAGGAAGCTGAAATAGCAGCAAATGAAAGAGCTGGAGATATAGTCACAGGAATATACAGATGATACTTTTGACATTTTTGTAACTCTTGGATGATTTTTCCAATTTCTTCACTCTTGCTTTGGCTGAGTAAAGGTGATTTAACCCTTCTTTCAAATCATGCCTAGTACAAAGTATGATCCCTCTCTCAGCCTTTTCACCCCTGCCCCAAGATTATCTGTTTTATTATACACATTTTGAAATTCTCGAGAGTTGAGAAATGTGCTTTCCAGTTTTTTTGGCTTTCCTCTCCAAGAGGTGGCTTCAGGTCAGGTAATACTGAATACCACACAGCAGCCAAAAGAAATCTCTTCTCTAGCCAGTTCTTCTCTGTTAAGAAAAAGCTTACAGCTCTAAGAGTACGCTTTTTAGAAAACTAGCATATGTTCCTCTATGACTGCACTTCACAAATATAAATATCAAACCCAATAGAAAGTGCAGCTTATTTAACCTTTTGCTGTGTATTCATAGGATGTGATATTCTCTCCCAGAGAAATCTGTTTGCTTGTATTACCTCTTTTGTGGTTGCCTGAGTTGTCTGACTAATACAAAATGCAGTGGATTCTTTACTTTATAGAACTGGGATTGCTCTGAACTCTCATTTTATTGTGTAACAAATTCAATGAAAATCTCTCTTGATTTTCACAAGAAGCTTAAAAAATCAAAATTTCTTTTTTAATACATACTATGATTTGAAAGACACAGATGAAGCTAGGCATGTCACGAAAAGTAGGAGAGATTGCTGTAGAGAAGTCTTATGAGAACTATTATTTTCTGGTCTTTGGCCATTATTCGGCAAATCAGTGTGGCCATCAGGTATTGACAAATGTGTCATCAGTGACAATGCTGAATGAAACGAATTGAAACAAGCAAATATTTCTTGAAGTATTCGGGAGGGAGGTTTTGGAATTGAATTTAATGTGTCTTCACAGACTGCAGTAATGTAGTTACTTTCCCTGTGAATGTCTGTTTCTCTTGAATGGTGCATATTTGGCACTATTGAAATGGCATTCTGTTTGGATAATAATCTAATAAATCACATTTCTCAGGAGGAGAAAAATGTTTTGCATCTCTACACTAGGCAACTGACAACAGCAAGTGGCTCATAAAGAGACCCTGGAATTAGTATTCTGTAACTGTGCAAGAAAACGATGCTGGGGAGGGTCCTATCCACCAGTTACACAAATGTGCCAAAGAGTGGTAGTGTGATGCCATTTTGATATAGATTTAATATTTTAACAAGCTGAAAATTACCAGCTTAACCAAAGGTTAGAGTAGGGTACTAACAGAACTGATTTGATCCTAGTCCAGTTTAATTTAAATGTTGGCAAGGAAGCCTGAGCCAGTAAATGACAAACTGGTCACTGCCAAGATGTTTTGGACCTCCTTTTTAGAATATAAAATTGGTTGTTTCCGTTTTTTCCAGCCCCCATGCAATGTTTATACTATTACCAATATAAGCAAGTGGGATCACTGTCCCAAACGCAGGTATTTGGAGAAAGTCCATGTTTTCACAGCATTTCATGAGAGAAGTCCTACTGTGAATTATGAATGAATGGTAACTACAGAAGTACCCACGCAAAAGAATACCCCTGATTTCTATTCCCTCAATGGTCAGTCAGCCCTCTCTGCCTTTTACCATTCCTTCTGGACAGACTATTAAGAACAGATGAGTTCATCCTTCTGTCTTGTCTTATTCAAAGGGCTTCTTGATAGGAAACTTAGCTTCTGCTATTTCACTACGCAACTTATGGTCTTGTAATAGGCTGATATAGAGATTCATACCCAAGGTCAGTTGTTCTGACAAACCATAAAGCTGCCATTGTATAAGCATTCCAGCTTTTAGTAGTAGAGAATGAAATGCTGCTATGGTCAAAATCCATTTATAATGTGTAAACCAGCATTTCAAATCCATCAGAGGCAGTGATCTGTAAAGAAACTGCATCCCAAGGAATCACCTTGCACTTCCATTTTAATGCACAGCATCATTACGCATCTCACATCACATAAAATCTGACTTCTGTGAGAACAGATGAGGGCACTGAATTCTTTTAAATTCCACTGACATGGCTGTAAGCATAAATTATCTTCAGAATTGCCTGGAAGTCACAAAAGTAAAGCAGAAAACTAAATAAAAACATCAAAATTACTTAATTTTTGTCCTGGCTCTATATTACATGCAAATGAAAACCTGCACGCAGGAGTGATGCTCAAACCCTGCAAGCCATTATGTGTATGAGAACCCTGATGCTCACAGGCGGCCTGAAACCAGCAAGGAAACCCAATGGGGTAAGACCCATTCCTGTGTGCAGTATTTCATCATCTAGAACATTTCCATGCTCCAATGAAAGTGTAAGCTCCAAGACACCAATGAAAAGTTTATCAGCTCAGGATGTGACAGGCTTCTCAGCACTCTCTGAAAGCTTCAACCACTGCTGCAAGAAACTAAGCAGATGGAAGAAATTTAAATTTTCAGCAACAAACGTAAAACCAGCCGCTGGCAAAATAAATGCTAGTTACAAACTCAGTACAGCAAAAAAACTGATGTCCTAGTTCAAGTATCAACAGCACATTCCCTGATGGCACAGCTAGATGACTTCTACTAATTCCCGTATTTCCTACTGAGTACAGGAAGACTGTTGTTCCATCTGTTGCAGCAGAGGGGAGGGGGATAGGAGGAAGTCACTTATGCCAGTTTGATGAGAAGAAATAATATCCATCTTATAGCAGCAACAGCAGCATAGCAACAATATGCCAATATGCAAATAGCAGAGCTACAGCCCTGTATTTCAGAGGTTTCTTGGTTGTGCTAAAGACATATGAATGTGGTCTCTGCAAAAGTCAGTCCCTCTGCTACAATTATTGCTGGCATTGTTGAAATTACAAATGCTAAATTTGTAAATGTTGGGAAAGGCCTAAGGTACACTCCCTTGGACTGTGGGGAGTAAAGAGGTATGTGACCTCCAGGGAGGACTTCACGTCTAAAGACAGTATTTCATGGTGATAGCAAGAAGTAGTTATTAAAAAAGTAGTGAAAAAATTGCTCCAGGGTATGGGTAACAAAACCACCAGTATGGCAGAAAGTTATGGCAAGCAGTAGTGGTTGACTTGACTAAATATCTGCTTCTTCTATTCATTATTCTGCTTCTCATAAACCAACACAACCAAGTCATTTTCAGGGCTGCTCTCAATCCATCCTCTGCCCAACCTGTATTTGTGCTTGCAATTACCCCAGCCCAGGTGTAGGACCTTGTACTTGGCCTTGTTGAACTTCATGAGGTTTGTACTGTCAAGCCTGTCAAGGTCCCTCTGGTGTGGACCGCACCACACAGATTGGTGTCATCAGCAAACTTGCTGAGGGCATGCTCAACCCCAGTGTCCATGTCACTGACAAAGATATTAAACAGCGCCAATCCCAATATCAACACATAAGGAACACCATTGGTCACTGGTCTCCACTTGGACATTGAACCATTGACAACACTTTTGAGTGCGACCATCCAGCCAATTTCTTATCCACTGAGTGGTCCATCCATCAAATCCACATCTCTCCAGTTTAGAGACTAGGGTGCTGTGTGACACAATGTCAAATGTGCACAAGTCCAGATAGATGGTATAAGCTGGTCTTCCCTTACCCACCAGTGCTGTAAACCCGTCATAGAACACTACCAAGTTTGTCAGGCATATCTTGCTCTTAGTTAAGACATACTGGCTGTCATCAGTCACCTTCTTGTATTACATGTGCCTCAGCATAGTTTCCAGGAGGCTGTGATCCACCATCTTGTCTGGCACAAAGGTGAGTTCCCCAGGACTTCCTTTTTTTCTTTTTTAAAATGGGGATTATGTTTTTTCCAGTCAGCAGGAACTTCACCAAACTGCAATGACTACTCAAATATGATAGATAGTGGCTTAGCAACTTCATCCACTATTTTTCTCAAGACCTAGAGATGCATCTCATCAGGTCCCATGGACTTGTACACCTTCAAATTCCTCAGACCTGGTCTTCTCCTACAGCGGGAAGTTCATTCTTCCAGTCTCTGCCTTCGCTTTACGCAACTTGGCTGCTGTAGCCGGAGCCCGCATCGGTGAAAACTGAGGCAAAAAAATGAGTACCTCAGTGTCGTGGTTTAAACCCAGTCAGGTAATTCGTTCGCTCACTTCCCCCCCTTTCTTGCCCTCCCCCTGCTCCCGGAGGGACAGAGAGGAGAATCGAAAAGAATGCAACTCCCACGGGTTGAGATAAGAACGGTTTAGTAACTAAGGTATAACACAAATCACTACTGCTACCACCAATGATAATAATGATAAAGGAAATAACAAGGGAAGAGAATACAACACCTCAGCACCAGCCGACCAATAACTCGCCCCCCTCAGCCCAACCAAGCACCGACCAATGCCTCCTCCAACCCTCCAGTCCCCAGCCCTTCCGGCTAACTCCCAGTTACATCCCGGGCATGACGTGCTGTGGTATGGAATACCTCTTTGGTCAGTTTGGGTCAGGTGTCCTGTCTCTGCTTCCTCCTGGCTTCCCCTCCTCCCTGGCAGAGCACGAGGCTCACAAAGTCCTTGGCCAAACCAAAACATCGCTATCAGCTCTGTTCCCAGGCTGAAAGTCAAAACACTGCACTGCACCAGCTACCAAGAAGGAGAAACATGACTGCTACTGCTGAACCCAGGACACTCAGCTAACTCCATGTCCATGTCCTGGGTAACCAGGTCTCCCATTTCTTTCTGGAGAGGGTCCATGTTTTCCCTAGATTTCGTTTTATCACAAATGTACCAAAAGAAGTTTTTCTTTTTGCCCTTGATGTCCTTGGCCACATTTAATTCTACCAGGCCTTTAGCTTTCCTAACCTGACCCTCGGCTGCTCAGACAATTTCTCTGTATTCCTCCTGGGATACCTGTCCTTGTTTCCAATCTCTGTAGGCTTCTCTATTGTGCTGAAGTTTGACCAGAAGTTCCATGTTCACCCATGCAGGCCTATTGGTGTTTTTTCCTGAGTTCCTCTTTGTTGGAATACATTGGTCCCGAGCTTGGAGGAGGTGATTCCTGAATATTAACCAGCTTTCTTGGGTCACTCCTCCCTCCAGGGTTTTATCCCATGGTACTATACCAAGCAGATTCCTGAAGAGGCCAAAGTCTGCCCTTCTGAAGTCCCAGAGAGTGAGCTTTCTGTGTGACCTCTTTGCTGCTCTACCATTTCACACTGTGAATTCTTCTGTGCAGACCAGCTCCAGTTTTGATCTGTTCCATTCCTTTCCATACTCCTTCCATTACTGTACTTCTCACTTGGAGTAATTGCACCTCACGTATTTTAGGACTTAAGAATGTAAATATATGAGATTGTAAAACCAGCTGCTATCATACTATATGTCACATTAATTTAACTAATCCTTCTATATGTTGTTCCATCATGATTCACTAGTTTTTGCTTGGGCTAATTCAGACAGCTCAAAGGAGGTAAACCAATGTATCAACACAGGAACAAGATGCAGATCATGACCCTGTATACAATAAAAGTAAGTTAGTTTAGAGAATGTGACTTCAGTGAGGAAGGCACACAGGATACATGCTGATGGGGAATTTGGATTAAATATGTGACTTGATTTCAAATGATCATCACAAACCACATCCACTCTAAATGCTATAGAATTTTGCTCTCTGAATTGAATAATGAATTTAATATTTGAACAAAACAAGAAATATTCAAATATTTAATTTTTCAGGAAAAAAGGGCAGAAGATTAAAGATAAATTTATTTGACATAATTTTTGTACATGCGTGCAGTAAGTTCTGTAACAGTTAAAACTCAGTGTGTCATTAACACAGATGAACTATATTCCAGCCAAAATACGTCTCTTGACTGTAAGAATAATTGGGCTGGGAGGGTATGTTAATGGCTAGAGATATCGTCTCCTGCCAAATTGAAATGTCATTCTTTTTTAAGTGCAAACATAAATATTACTGAAAATCCCTCAGCTTAGCATGGAAGAAAAAGAGCATGATGGGTCTTTTTTTTGCTGATTTTGAAGAGAGGTGAAATGAAAACTGACTTGTTTTCACTGCACCGCATGCTGATGTCCATCCCAGCACAATGCGTTTGAATAGTTTCTTGTGGGTTGCTGTGGAATTTGAATATTCACTTACCAAGTTTAAGGAAGCACAGTTAGCCAATTAACAGTTATTCATGTGTAAGCATCCAGCGTATGCACTGTAGCCCTTCTGAGTTTTGTGAGGCAGTTATTTCAGCCATGCTAGTGCCAAAGTAGCCCCCAGCAACATGCTCCTATATTCCTTCTAACCAATCATGTCTCTCAAAAGGAGTGCCTGATGAAACTGAAATATAACAACTTTATTTTGTAAATGTTTATGTTCAGTCCAGCTCACCACATGTCTGAATGTTCAACTGTACTTAAACAGAAAAGGTGGCAGAAATGTGATGATGTGGAACAGTACCATCTTCCTGCACACATCATTACATCTTGGAGCAGCCACACCTCTAATAAGTAGCACAGACTAAATAATGAACTTGGAGCATTCACTTCTACTGAAGTTCATAGAAATGTTATCAATCAGTGTCCATTAGGCCATGTTTCCATGGGAAATTGCTCAATTGAACATACTTGCCTTTGACTGAAGGTTCTCTAAGCACATGTATAGATTGGCATGTGTGAACACCTTCAGCTGTCTTGACTGCGTCACTGTATCTTTGCATGACATAGTGAATACTTGTATTTGATTCGTTATGTGGGAAAGTCCTTTCTGAAGCAACAACAGCTATAAGGAAGAAAGTAGTTCTAACTTGCAAGCTTTTAGATGGTATTTTTTAAGTTGTCTTTAACTCTGAAGAAATTAGAGATCAGAGTTTCGTGATAAACAATAATAGCAGTAGGCTTTCTGAAACAATGTGAATAAATGTGAATAAAATCTATTGTAAGAGGAATACATAATAACCCACTGATGGAAAATCTGAAGAACCATTTCTCAAAATATGAAAAACTGTTTCTCTGAATAATTACAGTATTTCTTAAAATTAACTCTTTTTCAGAACTAGAGAACAAGTGGAATATGCTTCCAAAAAAATTCATAATTTTACTAAATATGGAGAAATGTTATTTTGCCACAAAATATAAAACAGAAGAAAGCTTCATGGGTGAAATGTGCTCATTTCTTTTTTTACACTTCGAAATTGTACAGTAAAGAAACAATACAAATCTCCTCTCCGTTCTAGACTGCTTTGTTCAAACATATGTTTTAAAGGCAATGAAAAAAAAATGAATAATTAATCACTCATAGAAGTGTGATACATAATACCTCAAAATTACAAACACTGCTTTTCCCATGGCTGAAATTAGAATGTCTACAGGTTCTAAGTACCTGCATTCACTTGTTAAAAATCAGATTTTTATACGCATTCATTCTACAGTAAATCCAAATATTCTTACCCACCTTTTAATTCAGGCTGAACTCATACAAAATACAAAGACAGAATAAATGCTACACCAATCAAGGTTACTTAGTCTTTTTTATTGTATGTTTTCCAGAAACTCCTCTTCTGTTCTGACTCTTATTTGGTAAAATAACTTGCATTCTATTTTACCTTATGGAAAGTGTCAAATATGAAGGTAGATTTTTGGAAAGGTTCTGATGAGAAGGCAGATAATACACTCCAGTCCTAAAACACTTTCTAGTATGTATCTTTATTGTTTGTGTATCATTTGTTGCATAAGCGACAATAAACCAATTTCAACGAACAGCCTTCTATATGGTTATGGTTTCCATGTGAAACATGCAAAATTACTATAAAACCATAGGAAATTAACTACCAATCAAGAAAGGAGACAGATAAATGTAGCAATTTTTTAAAATTATAATAAAGAACTGTCCTGGTTTAAGCCCAGCCAGTAATTCAGAACCACACAGCCACTCGCTCATTCCCCCTCTTCTTCCTCCCCCTCCTCCTGGAGAGACAGGGAGGAAAATTGAAAGAATGCAACTCCCATGGGTTGAGATAAGAGCAGTTCAGAACTAAGGTGTAACACAAACCACTGTTGCTGCCACCAATAATAATAATGATAAGGGAAATAGCAAGGGAAGAGAATACAACCGCTCACCACCTGCCAACCGATACACAGACCAACCTGAGCCGCGATCTGGGTCTTCCGGGTAACTCCCCCCAATTTATATACTGGGCATGATGTGCTGTGGTACGGAATACCTCTTTGGCTAGTTTGAGTCAGGTGTCCTGTCTCTGCTTCCTCCCAGCTTCCCCTCCTCCCTGGCAGAGCATGAGCCTCACAAAGTCCTTGGTCAGAGTAAACGTTGCTGAGCAACAACTAAAAACATTGGTTTTAGCGTTGTTCTCAGGCTGAAAGTCAAAAACACAGCACTGCACCAGCTACTAAGAAGGGGAAAAATAACTGCTACTGCTGTAAATTAGTTGCCTTTTAAAAGGAACCCAGTAAGTTTTTAAAGGGAAAAAAAAAAAAAAAAATAGTTGCCTTTGAAATGCATGCGTGTTTTGTGCAGTTATAACTTTACTCAGGTCGTCCTTTGCTTGCCAGGAGAATTTCTTTCCACATTTCTTGGAGGCTCTTAATACTGGCATTGTAGAGAGCACCATCATCAGAGAGACAACTTTTCTTAATAAACTTTCGTACCACTACTATTTTTTTATTTGTAATAAAGTATTCACATTTTTCCCTTGTGTCTCCATTTGATTATAAGGATATTTCAGATTAGCTTTTTAAAATGGGAAACCTGATGTATATTTTTTCTAATTAGACATTGAACCATACACAAAAAATCATGTGAATGAGCACAAAGAATGGCTATTTAACCTTCATGGGTGCTTAAATTTGACTTAAAATTACCGACATATGCAGTGAAGATGGTTCTATGCATGAGAAAGCACCATGAATTCATACAGACCATACTCTGTATTTTTAGTAAAAATATCTTGGATTTATACTGAAAAAAAATATTCCAAAGACTGTGACTCACTAGTTGAAAACTAAAGATGAAGATCAGATCCAGAAAACTCAGGAACCGGGGGTGTCACAATGTAAAAAAGTATTTCCTGAAAATGATTCTCCCATGAATAAAGATTTCATTAGAAATCTTCTAGGGAACTCAACCACTGGAAAAATAATTTGTTTCCTTTGCACTGACTTCCAGCTAGTCTGAGGTCACTTCTCTTTGTATTTTTAAAGAAGCTACTTCATCATACCCTTCTCCTACTTTGTCAAAAGTCAAAAGGATTTATTACAAAGTCCTCAGCTAAGCAGAAAGGAGAGAGAATGACTGGGTATTTCTAATAGCAACCACAATAAAAAGTTACTCCATTGGACCATGTGAATAGTACCTGAATATTAAATTAGATACCCATCTCACATTCTGACAGTCAAATTTAAAAATGCATATATATACATATATGTATATACACACACACACACACACACACACACACACACATACGCACACCTTCATGATCAGGTATCAGATCACAATCATGCACTCTGAATTATTTTTATTTTGCTTCTTTCCAGCTCTGCAGAAGTGCAAGAACACAAAAAGACAGGGAAGCAGAAAGGAGGTTTAATCAGCATGGCAGAAAATATTCAACACACTTGTAAGAAACAACCAAAAAGTCAGATTACAGCCACAGGCTTCTTATGGAGGTAGGACAGTCAACTTAGCCATTTCCCAGCTTCCACAGCTATTTGCTTCCAACAGTACAGATGCCAGCAGCCACCCTTAGGTTATAGATTTCCACCATGATCACTGCAGCATATCAAATTGAAGATGATGAAGCATCTTAGTACTGAATGACTGGTAGTAAATCAGCTTTATTAACAGTGCCCACAGAAGTCACCAGTTCTTTTTCAATTCTTCCTCCTCCTTTTCAAAAGGGCAATTCATGAACTGGGGTTGAGTAATGGTGCAACTGCTAGTACGATTTATGAAATGAAGATCATATCTTAGAGGGTAAGCAGTGAGTATAATAACAGGTTCAGCTGAACTATTTGGGAAGAAATCTTCACAGCCAAAAAGGCTTTCTTACTACTCAGTTACCTTCTATTGTACATAAATCACCCAAACATATTAGAGATTTTATATGTTGGACTGAGATAGATAGACTTATCAGGGAAGTGCTGTTTCAACAGAACACCATAGGTTTTACATCACCTTTAAGCATGTGATTATCCGGACTGAAGTCAGAAGGAGCTTAGGCACAGAGCTGGGAGAGGAATTATATTACCAGCTCCAGAGGTTTTAGGACTATAAAAATGTTCTCCTCTCACAACTCTGTGCTATCAACATATAAAAACATAACCCACAATCATATTAGTATTCTGTGAAATACAGTATTATTAAAGGAGAGTCATCTTATTTATGATGTGTGGGAATCAAAAAGGAAAGGGAAAAGAACAGGGAAAAAGGGGGAAGGAAGAAAAGACGGGAAAGGAAAAAAAAAAAAAAACAAAAATAGAAAAGAATAAAGATTCAGATTTATGCCAGGGAAAAGAATATAAAAAATGGAGAAGAAAGCCACAAAGGAGTCTCAGGAAAGCATGAATAGCAGAAAATTGAAGACACAAAAAGGCATTATAGAGAAGAAAAGAAAAAGCATAATAACACCAAGAAACAGGATGAATCAAGACAGGATGAGGATAAAATAAAAAAATGGAAGGGTTACATAGAGGTGATGATACTAGATGAGGGTAATGAATAAGCTGCTGGGAAGCCTAGGAAGAGTGGAGGGAGGAATGAGTTGCAGTTACTACTGATTATGAAAATTTCATGAAAGAGGGTAGTATAGGGACCATCACCTACTATAAAACCTTCATCTGGAAGACTTGCTTTTTTGGAGTGATTTATATAATTTAATTTTTTTTCCCCCTGATTAATATATTCATAATATTGCTTTTGTCTTTGCTTGTTAAAAAGATACTGTGGCTGACTTCAAGATAAAACCACACATTCTAGAAAATGAGTTTTCAGGTGTTATAGTTCTCACAAAAGCTCTTTTTTTTTTCCTTTTAATACTTTTTTTTTCCTACAACACAGAAGTGCTCACCTGGGACATACATTCAGAGAACTCTTGCTCTTCTTAGATATGTAAAGTAATCATTAAGCTGTTTTTGCCTCAAGCCTTATGAACAACACTGCTGGAAACACATACTAACAGAGAGATTCATTGTTAATTGCTTAATTATATCTGTTTCAAGAGCCTGATCATAGATTCATTCATATCTGGTGGGATGTCTATCCAAAGGCCATCTTTCTATGCACTTTTTAATTTTCCCTGTAATTGAAGATCCAGAGTCCAGAATGCCTATGTGGCAAAATGGTTTTCACAGTTGCCTTGAGAATTGAAACCCACAACAGCAGTATTTTGTTAATGTTTACAAGATGAAAATGGTACTCTTGGGTGGCAAACCTCTTTAGCTACACAATGCACACCTTTATTTCTTCTACTGTTTTTTTTTTATGAGAGGCATTTCTAACCCATTAGCTAGGATGCAGTATATAAAACTGAACTGTTGGGCTGGATTATTCATGTATGGGTTTCCTGACAGTGCAAACAACAGACAGGTAATAATAATCAAAATAATTAGCACATGTATAGCACTTTGTATCCTGGAAGCATTAAACAAATGTTAACTAATTAATTCTCAAAACACCCCTGTGAGGAAAGGAAGTAATTATCTTGAGCCCCATTTAACACACTGAGAGAGGTTAAAGCATTACTCTGGTTGCAAAACATAAGCCATGGGTTGGTATTATACTGCTTTATGTCTATGATTTCTCAGTGATACTGCTCTCCAAGAGCCAGGCCTGCAAGCTGAGATTTTACTCTGGCAGAGAAGAGGGAATAGTCGGTTCACTGCCGGCTTAGCCGGCACAGTCAACACATGCAGCACTGCTGGCAATGTGGACTTCTTGTAACCTCCTGTGTAAGACTTTGCCTTCATAAAGTCCTCCCTTCAGTTCTACTATGTCCTTTAAGTTCTACTATGTCTTAAGTATTTTTGTGGTTCCAGTGAAGCCTTTATGCCTGTGGGGGCCTCCCTGCATTTCAGCTGCAGTCCTTTGGACTGAGAGCTTTGTATGAGTCTCCAGTGTAAGGTGGGCTCTAATACTCTAACACTCAGCCTATGCATCAGAGAGGAATAACTGGCAAATCTTCCTTGCTTGCCTTTGAGGACTGATGGAGAGAAAGAAGCGATGTTGTCTCTGACATTAACATAAATATAATTTCCTTTTCTAGTCTACACATAAGGAACAGGCCATGTTCCTGCAATTCATTTTGGAAACAAAAACAGTTCCTTTCAGTGAAAGCAGGTTACTGAGTGACTGTGGAACTAAAATCTGCCTTCTTGCATGCAAGTGAAATAAGCATGAGTATTCACATGACACGTTATTAATCTCCCAGATCAGTTTTATGAATACATCATACAGAGGCAAAATGTGAACTGTAAATCAGGCAGCCCAGGTGTTGCATTAACAGGTTGACAATTACAAGAAATACTCCCAAATTATAATAGATCTAGGTCAAGAGTAGGTCAGGACAACATATCATTCATTGGACCTTCCATTTCACTAGCATTACTTTGTAATCCAACCTGTTATGGAGTAATGCTCATGTAAATGCCATGCATATGCACTACACATTTTGAGGGCAGAACATTGAGCTGGATGCTGCCTTCAAGAGCTTGCAGGTTAAAAAATACAGAGCAAGAAGTACAAGGCTAAAATGAGAACAGAATAATGTGTATAAAGCCATGCAGAAAGTTAGAGGTAGGGTCTCTGTTTTCTAAATCTCTGCTTACATGGTTTTAAAAGTATAAGCACACCTGAACTGGCTATAGTTTTCCTATCCATAAAGCATGGAAGGTCCAACAGTCAGATACTTTTTTATTGTCATTCTAATATATTGGAAAATGGAGTGAGCTACAATTTTCTATTCTTAGGAAAAAAAAAGGGAATAGATAAAGTTATCACAAGGGATAAAAAAGTAAGGCTTTTTTAAACTGTTTCTTTTACGGATTTTTCTGAAGAAGCAACAACTTGTACATTGCCTTGCCTCACACTTCTAGTAATAATTCTCGTTCAGTTTAACTTTTAAATGCTATCTCTTAGAGAGAAGCACACTATCAGCTGTAATTTCTACATATAGACCTTTCTAAGAGGTCAAACAAGTTCAGGAATAAAGTTGGATTTTACTCTAGATGATAATGAAACAATTAGGTAATTCACCTAATGAAGTGTTACACATTTGTGAAACTGAATTGGTTTGTAGAGTAGATATATTAAGAGAGGTACTCAATGGCAATTAATCATCTATCATCCTTGCCAGGACTTCGATTGTCAACCACAAATATGCATAAATTCCTCTCATTAACAGAAGTTTAATCACTTAAATCCAACTTAAAACTATGGCAGGGCTACCAGATGCTATAACCCAATAAAACTGTCTGAGAAGTAAACAAATGAACCAAAATCATCTCTCATAATATAAAACCAGTGGGGGAGGAAAAACAAACAAACAAAAAAACAAACTAAAACAAAACAAACCCCAACAAAACCCCCCAAACAAACCTAAACCAACCAAAAACTCAGTTGTTAATTCCCATGATGTTTTCAGTACCTATATTTATGAAATATTAAGTGAGCTTTGAATCACCCTGATAACTGATGAAAAACTCGGGCAACGAACCGTCTGGGCTGGGCAGAAAAGACATTCAGAGCAGCCCTGTGGAGAAGGACTTGGGGGTGTTGGTTGATGAGAAAATGAATATGAGCAGGCAGTGTGCGCTCGCAGCCCAGAAAGCCAACTGTATCCTGGGCTGCATCAAAAGGACCATGACCAGCAGGTTGAAGGAGGTGATCCTGCCCCTCTACTCTGCTCTCATGACACCTCACTTGGAGTATTGTGTTCAGTTCTGGTGTCCTCAACATAAAAAGGACATGGAAGTGTTGGAACAAGTCCAGAGGAGGGCCACGAGGATGATCAGGGGACTGGAGCACCTCCCATATGAAGTGAGTCTGAGAAAGTTGGGGCTGTTCAGCCTGGAGGAGAGAAGGCTGTGTGGAGACCTCATAGCAGCCTTCCAGTGTCTGAAGGGGGCCTATAGGGATGCTGGGGATGGACTATTCATTAGGGACAAGGGGTAGTGGATTAAAACTTAAACAGGGGAAGTTTAGATTGGATATAAGGAAGAAGTCGTTTACTGTAAGGGTGGTGAGGCACTTGAATGGGTTGCCCAAGGAAGTTGTGAATGCTCCATCCCTGGCAGTGTTCAAGGCCAGGTTGGACAGAGCCTTGGGTGGCATGGTTTACTGTGAGGTGTCCCTGCCCATGGCAGGGGGGTTGGAACTAGATGATCTTAAGGTCCCTTCCAACCCTAACTATTCTATGATGCTATGATTCTATGATCTAATAGTACGGAAACAACACTGCAGCATCCTAAATCCCTCCGTCCACGGGCTGCTGCTTGGGAAAATAATGTTTCTTTGGGATACATGAATTTTCCAGGCACCTTTTTATTTCCAGAATGACCTACAAGATCTGCCCCACTGTCATTTCAGACTGACTTATTGTCTCACTGTATCAGACAGGTGTATAGTGAATGTATAGACTATATGCATACAGTGAATGTATGTGTAGTCAAAGTGAATGCACCAACTCCACTTCTGAATCCATATTTGCAGCTCTGTAAATTCACCATTTCTGCACTGTGTGTAAAGTAAAAACATCTGTGCTACATTGGACTAACTTGTTGCTATCTTCTTTGACCTGGTTTGCAAAATACATGAAGCTGCATTCCCCACATAAATCACTAATTCAATAGCTTTCTACAAAAAAAAAAATTATATCTCCAGTCAGACTATGTATTAAAGAAAAAAAGAGTCTCTATGCATGTTTATATCCACATTAAAAAAAAAGCCTATTTCAAATCACTGATTAAGCTGGGATTTATGTTTCATAATTAAATGAATCTACACAACTGCTGTGATGGGAAATGTGTTTAAAATTTGTACACACTCCTTAATAAGAATGCTAAATTAACAGAGAAAAAAAAGAACAGGAAGAATCAGGAGCTGCCAAATCCAACTTTCACAGTGTTTAATCGGCACAGCTGAAAAGGACTGCTGATATTTATTTGAATCTTTTAAATACAGAAAAGATTTCAAAACTTTATAAAGTTACTAGAACTTAGTAACATGTTCTCTTTCATAATCTGCATATTGTTGATACATATTTCAAGTTACAATACGTCTCTAAATAATAAATCTGACATAGTCTTGTATAGACATAAGAATTTTAGCAATTAACTGATACACGGTTTCAATACTTAACTTCCACAGCCGGCTTCGCTTTTATGATGAATAACAGCTGCACTTCTAAATTTCAACCAATAGGTGGCACTAGGAATTTCTAGAAAATAGCTATAAATTTAACACATTTGATTGCAAATTAGATTCCAGGTGATCAGTAGCCAAATTAACAGCTAGATATAATTAGCAATTATATAGCAGTAATTGGAGTATGAAGGAGGCATACAAGGAAAAAAAATAAAAGAAAAATAAAAAAGCCCCTAACAAGAGCTATGAAATTCAAAACCAGATGGAATAAGAAATGATAACATGATCAGAGGCTGTCAGAAGAAGGTTTACAAGAACCAAATTCTGGCAGCAACAATAAAATAACACACAAGTTGATACAAATTAGAAAGGCACAAATTAGCAAGGTATGCATTTCTGAGACATGATTGCTCTTTACTTCAGAAAATAAGACCACTAGGACATGGCTCAAGTTAGGCATCAAAATTTAAAACAGCTGAAATAAAGTTTTTTGGAAAACAAGTGAATATATGAACGTGTGATATATATGCAAACTTTAAGATTGTGCCAAATTTTAACAAAAATTACTGCCTGAAAGGACAGCCCTGAAATTGTGAAATATACCCACTGCACATGTGACCAAGGGAAGGGCACACAAATGCCAGTCATAGGCCATCCTGACACACAGATGCTTGCAAGAGTTTGTACGAAATATGTAAAGCAAGAGTCAAGGTGCTGCCATGCCAGAACACGTTTAAAGGATAAACAAGATAATGGGTATTTCTAACAAAATGTGAAACAGTAACCAAAAGAATTTACTGCTGGTTCCTAACTGGTATGCTACCATCAAGTCAAGTACTGCACAACATGATAATAGACATATCTCCATACACACGTGCATACATGTGCACACAAACCCAGTTTTTTTCATGTATTCTTCCTTCCTCTACTCACTACTCAAATTTTAAAATGGAGACTATCACCCACTGGAGACACGTTCCCCAGAAAGGTAACCAAAATCATTCTTTCCAATATTTTAAAGGATTAAAAATAAATAATGAATGTTGCAAAAAAATGAATGCAGTATGTTATGTGAATCTGAAGAAAGAATTCATTGAAAGTGCTTTACAAAATAGCAGATGACATATCAAAGAAAGTTTACCAGAAAGCAAAGCCTTTCAAACTAGTGTAAGACTATTTTCCTGAAGACACACGGACTGGCTCTGAAATAAGAGCGTGTTATACACATAATTACTTCAATATGTTTTTCAAGCTCAAATGCTTGCATTTATTCCACAAATTTGTATTTATTCGAAGCTGAAGTTAAAATGGTTTACACCTAAATTTCATTTAAATATTAAGATACATGACTATGCACTTTTTTGGAGGGAACATAGTACCATCCATTAACAGAAGTAAAAGGTTTTTTGTAAGTGTTGAAGAGCAATGTAAGGAATAGGATAATGTGAAAATTTTTAATTTGCCTCCTAAGGCTCAAAGTGTCTAAAACTATAAGTAAGCCTGGCATTGTCTCAAAATGATTTTGTTAAAGACCTTAAAAATTTTTCCAAAGTCAAATAACAAAAACGGATACAGAAAGCCAAAAGTTTGCAAATAACTAAACCTTCAGTGTACTTTTAAATATATCTATCTGAAACTCTACTACCACTTATGGGGGTTCAGTAGACAAAACTGAGAATGGTGGGGAGAAAAAAATAAATTACTTCAGCTTTTTAAAGACACCTTAATACTAAGAAGGTTAGAGACAGCTGTTACTAATATCTATCACAGATGTCATACACAGGTTTCCAGAAAATAATAATAAATATGTATGTCAACACATGAACACTTCTCTCTTTTCTGGACATCAGAAATACTTTTTCCCCATCCCAAAGAAACTGTACAAACAGAACTGATAATTTGAGGCTAAATGGATCTGAACTAAAAGATCTTCAATGTTTCCTGCCTTACTTTTCTTTCAAGAGGGATTGGATTATTTTTTTGTGATTGTTTAATTTGTTTACAGGATTCAATACCCAGAAATGAAGGAAGTTGACTGGGTTGAACATGACAGACACAAAAAGTCTTTGGTTACCATCTGTAAACAATATTATAGCAGGCTTGATGTGGATATGAAAGCAGCCCAAGCATGTATATAAAATCAAGTATGAGGGCATGTCAGACCGCTCAAACCCTATCTAAATAAACCCCTGCACAACACTGTCTTCTTTGTAGGAATAAGCCTAATCTGAACAACACAAGCATGAATTCAGCTTGCCTTGCATTTGCCTTATAGCAAATGCTGTCACTAACAGCAAATCACCCATTCAGAACTGCAGTGTCACAACAATACAACCATATTTATTTAGGAAAAGAAATAAAAAAATAACTTAATTGCCTGAAAAATACTATGATAATGAAATACTAGATTGCTGAATTTCCCCAGAATAGCCTGAGCAGATCTCAGCAGGTAGGCCATGCAAAAAAAGCAAAATGGAAAATCCAACATACTACAGGTTGGAAAAGACATCCATGAGGGCAAAAGCCAAGCACAGTCAAATATTTAACATAGACATATATATATTTGAATATTGCTTGGCTTTTATATATATATATAGATATATCACTTCAGGGATAAAAGCAACATAGAAATAGAATTGCCTCCACCCAAGGTACCTCCCTTAGCATGTTCTATCATGTCATGGTTTAAGCCCAGACAGTAACTCAGCACCATGCAGACGTTTGCTCACTCCCCTTTTCCCCCTCCCCAGGCAGGATGGAGAGGAGAATCAAATCAAATATAAACCCCACAGGTTGAGATAAGAACAGTTTAGTAACTGAAGTACAATATAATACAATACTACTACTACTAATAATAATAATAATAAAAAGGGAAATAACAAGGAGAGATATAACACTAAAAGGGGAAAAAGGAGAGAAGGAAAAAAAACCCACAACAATAAACAGCAGCGATACACTCTACAATTACCACCATCTGACTGACATCCAGATCTATCTGAGCAGTGATCTGGGCCTTCTCGGTAACTCTTCCCAATTCATATACCGGGCATGATGTTCTGTGGTATGGAATACTCATTTGGCTAGTTTGGGTCAGGTGTCCTGTCTCTGCTCCCTCCAGGCTTATTGTGCCCCTCCTCACTGACAGAGCATGAGAGACTGAAAAGTCCTTGACCGGGGTAAGCATTACTTAGCAACAACTAAAACATCAGTGTGTTATCAGCTTTGTTCCCAGACCAACGTAAAAACACAGCACTGCACCAGCTGCTAGGAAGAAAATTAACTGTACCCAAGCCGAAACCATGTCACATCGATATACAAAGGAACTCATAAGCTTGGGACCCAAGAATGTGTACCCATGCTACTACACTCTGCCCTTCAGCAGCACTAATTTGTTTGGCCTTCCTGCTATGTGACATGGCTAGACATTTTCCATTTCAAAACAAGGAAAAACACTCCCTATTCCAAAATACTTCCATAATGAAAGTATAGATTTTTATTTTTTTTCTCTCGAAAAGCAGTGCATTTCTAGCATAAATAACCTAAGCAATAACTTGTTACTGACATCCACGAAGGGTTTTTTTTGTCAGTTAGGGGCAGAGTGCTTTTTGCTTGTGTCATTATAATAACTTGAAGATTAGAAAGTCTTCATCAGGTACCTGCCCTAGAGTTCAGATTCTGCTACAGCCTCAAAAAAAAAAAAAAAAAGTAAAATTACTCACCCCTATCCTCAAGTCATTCTGACAGCTCTTGCTAAAACTTCTTTTGGATATTGACTTTGCCAACTGTATCTTCACTAGCAATTAACGTGGAGCAGGCCTGATCAGCATACTGCACAGAATTCAGGAAAAGTTTGGTTTTACTTTACTCTGCTCTTGTGAGACCTCACCTGGAGTATTGTGTGCGGTTCTGGTGTCCCCAACATAAAAAGGACATGGAACTGCTGGAACAAGTCCAGAGGAGGGCCACGAGGATGATCAGGGGACGGGAGCACCTCCCATATGAAGACAGGCTGAGAAAGTCGGGGCTGTTCATCCTGGAGAAGAGAAGGCTGAGTGGAGACCTCATAGCAGCCTTCCAGTATCTGAAGGGGACCTATAGGGATGCTGGAGAGGGACTCTTCATTAGAGACTGTAGTGATAGGTAACGGGTTAAAATTTAAATAGGGGAAGTTTAGATTGGATATAAGGAGGAAATTCTTTCCTGTTAGGGTGGTGAGGCACTGGAATAGGTTGCCCAGGGAGGTTGTGAATCCTCCATCCCTGGCAGTGTTCAAGACCAGGTTGGACGAGGCCTTGGGTGGCATGTTTTACTGTGAGGTGTCCCTGTCCATGGCAGGGGGGTTGGAACTAGATGATCTTAAGGTCCCTTCTAACCCTAACTATTCTATGATTCTATGAGTCTATGATTCTATGAATAGCTCTGGTGTGGTGTGGAGCATCCACTAACTGTTGGAGTGCACTAGGAGACCTTCTGCAGCTTATCTTGCTGTTTAATTTTACTTTCAGGGAGTCCACTGCGAGACCATGAAACTAGCCAGCAACTACTGGAAAATACCTTCAAAAGTCCATGTCTGACCTGAGCCAAAAACGCTTGTGTCAGCAGACCAAGGAGTATCACAAGAATAGGCTGTGACCTATGTAGGTCTTGCTCAGGCTGAGAGGATGAACTCAGGTGAGAAGGGCCCTCTCAGGAGAACAGGGAATGAACAAGAACATAGTCTTCTTCACTTGAAGGATTACACTAGAAGGAGCAGAGACAGTATCCATGATGTTGAAACATAAATAACACATTGGTCTACAGACTGTAAAATAGAGCTCTTTTTAATAAAACAGAGCTTTATATATATATGTAGACCTGCGCTCTACTTTAAAAAAAAAAAAAAATCAGCTACTAATATGCCCAAATACTCTGTAACTAGCCACCAGCAGCTCTAGCAGGACAAATAGCTTTGTCCTACTACAGCTTGCTGTTCCTTGAAAGTCCAGCCCTCAGTTATTGAAAGACACAGAGATAGCACTGAAGGGCAATGGGGGAAAAAAGACAACATCCCTCAACTAATTTTTTTCTGTAATTGCTACTACTTTTGTGGTTAAGGTCTGACAAAAAAATGATTGATTTGCTCTTCTACCTAGGGCTTTTTGCTTGCCTGGTTATGTGAGGCAGAGCATGTTATTTTTCTTCATACTTCTAGATTAGGAATTTGTCATTTATTATCATAAATAAAAGCCACAAATCTTTTAGAAAGATGCTTTTATGTGGTTTAATTTTATATTTTCTAGTTATACTCAGTGCATATTGATTGTAATTACAGCTTACAGTTCATCAAAATAGCAATGTTCTTATACATAATAGAAGACAACATCCTTTCAATCATGGGTATTCGCTAAATTCACAAACACCCACTTTCCATAGCTTTTACTGAACTTTATTTTTAGAATTTTGTCCACCTTAGCTCAAACAGGGAATTACCAATTCTGAGTTTCTCACTGTAGCATGTAATATTTAGGTCTGCTTGCAAGTATTTACATTAAGTGATTCCTCCAATTTGCTTGCATTTTCTGAAGAGATTCATAACATTTGATTATGTTCAAAAATGACATAACTCAAAAATTGAAAGCTCCTGAGTTTTCCACAGTTTTCGAAACAAGACAGTTTTTAAAAGAGTTGTAAAAAACCCCAAGATGAGACAATAGCACAACATGAAATCATAATTACCCAGAAGCTCAGCTGCTTAAAATAGGTAGAGCTCCACTGGGTTCAGGAGAGCTCATGCTCTTTCACTGATTTAGGACGCTGTCTGATTATGTAACACCTCTCACCTACCCTCATCAGTCCTGCATTTTGCTCTTTCTACTTGAAAACAGACTATTAGAATGTTTTGCATTCCAATGTTGATTTAATGACAGTTGATATATTTAAACAAACTTTTCAAACACTGTTTCTGGATTTCTCTATTTTTATTTTTAATAAGGCTATGTAAAAAGCAAGTATAAATAAAGCCCTGATACAATAGTACTATATAAACACATGTGTTTTGCTCAGAACAAGAACTCTGGAGAGATAATTAACTCGAATTGCAGGGGTTTTGTCCAAACACTCTGCAGTTGCAGGCAATTTCCACACTTTTGACTACCTTATAATTATAAATGGTCTGTATGCCAGACCACTTTGTCATTTTTCTCTTGGCTAGTAAGAAATAAAAGCTTAGGCTGTAGTCTGCCTTCTTTAGTCCATACTGTACCGTCTCCGTGATTGCTACTGGAATAGAGAGAAAAGGATAACTCTAACCTTAAAGTCCCTTCACTAAAAATGGTGCTAATTCGTAAATCCCATTGACAGCCACTACTAGCAAGAAAGGTTTACATGCACTTGCAATGCCTTAATATAATGCACAAATTCCTTTTACAAAACAGCCATTATATTAATATCTAAATATCCATTCATAATGACAGTGAGCCTTTTAAAATTTATTTATTTTAAAATAAATTCATCATAATTATAGAAGTTTAACTCATGTTCAGAATATGATTAATATTTACTTCCCCATGTACCTAACCACCATTGCTATGGCAATGCTATCCTTAGAACATGGTCTGAAGTGTCTGCTCATTGAGGTTGATGGTTTGGTAAAATAAGCAGTGTGGGAGGGGTGGTTTGAGGGGGTAAGAAAATGTGTTTGGTCAAGTTAAGGTTGTGCAGTTGTTATCAGTCTCAAAAACAAGAGTATTATTCATCTTGTCACCAAGCTGGATTTCTTGTTTTAAGGTTTTGTATTTATTGCAGGAGATGTTTCCATTGAGTTGAATACTTCCTTGTAGTAGTCTAATTTATCTGAGCAGATATTAAAAATCATTTTTTTTTACATATGTATTAGATCAGCAGCTCAGTATCGGATCTATGTGAATGTTCAGAAAAATGTTTTTATTTTTGAGGAATTCATCAGGTTTCCATGATGGCAACGTGACCCTTAAATAGCTATTAGTGAATATCAAAAGAAAGAAAAGGCAAAAAAATCTGATATGTAACTCAGTGTTCCTTCTTCTTGCCTGTGTTTTCTTAATGACAGTTGCAATCTAAAACCCCTAGTGATGACAGCTTCCTATCTTTCCTTCTCTTTGTTTCCAAAGGAGCAAAGACACTGATGCTAGAGAAGAGACTGGACTATGAATATAATTAGATTTTAATAATGACGAACTGACAGTGTTCTGTGAGATTAGGTAAACCACATATTCCAATATGCAACAGTCCTTTGTGGACCACATTCCCCTTGCCCTTGCTGGATTTTCCATTTTAATTAGCCTAGCGGGCTAAGGGAACCACTTTTCAACACTCCAGTGTCATGATAAGATCCCAAACAGCCAGCCAAAAATTGTTTCATAAAAAACCTTGAAATCAAACTTTTAAAAAGGAATAGTACATAGCAAATTGTTTTCTTCTGTCAAAGAAATACCCAGCTACAGTATCTTTGCACATTGTATTTGGGTACATTTGGGTACATTAAGAGAAAAAAACATGACACATGAACACACATTTGAAGTATTTCTTTTTTCTTTTTTTTTTTTCCTACAGATAATGGAAATGCTTATATTGCATCTGAGCTCCAAATTTATGCATCAGTACCTATTCCAAAACAGGCATTATGTATTTGTGCATTATGTATTGTGCAAAAAAAAACCAAAAACAACACAAACACGAAAAAAAACGCAAACCAAAGCACTTCTCTTCTGCATTAATGCAGACCTAAAGCCTGAATAAGCAGCCTGGCATCTGGAAAAGTTCCTTTGATACAAATAACAGAACTCCTGCTGATGCTGGTGGATCTAACAGCTCACTCTAAGCAACCTCATTCCCTTTAAATAGATTCAGGTTCTATTTCCATGGATTTTAAATGCATTTTGGCCATTTTAAATTCTACTATATGTATTTAATCACTTCTAAGTTGAGTAGTCATCACTTAAGTAAAAATCCCATCAATATGAATAAAGGTTATTAGATCAGACTGTAATTAATGGTCATCGAAAAGAATCCCAGTCATAAATTTATAAACTATAGGTACATGAGCGTTGGGAAATATTTTGAACTCAGTCCAAACCTATTTCAATATCAGAAATAAAAAAAGTTTAATCTTACCATAAGGTGCGTAACATTAGTGAAGTTTTCTTTATTTATCAAAATGATAAATTTTGATAAAAATTATGCACTGTCCCCTCTCAACTTTTTGTGGACCCCCAGCCTAGTCACTGGTGGGGTGGGCTGAGAAGCAGAAAAGACCTTGACTCTGTGTCAGTACTCCTCAGCCATAGTTGAAACATCTCTATGTTATTAACACTGTTTCCAGCATTTCCTGAGGAAAATTCAAATGAAAAAAGAGGCTTATAAAAAGTGGAAGCAAGGACAGGCGTCCTGGGAAGAGTACAGGGACGCTGTCCTTGAATCTAGGGACAAGGTCAGGAAAGCTAAGGCCCAGTTAGAATTAAACTTGGCTAGGGATATTAAGGATAACAGGAAGGGATTCTACAGGTACATAGCAAATAAAAAGCAGACTAGGGAGAACGTAGGCCCCCTCAGGAAGCTCTCGGGAGAACTGGCTACACAGGATTTGGAGAAGGCAGAGGTTCTGAATGACTTCTTTGCCTCGGTCTTCACTGCCAAAGGCTCTGACTGCACCACCCAAGTCTTGGAAGGCAGATGCAGGGACTGTGAGAATGGAGACCTTGCGCCCACTGTAGGAGAGGATCTGGTTTGAGACCACCTTAAAAATCTGAACGTGCACAAGTCCATGGGTCCTAATGAAATCCATCCGTAGGTCCTGAAGGAGCTGGCAAATGAAGCTGCTAAGCCACTGGCCATCATATTTGAGAAATCATGGCAGTCAGGTGAAGTTCCCGATGACTGGAAAAGGGAAATATAACCCCCATTTTCAAGAAGGGGAAAATGGATGACCTGGGGAATTACAGACCAGTCAGTCTCACCTCTGTGAGAAAATCAACAAGGTGCTTGGTGACAGCCAGCATGGCTTCACTAAGGGGAAATCCTGCCTGGCCAATTTGGTGACCTTCTATGATGGGGCTACAGAACTGATGGTCAGGGGTAGAGCAGTTGATGTCATCTACCTGGACTTGTGTAAAGCGTTCAACACTGTTCCACACGACATCCTTGTCTCTAAATTGGAGAGACATCAATTTGATAGGTGGACCACTCGGTGGATAAAGAACTGGCTGGATGGCTGCACACAAAGAGTTGTGGTCAATGGCTCAAGGTCCAGCTGGAGACCAGTAACGAGTGGTGTCCCTCAGGGATCGGTGTTGGGACTGGTCTTGTTCAACATCTTTGCTGCTGACATGGACAGTGGGATTGAGTGCGCCCTCAGCAAGCTTGCCGATGACACCAAGCTGTGTGGTTCGGTTGATACGCTGGAGGGAAGGAATGCCATCCAGAGGGACCTCGACACGCTTGCGAGGTGGGCTGATGCCAACATCATGAAGTTTAAGCATGCCAAGTGCAAGGTTTTACACCTGGGTCAGAGCAATCCCAGGCACAGCTACAGGTTGGGCAGAGAAGAGATTCAGAGCAGCCCTGCGGAGGAGGACTTGGGGGTGTTGGTTGATGAGAAAATGAACATGAGCTGGCAGCGTGTGCTCACAGCCCAGAAAGCCAACCATATCCCGGGCTGCATCAAAAGGAGCGTGACCAGCAGGTTGAAGGAGGTGATCCTGCCCCTCTACTCTGCTCTTGCGAGACCTCACCTGGAGTATTGTGTGCAGTTCTGGTGTCCTCAACATAAAAAGGACATGGAACTGTTGGAACAAGTCCAGAGGAGGGCCATGAGGATGATCAGGGGACTGGAGCACCTCCCATATGAAGATAGGCCGAGAAAGTTGGGGCTGTTCAGCCCGGAGAAGAGAAGGCTGCGTGGAGACCTCATAGCAGCCTTCCAGTATCTGAAGGGGGCCTATAGGGATGCTGAGGAGGAACTCTTCATTAGGGACTGTAGTGATAGGACCAGGGGTAACGGGTTAAAACTTAAACAGGGGAAGTTTAGATTGGATATAAGAAGGAAATTCTTTCCTGTAAGGGTGGTGAGGCATTGGAATGGATTGCCCAGGGAAGCTGTGAATGCTCCATCCCTGGCAGTGTTCAAGACCAGGTTGGACGAGGCCTTGGGTGATATGGTTTAGTGTGAGGTGTCCCTGCCCATGGCAGGGGAGTTGGAACTTGATGATCTTAATATCCTTTCCACCCCTAACTATTCTATGATTCTATAATTCCATAAATCCAAAACACTGCCCCATACCAGCTACTATGAAGAAAACTAACTCTAGCCCAGCCAAAACCAGCACATGTACTCATTTATCTGTCTATATATTTGTCTTTTATGTTATGCCACTTTCTGGGCTTGCTGTGAAGAAAATCAACAAAAACACCTCAATTTCATCTTGGATAAGAAAAATATATACACATTATATATATATATATATATATATATATATATGTCATGGTTTAAACCCAGTCAGGCAACCTGTTGGGGTATAGCTGGCCTCAGATCCTTTGTATCCCCGACTCCAAAAGCCAAGGGGTCGACCTCGAGTCTCCCCTCTTACATCGTCGTTTGACCCCAGACAATACACGTAAGAAATGCAGAGAACTTACTTCAGCAATTACGAGAATTCAATGAAAAAAAGACCACAATATGCTGTTTATTTTCCCATAATAAACAGAAATTCCAGTTTGACCGAGACTGCAATTATCTGACATTGCTACTTGCAGGTAAAGAATGTGAAAGACTTAACACTGGTTATAGACTCTTCTGGTGCTACTCAGATGTAAGGAATGTACTGACTCTGAGTCTTCCTCCCAGTTTCATTCTCAGTAAAAGCCACAGCATTATCAAATTCTAGAAGAGCAGTGGAAAGCTAGAGGTACTCCTCACACACTTCAGAACATAAGAGAAAAAGACAAAGTTTAATGAGATAAAGTACTGACCCCAGTCAGTAAAGCTGATTTAACAGAATTAGTATTGGGGTCCCTTTAACCTCAGTGAGGACACTCCCTCCCTAGATTTTCAAGATAATCAGTATAACAATTTGTTACTAAAAGCAAAAACACTGCCAAAAAGCAAAAATGTGGTGGAAGGATAGGAAGGAAAAACAAGGCAACCTTCATAAAGGTCAGTGGGAGAGATAACAAGGAGCGATCAAGGGAGCTCAGTCTCTAGCATCCTTTTAGTCACTAGTGTGTTATACCTGATTAAGATGAAATGGTTGTTATGCCTGCCGGTGTGTCAGAAGAAATGGGAGAAGTGTTGTATGGTCATCTCTATTCGACTGGAAGGAGAAAATCCAGTAATGAACATAAATGACAGGGAGAAGAGAAAGCTCACAGACAGTGCCAGAGCATGGGTGGGAATGGTGAGGGGGAGGGAAAGGAAAGTGGGATAGTTTCTTTTTTAAAATATGGGCATGAAGAGGTCTGAATTGTTTTATGTATATGAAATGAGGGATACACCCCTGCCTCCTTGGGGAAGTAGTTTAGGAGAGTAAACACAGGTAAATGAGAGCTTGCTGGGATAAGATAGGATAGTGTAAATGTCAATGATATTTTCAGTGGGTTTGAACTTGTTTTGGAATATAGAACCATAGAATCATAGAATGATTTGCACTGGACAGGGCCTTCAAAGAACACATGGTTTCAGTACCCTTACCACAGGAAGGGATAACTTCCCTCCAAAGAGCACAGCTCAAAGCCCTACCTAACCTGGTCTCAATACTTCCCAAGATGAGGCAGTCACAGTTTCTCTGGGCAGCCTGCTCCAGTGCCTCACCACCCTCACAGTAAAGAATTTCTTCCTAATCTTTAATCTAAACCTACCCTCTTTCAGTTTAAAGCCATTACCCCTTCAGCCCTTGTGAAAAATCTTACTTCAGGTTTCCCATAGACCCCTCCCTCCCCCCGCCTCAGGTATTGGAAGGCTTCTCTAAGGTCTCACCAGAGCCTTCTCTTCTACAGGCTGTACAAGCCCTACTCTCTCAGCCTGTCTTCCTAGGTGAGGTGCTCCAGCTCTCTGATCATCTCTGTGGTCCTCCTCTGGACTCACTCCAACAGATCCATGTCCTTCTTATGTTAGGGTCTCCAGAACTGGATGCAGTACTCTAGGTGGGGTCTCATGAGAGCAGATTAGAACAGAAGAATCACCTCCCTTGACCAGCTTCTTTTGATGCAGCACAGGAAGTTGGCAAGAAGATTTGAAATAGACATCTATTTCTTCTAAATATGCATACATCAGTACTGTTTTCTCAAAGCTCCACTTTTGAGGAGAGTATTTCCAGAATATGGTACAAGCACTGGCCAGCATGACATTTTTCAGAAATGCTCCCTTGGTCCTTACCTCCTTGTTTAACCTTAATTGTGCTTTTAGGCTTCTTCCCTTCCTCCACTTGGGAAAGGAAACAAAACCCACTGTGGTAGCTGAGTCTGACTGCAGTGAAACCTACTGAGAAAAGAACTGACCTGCTGCTGAACTCAGATAAAAAGCAGCTTATGCCTACAGACAGCTCATGCCCTTTAGAAACAGGAGACAGACAAACAGAGAAAGTTGCATGGGCAATTGCACTGGTTATTCTATCTTCCCTTCATGAAATGAACACATAACCCAGTTCAAAATCCAGTCAGAGATATCAGGAATATACAGCATGGTAGTCAGGTCTCAAAAAGCAATGAGGAAGACAAAAAAATTAAAGTTTTGATTCACCTATTTGTATTTATATAGGCTATGATGTCCTTTTTCTTTCCTCATACTTTTTCCATTTCAACACACTGTCAAAGTCGGCTCATGCAAATGCAGATAACTGGACCTTGATAAATCTTAGCCATCTCTCATTTCTTACGGTGAAAAGAATAATGGTGTGTCTGGTGGTGGATGAGAAGGCAGTACAGTCTATGTGTCATAACAAGTAGATAATCTTACTTTCCTGTTGTATTTTCAGAAACATCAGAGTCCAAAATAATACTTGCACACACATAACCAGGAGCTGTCACATTTTCAGGAAAACTACAATGCACTATGAAGTGTTGTGCTAAATCTGATTTCCTGGTATAAGAAGTACCTATGAGGTAGCTCATCTAACAGCACAGGTGAGCCAAAATAACTTTCTTGTCTATATAACAATTTTCTGCCAGTATTTAAAAAAAAAATAGTTGATAAAAACAAAGTGGTGTACAGCAGAAGCACAATGAATGACAAGGATGTGAACGAGCTGTGCAGAAAGAGCGCCTTTTGTATAGGATAAATATAAAAGAACAAAAAAGATGTCTTCAGTACAAGCTCTGTGCTTTAGACACAAGCTATCTAATGCAGGATGATTTAAAACATTTTTAGCATTAATTCACATTAACAGCAACATATTCAATCATAAAAAGGAAGAATCAGAAGAATTTCTGAAAATGTTAAACCATTTCATATTAGCTTTGTTTAAAATTAAATGTTTAATTTCATTAGCACAAAATATTTCCTTTCAAAATTACCAAAACAAAACTTTTTTAATTTTGAAACAAACTTTTTGATCTTGCACAAAATATTTTAAAAGACCACAAAACAAAACGAAGCATCCTCTCTGCATTTACCCCAATATTTCTTTGACAATATAGTGGCTTTCTTATAGCAAAATCTTAGAGAAAAATGTTCCAGTACAAGACATTGTTTATTTTTCATAATTTTGGTTTAGCTACAGAATTAAAAAAAACAAACAAACAAAAAAACAAACAAACAAAAAAAACCTGCTTAGTATTAACCCTGAATTTACTTTAAAATTCAGATAGAAGCACATACACATTTTTTAACAAGAAGTCGTTTAGCAAGATTTCTGAACTTGATAATACAGATTGTATAAAACAATTAAATTTTAAAGCATCCTTTAATAAATGAGGCAGATAACTTTCCTTACTACAGATTGGGTGATTTTTGCTGCAGTTCAAGGAAAAGACTTCATCTTCAAGATACATCAAATCTCAGGTGTATTATATTTGGGAAATGGAAGATTATTTGGATGCTGAAGACCAGGTAAAAATTAGTATGTTAACATCAATAATGTATTACCACACTTTGGAGTTATGATGGTATTGAATTAATGATTTAAGACTTGTAGTGTGATGAATATTAATGTTTCTGTTAATAAATAAAACTTTAATAGTTCGGTTTATTTATTTTGGGGGACAGTTGCCTGCAAAATGCTAATTTTAAGTCAAAGGGGTCTAGTTAGTCATTTTACATTTAGTCACACCACCTCCTTGTCTTCAGAACCCTGTAATTTATAATAGAAATATATCTGTGTTTAACTCGTATAAACTAGGGCAAGAACCTTCTCTACTCTAATATCATGCTGAAGCCCCAGGGAACAAGGTCCAGTTGTATCTGGATTCAGCACCCGTTTCAGAAGATGGCTCTGAATATAGCAGGGAGATGCCTGACCAATTTGGTGGCCTTCTATGATGGGGCTACAGAACTGATGGACAGGGATAGAGCAGTTAATGTCATCTACCTGGACTTGTGCAAAGCGTTCAACACTGTCCCACACGACATCCTTGTCTCTAAACTGGAGAGACATCAATTTGATGGGTGGACCACTCGGTGGATAAAGAACTGGCTGGATGGCAGCACGCAAAGAGTTGTGGTCAATGGCTCAGTGTCCAGCTGGAGACCAGTAGCGAGTGGTGTCCCTCAGGGATCGGTGTTGGGACCGATCTGTTTAACATCTTCATCGCTGACATGGACAGTGGGATTGAGTGGGCCCTCAGCAAGTTTGCCAATGACACCAAGCTGTGTGGTTCAGTTGATACGCTGGAGGGAAGGAATGCCATCCAGAGGGACCTCGACACGCTTGTGAGGTGGGCTGATGACAACCTCATGAAGTTTAAGCATGCCAAGTGCAAGGTCCTACACCTGGGTCAGAGCAATCCCAGGCACAGCTACAGGTTGGGCAGGGAAGAGATTCAGAGCAGCCCTGTGGAGAAGGACTTGGGGGTGTTGGTTGATGAGAAAATGAACATGAGCTGGCAGCGTGTGCTCACAGCCTAGAAAGCCAACCATATCCCAGGCTGCATCAAAAGGAGCGTGTCCAGCAGGTCGAAGGAGGTGATCCTGCCCCTCTACTCTGCTCTTGCGAGACCTCACCTGGAGTATTGTGTGCAGTTCTGGTGTCCTCAACATAAAAAGGACATGGAACTGTTCGAACAAGTCCAGAGGAGGGCCACGAGGATGATCAGGGCACTGGAGCACCTCCCGTATGAAGACAGGCTGAGGAAGTTGGGGCTGTTCAGCCTGGAGAAGAGAAGGCTGAGTGGAGACCTTCCAGTATCTGAAGGGGGCCTATAGGGATGCTGGAGAGGGACTCTTTAGTAGAGACTGTAGTGACAGGACCAGGGGTAACGGGTTCAAACTTAAACAGGGAAAGTTTAGATTGTATATAAGGAAGAAATTCTTTCCTGTGAGGGTGGTGAGGCACTGGATGGCTTGCTCAGGAAGGCTGTGAATGCTCCATCCCTGGCAGTGTTCAAGACCAGGTTGGACGACGCCTTGGGTGGTATGATTTAGCGTAAGGTGTCCCTGCCCATGGCAGGGGGGTTGGAACTAGATGATCTTAAGGTCCTTTCCAACCCTAACGGTTCTATGATTCTATGTTGGACCATGCCGGTGGAACTATCACACGATCATGTCTCAGTATTGCAAAAAATAAGAATCAAGGGAGAAACTGGAAAACACTTAGGTTTTGAAAACATCAGACTAACAAGGAAACACAAACAGATTCACATGAACCTTCTCTATCCAACATATTCCAGAACTAAACCAGAGGTTTGGGACCCCCTAAGCAGAAGACTGTGGTGGACAAAAATCATACAATAGTACCTATGAGATGATTTAAGCTGTAATCTGCTGCTCAAGCTCACTCTCTGTCACAGACCCATGATGGAGTCAGTTGCGTAGATCCCTTACATCACTCCTTATTTGATACGAAACTTCCCAAAATCCACTGAGATAGGAAGGCTCCGCATTTGCTCCAAATACAGAGTTGAAGACTCAGAGCACAGCTCAGGCCAGGTAGTGTTTTAGTATGCTCATACACTACTGAACCAGCGTTTTTTCTTTGATTGTAAAAGGAGTGTGAATGGAGAGAAGTAGGTTAATTCATTTATCTCTTCTGCTGAGTAGTGCTATACTTGCCTAAATTATGTTACTCTTTTTATACACTTTGACCAAGGAAGGAATAGGAATCATGCCATAAGGAAAAACACACATTTCTTTTTAATGAATTAATCTACTCATCATTAAAATGTGTTAATCACCCAATAACCAGGGACATTACTAAAATAATTATTACAGAGTATGAAACAGAAGTTATTGAAATGGACACTTAGCCACTAAAATTTAATTCCACAGCATTTATGCTTCCTGCATTGACAAAATGTATGTCTTGTCTTTGGGTTTCAGTAGGGATTTACAGATATGAAGTGAGGCTATTCATGATTTATGTATATTCAATTAAGTACATGCTAAGAAAGAAAAGTTGTCACTCTGCTTATGAAAATGTTAGCAAACAAAGAGGAGTTCATAGGAATAACAAATATTTTTTTTGGTCATGATTTTCTGCAAATCTAGTATGTAGAACTTAAACATTTTGCCTACAAAACTAGAGGCATGAATCAAGATTGCCTGCCCAAGGTTACCATTACAGAGCATTTCTCATGGGATGGAAACTGGTATGTATTCAGTATATGTATATTGACCTACGTATTCATCCCAACCTTACCACCAAGGCATCTAATGATGTTTTAGGCTGGTTGAGGAACTAAGTTCTCAAACAGAAGATGGCAAGGCATCCACCTTATTCTGAATCAAAGAAGCTCAGATACTTTAAATATCAACAAAACAAGGAAAATGCAAATACAGATGTATTAAGTATGTGACTGTATTTTTCAGACTAAAGGAAAAAGACTTCTGACTATGAAGTATTTACAATCTATAGAAAAATGGTTGGGCAGAGATTTATCAAGAAATACAAAACCTTTTTAAAAAATAGCTGCTCACATGTTAAATAGACATCAAAATAGCGTATGTGAGGAACTGAAAGTGGTGGAAAGAATGAAAACAAAGTAAAACTTGATGTTTGTGGTATTTTTCCAACTTACTGACTACCCTCTGCCTCAGCACAGCTTCAAAATACTTTCCAAAGAAAAACACATATCAGTTTCACAAAAATCTAGGTTGGCCAAGCCACAGCAACAACAGTAAAGCTACATTTTATTAGTTCACCTTTGACTGGGTCACTGATAATAATAATTTAATATAAATATACCTTTCTTTATTACATCAATTAAATCTTCTTTCCCCCCCCCCCTTTTTTTTTTAATGTTATATACATGTTTAAGAAAGTTTGCTATCATCAACTGAAAAAAAAAAAACAAAAAAAAAGGAATGGTAGTGATAGATTTAAGCTAACTTTAAGCTACAACTGTCACTATGTATGTCCTACATAAATACAATCTATCTAGTTTTATTCCCATACCTCTGAACTGGTAGTAACAGATTTCTCATTTACAGAGACACCTGTGGTGTTTTTTTTTTCCCATGTCGACATTATTCTCAGCCACGAAAAACTCAGTCTCAATATTTGAATGCTAACTACTCTGTGTTACTCCCTGACAGTAATAGAATCATTTATCTAGATATGAAGGAGCCGGTTAAGGGTGGTACTGAAATCTTTGGACTATGAGTCACACCCCAAGCATACAGTAGGAGTTACTTATCCCTGTTTCTTTTCAGGCCAATAATTTCTAGGGATCCTGCTTGTAGCTCACCAGCAATATAACTCAAAAGCAGGTGTCTTCACTCAATTAGAAATGCCTATTTTTATCTACACCATAATGCAAGTACACCTAAGAAATGCAAAAGAAAAATGCTGAGATTCTTCAGAACTGTGTACATGTTTTAAAACACATATTATGACTCTGAAAGGTGATTACGTCAGCTCCAAAGGAACAAAATGGTAACTTTTAGTTATTTACTGGTGCTCACCTACCAAGTCTCAAGCATCCCATGGGACAGGAGGATCTTGATGCCAGTTTACATTGGCAAGGAAAGCAGGGCCAAGTGATAGTCCTGTCTGTGTGGCTAGTGCAGCCACGATCAGTGCTAACTATACTGTTTCCTGAAAATTGCTGTTCCTGACAGTTCCTAACATTTCCATTGACTCCGCAGGGCAAATCAAAACACCTTTCATATTTCCCTTTCTTTCATCCTTCTCCCTCCCACCAATAAACACAATTTCCTGCTAGGAGGTTAGATCAAATATGTTAAATTGTTTATTTATACTGTATTTAACCTGTAGACATACAAACACATGTAAACAGAAAATTAGGTGCAATTTCTTCTGAGGACTAATGAAAGTGATCAAGATCCTTTAATTCTTCTTTCAAGAAAAGATTAATTATACCTCCACTATGCTCAGGTATAACAAACAGGACAATAGTGAAATACTATCTTCATGGTCTCCTGCACAGCAGTCCTTCATGAGTCTACAATGACTTGATTTTCCAAAGCTGTCAGAGGTGTGAAAAAAAATAGGAAAAGACAGAATTGGCTGTGCGCATATATAAACTCAAGCATGGCTTACCTATTCTTACCTTATAGCAACAAGGCAAGTTCTCAGCTCTGGTTCACGTCATGAAGTATTATGGGACTCTTCATCAAGGACTGTAGTGATAGGTCAACGGGTAATGGGTTTAAACTTAAACAGGGGGAAGTTTAGGTTAGATATAAGGAAGAAGTTCTTTACTGTGAGGGTGGTGAGGCACTGGAATAGGTTGCTCAAAGAAGTGGTAACTGCTCCATCCCTTGCAGTGCTCAAGGCCAAGTTGAACAGAGCCTTGGGTGACATGATCTCATGTGAGGTGCTCCTGCCCATGGCAGGGGGGTTGGAGCTAGATGATCTTAAGGTCCTTTCCAAACCAAGGCATTCTGTGATTCTATCACTATTGTGTCTGTCACTTTGCAAGGTAGCTGAGCAAAATCTGTACTTCTCTATAGATAGGACTACAACAGAACACCTGTGTACCTTGAGGTATTTATACGGCCAGCATACCACTCTGTGGGAAAAGCTGAACTTAAAAGCCATGAGTCTTGCCAGAGAATCCCTATAAATTTCTTACACACTTAAAAAACAGTTCTAAAGGCAAAATCTGTATTTCAAAAATATGCAAAAGAGGGGGTTTTTGTTGTCAGTTTGGTATTGATTTTGTGTTCGTTTGGGGTTTTCTTTTGGTTTTTTTTTTTTAGTAAACAGAGGCAATGACCTGTGCCAACTGCTTTGCTAGTACAGACTGGCTATTTTTCATTTCAAATTGATGTAAGGCTATTAAGAGTCTGGTAAAACCTTGGTGCTTTTATATAACACAAGTTCTCATTTCAAAAAAGAGTAGAAAATATAAAAGATAAAAAAACAGACTTCATGAACAGGTCAATTTCTTAATAAATAATTTGATGTTTTAAATCACTTAAATTGAGCTTCCATTGCTTGATTTGCAGGCAACCTGAACTCTAAACTGTATTTCAGAAAGCATCTTCGACTGTTCTGTTAAGGCGCACATATTTGTTGGGGGGGGAGGGGTGGGTATTGCAGGCAGTTGGATCTGAGTGGTTTTCCCCTTTTCCACCAACACTGTGTCAAGTGGACACAGTAACTGATCTGTGCAACCCAGTTAGAAACTTAGGCCATGAATGATTCGTTAACCATTTTTATTCTAGGCAGAATGGCCCTTTATCTAATGTATTTTGCCTTAGAAAAGACTGTGAAGTGTTAAAACCTCATAACATTCCATAAAATGTTTCACAATTTTAAATATGTACTAATAAAAATGTGCTTGCATGAATTATGACAAACTGAAGAGATAATGAGCTAAAATAAATTTGCAGAAGTATTTTACATTTCAAAAAAGTAACAGGGCTGTACAGTTGCTTCAGGTAATTTTGTTTGTTCTTTTCAAATGTGAAATTTTTATGCAGCATTTTAAATCCTTTCTGCATGGGCATCCCCAAAAATATTTGTTATCATTATCCTATCAGGTAACATATTTAGGGAATGACCATTATCCTGAGTTGTATTGTCAGTTTGTAAGATTTTCTAAAGCATGCGGTCCAAGCAGTGGCAAAAGCACCCAAAGCTTTTGTGTGTGTCTACACAGGTGTGCATATTATTTTTCATATAAAAACCTTAAAATTATCTCCTTAGTATTTTTCATTTAAAATCCCCACAAATGAAAAGCACAGACACTCTTCCATGAAATATGCAGCAGGTCTTCAAAGAGCTTCACTGATTGACACAATAAACCTTGTATTTCTTTCATGGCAGTAATTTGTATTGAAAAGCATTCCTTTTCTCCTGAGTCAACCACCACCATACAATTAGTCTTTTCTAAATCTCCCTATTTAAGCCAGGCAGCTGAAGTCACTTTGTAATTTCCTCAGGTATATCATACAAGGATCTAGTTTGTTTTTCTGGGGGGAGGGGTGTTCTGTTTTTCTTAAAGTGAAATCACTCTTCAATGACTGCTCTCTTGAAAATATACTTTTGACCAGCCGTTATCCTTTCACGTTTCTTCTCCTTCCTTTTCATTACTGCAGTCTCAGAATAGGTTTGTCAAATACCATCCTGCTCCTCAGCTCTTTCTAGAAATTTGCAGGTTAAACAGACAGGAAAACTATACAAATCCCACATGAAGAATGCTGTCCCGCAAATTCAAGCAGACATTAAAGTTTTTGTAACCTTTTCAGTGGGAACCTGTTTGAAGCATGGGTAAAGAAGAATATATACTTCCAGCGACTGATACTGTTACAGACTCCTTTTAAGTAGATACTATTTTGTGTGGCTGTTGCCTCGTGTCATAGTTTTCTGTAGTAGATGCCATGATACCAGATCCATTTAGCCTTCACAAGAGCTGAACCGATTATAGTATTTTTTTAGCTCTGCAGCTTCTGAGGTTTTCAGAATTATCTTTGTTTCTTAGTGAAGCAGATGCATTTTGAGCATTTTAGTTTAAACAACATTTTGCAGGGTACAGTTTTCCATAAAACAGAGCACGGTGGGGAAAAGTGTCCTCTGCATTCGGGGTAGCTTTGAAAAAGTCACCATGTTCAAGTCCGTGGGCTGCCAGCTTTGCAGCACAATTTTTCATTTCAGATCAATAGAACGATGTTTTCGACCATTTTTCACTTCTCTTAAGGCAGAATTTAACCATCTAATTAAAGCTAGAATTTCCTTTCTCTGTTCTCATACTTTCTTCAGGTTTGACTGAGTTACTGACTGGACACATGAATGAGAAGATGGCTCCATCCCTGGGGTCTTTCGAAGACCCAGCTGGGCAAAGCACTGGAGCAACCCAGTCTGATCCCACAGCTGTCTCTGCTTGGAGGTCCAAAATCTATGTGCTTTCAGTAAATTATAATTTTCCAGAGAAAGTATTCTGATCAGCTTTAGCTTCCAGGTTTTCTTAAAAGAAAGCCCATTTGATATCTGTGCTTCCACAAACTAACAGAGACTTTTTAAGGTTCTAGAGGACTTCAAACATCCTCTTGGCTATTCTGTTAATTAATTATGGTAATTTCTTGATTAAAATGTCACTGCAACAGATTCAGAGGATACTCTAACATATGAAACATTCAGTATAGTATAAATCGATCTATTAATATTATTTATGAGTCAAAATCATAAGCATGAGAAACTAAAATTAACAAGGTTGATTGCATGCTGAAGCTAATTTTATGTAATGTGAGTAATTGACTTGATATTTATATGGATAAGAGAGTGGAAAGATTTATGGGGAATATGAGGCTAGACATGAAACAATTGTTAGGAACTGAAGTATGGCAGCTATTTACCTCCCAGTTCATTTTAACCACAACATTTTTTACATTGTTCAGGAATAAATCAGAAAGATTTATGGGGAATATGAGGTTAGACATGAAACAATTGCTAGGATTTGAAGTATGGCAGCTATTTACCTCCCAGTTCAGCTTAACCACAACATTTTTTACATTGTTCAGAAATTGCTGTGCTCCTACTGATGACCATTTGCTCTCTTTCCATCAAGCACACAGTGCAAAGTCTGCTTTTTTCTTTGCCATACATCCACTCAGCATTGCATCAGCTACTGCTGAAGAAAACCAAGGTATTCCCAGCTTTCTCAGACTGTTACTCTCCTCCAGGTTGTTAATCTTGTTTCATTCCCTTTCATTTTGATATAACAAAAATTAACAGCATCTTTCACTAGTTCCATTTTGCAGGACTTTGATGACTACTGAGAAAATACATTTTCTTCATTTGCTGAAACATTTTCCCAGAAGTTGCTAAACAGTAGTACAAAGGTATGACATTATTTCCCTGAGAATGTTTCATCATACAATCGCATCTAGAGGCTTCTGCATATCCTCTGCAACATACCCTGCCTTATCAGTGCAGCTGAATAAGTATGCTCCCCTTAAGCAAACCTGAATAGAGTCTGTCTTCAAATTATTACAGAATCATTTTTCTGACACTTTTAGTATGCTTTGTCTGAGATGTCAGAAGAAAATAAGAGCAGAGGCTGTTGTGTGGGAAAGTCATGGAAACAATCCAACAGCTCCCATCAAACCTGTAGTCTTACAATAAAATTTTCTACACTTGATCTCATAGGGCAAAGATGCCTTAATTCTCAGTTTCTTTATAAACTTTGAAAATATTGGAGGACCCAGAAAACTTCACAATGTCTCAAGGTGAAACTATATGATCATGAACTTCACCTAATCAGAGTCTAGCTTACATGGATCCAAACTGAAACATCAGACACCCTGTCTTGTTATCGCATTAAAACTCAGACTGCACAGAAACAAAGGAAGACCAAACCCCTTTTTATCAGGTGTCATGAGACAGAAGTTTGTTTTCTAATAGGCACAGTTTATCTCAAAAGAAAATCAGTAAAAGCTTGAGAAATGATCACTGGATGCAAGTTACTTTACTTCTCATTTAAAAGGCTAAATCCTTGATGAAGGAGTCAGAAAAGGTCAGCTACAGGTTTGTCAGGACCAAATCAGTTTTGAACAGAGCAGAGCCAAGCACTCCTGCTGTGAATAGAGATGCTGCAGCTGCACCAGGTAAACAGTTTTGCTTGAAACTCACTATTTCAGACCTTGGACACAAGCATAGGATAAAGACCTTTCAGAAGTTTAAATTCCTAAATGAAGGCAAGAAAAAAAAAAAAAAAATGCATCATAAATTTTTATATACATATATTTATATTTGTGCATATATATACAAATATATATATTTTTATATATAAGATATTTTTATTTTATATATATGTGTATATTGCAGCTACTTGGCAAAACTTAGCTACTTTTGACTGGTTTACATATTGCATAATCCTGCCAAGCTATTAAGCAGCAAGATGACTTCTAGATCACATATTATTTCCCTCCACTGCTTCAATGACAAATAGAGGAAGGTAAATCACCTTATTTACCATATGCCTGAGGCAAAGCTTAATCTAAAATATTTCAAACCTAATAAAACCTAAGTTAGTGGAGAAAAAATATAGAATTTAACTGCAGTGGGTAAACAAGGTCTCATTTCTTTACACATACATGACTATGACTAGCTTTCTGCACTGCTCTCTTCGCTGCAAGAGAGCTCTCCACATGCAGAGAATTAAATGCAAGCATACACACATGCTAACTCAAGGCCTGTAAGTCTTTTTCTCAGTTCCTGAATTATGGTTTTGCCTAACCCTGCTCTTCAAAAGCCACCAAGAAAATACCGAAAAGCTATAAAAAAAACCATCTTCAACTACTGTTTAGACAGCTGATGTCTATATGAAAAAAATGCTTGCAAGAAAATTTATTGGAGCTTTACAATTAGAAAATTAGTTTTTCATCAATTAATTACCTGCAAAAAGATTTTCTGCAGTGACATTGAAAACAAATTAATTATTTCTAGTAGATTTAGTCTAGTAGACTATTTAGTCTATTAGAGCATTTTAATTTATACTTCTAACTGATGTCACATTATCTTCTTGTCTAGGCTATATTTAAATTGCGTGATTGTTAAAATCGGACTTGTCCAATTACTCTACTGGGAAAGCTGAATGGATTTTGGGCTAAAAGTCTCATCTTTTATTTGCTGCTTTTCACTGAAAATTTCCAGGAAAAAAGGCTAAAAATCAAAATGAAGCTGTGTAATAGTTAATGTTTTTTATTATTTTAAAAAGCAAACACTAAATCTGTGTATAAACAGCCAAACAGTGGAGGGATTCATAATCAAGTTTGCCTGAGATTAAGCCATGAAGATTGTGAAAGTATATAAATAAAGATCAAAGTTGTTTCGTTTTTTTTGGGTTTTTTTTTAGTCACAGTACAATTCTTTGGAGTTGAGATATTAGTCTGGGTGCCTAAAGGCTATTATATATCACATCATTAAAAAAATACCTGAATTGATAACAATCCACGTATTCTACTTGATAATTTTGTCATAGCCATTTATTATACAAAACCCATTCATACACATAATTGGAAGACCCAATATTCACCAAGGATGTTTAATTGTGAACAGAAAGAGAAACTTGCAAGGCAACTGAGGACAGCTCTGTCCAAGTAAAATTAACAGTATGTTTCAATATAATTTCTGAGCCTAGAAATATACTTTAGGTTTAGACTCAGTGATTTTGTAGGACTAGGATGTGACTATGTTGTATTTCAAGATAACCTTAAGTTTCTCCATGCAATTTACACTGTTTTGTTTTGTTTTGTTTTGTTTTGTTTTGGTCATGATTTTAATTAGGTCCCTATTCATAAACACAGAGCTATCGTTGCTGAAAGATACTCAGACAGTAAATTCTATATAGATATGAGTGTTAACTATCTGCTTAACTCACTTGGTTTTCTACTGAAACTTCATCAAACTAAGAAGGAATTTTGATTTCTAAATGTTAAACAAGGTAAAGAAAACAAAAATAAAACCCCAGTATCCTTCTATAATTCATACAAACTATTTTTGAAATGTATTAGGTGATTATATAAATTCAATTTCACAAGTATGTGGAACATTTCATATTAAGTTTGCTTCATTTTTGCCACCCCCGAGTTATCATCACAAATAGGCAAATTTGACAGCTTAATCTTTAAGGCTCAAAAGAGCCAAAAGCCTCATTTAGCCCAGTAGAATATTTTTTACAGAAAAATCAGGGAAAAAAATAGGAATAAGCAAGAAAAAGCAGTTTTGAAGCAAACACTAACATTTCTTTCAAGACTGATGATTGTATAAGAGGCATTGGTATGTAACTAGGATTGATGTCTTCATATAAGGAGGAAATTCTTTCCTGTTAGGGTGGTGAGGCACTGGAATAGGTTGCCAAGGGAGGTTGTGAATGCCCCGTCCCTGGCAGTGTTCAAGACCAGGTTGGACAAAGCCTTGGGTGAGATGGTTTAGTGTGAGGTGTCCCTGCCCATGGCAGGGGGGTTGGAACTAGGTGATCTAAAGGTGCAGGACTTTACACTTAGCCTTGATGAACTTCATGAGGTTCACATGGGCCCACACCTCCAGCCTGTCAAGGTCCCTCTGGTTTTCTCCCTTCTCTCAAGCACCACTGCAAGCACCACTCAAGCACCACTTAGTTTGGTGTCATTCACACACTTGCTGAGGACACTTAATCCCACTTTCAATGTCATTAGTAAAGACACTGAACAGTTCCAGCTCCAGTATGGACCCCAGAGGGACACTGCTTGTTAGTGATCACTATTTGAACAATAAGCCACTGACTGCAATTTATTGGATGTGGCCACCCAGCCAATACCTTATCTACTGAATAGTCCATATCTCTCCAATTAAGTGGCAAGGATGTGCATGGAAGCACATCAAAGGCCTTAACACAAGTCAAGGTACACCTGACTTGAACTGACAGTTAAGTATTTAAACTACTGCCTCTAAAACTAAGAACCAAACCTTTCCTCCAAACAGAAAACAAGATCACTTTCCACATACGGCATGTCAATGCTTTCATTTCATTAAATAATGCAGTAGTAAGTTACAGATCACAAATAAAACATGAAGCAAATGTTTATTCTGAATGAAGGCTCTCTGTCTTTAGCTAGAGCGTGCTCAGTTAGCTGTAACTTCTAAATGCACCAGGAACAGACAAAACATGTTTACTAGACCACACAGTTGAGTAAAGGAAGTTTTTGCTCTAAGTTGGGCTGACAAGACCTGCATATAGAAATGATTTTCTAGGACACTAGTATCCTTTAAAATTAATTCACATCAAATTTTCTACCCTTCGGAGTCTGCAGTCAGATCCTACATGTGGGAGGGACAGAAAAGAAGCAGCTAGGTTACAAATTTTCACTTTTAGCTATCAATCAAGTATCAGCTCAATCCAAAAGTTTGGTGGTTTTATTCTTGAATTCTAAAAGTTTGATTTAATACAGCTTAATGGTTTAGCAACAGATATGAAAGAACACTGACCGTAGGCTTTCCTGATATTTCATTTATCTGACACATAAGAGTCTATCTGTTGGAACTGATTAATTTTTCTCTTTTTCAAAAGCTCATATATTTGCTGTGGTCGCTTTTTTTTTACACACTCATCCCCTTTTTTCATCTCTGCTTTATTTCTGCCACCAACAGTACCAGTGTCTATTGCCTTTTTGCATTTCTCATCACTGGAAAAAAAGCGAGTTTTACACTGCTGGCTCCTTCATGCTTGGAGCCTTAGCAGAATGGAAGCAATGCTCTGCCTGCTTGCAGAACTGTATCCTTCTAGTTCAGATCCCCCTGAGCTTGGGGATCCCTTCATTGATTCATGAACTTTGAAGTACAGTTGCTATCTTCCTAGTTGCAATAACTTTAAATGTGACTCTTGGTAAATAAATATTATCTCTAAAGTAAGCTCCTTTAAGATGACATTCCTCATGTTCTAATCACTTTAAACATCCTCCTAGGCTGTTATTCTGAACATAAGTGCTTTCTCCTCCCCAAATAAAATAACAAACTTAAGCCTATGAGGTTTTGCATCTTTCTTTTTTTTTTCTTTTTGGTAGCATTATGGTTTCTGTGCAAACAATATTTCCCCAGATTTATTCCCTCAGAAAAAGTCAGTAGCACATTCACTGTTAACTTTCAGAAAGGCCAGCCAAAGCCAACAGATAATGAAGGGGTTTTGTAGCAAAAGCAGAAGTTCAAAGCAATTTTTTTCTTTTTTATTACAGAGACAGCATTCCATTAAGCGTTTTGAATTGTACGGGTACCAGTGTTACTGACTTTGCCAACATATGAGGTTTTTTTCATCACTGGTATTTTACATTACCATATGAGATGGACTACAAACTGGGGTTGTTACTTTTCAAAAGAACAAGGCTATGTTGTTTACCTTTTCTTTTTATTGTCATGGAAAGTACATTTCCTAGGTTCTCTAATACTAGTACAAACAGAACAAACAAAAATGAAAATCCCACCTCAGTGTACATGGGATTATATTTTCTCTATGTAATCATCCTGTCATACAGTGTAAATCAGATTGACTAAATCAAATAGTACAATTACGGTTGTTCAGATTCTAGTAAGCAGCTCGGAAGTAAACTTCTGCTATGTAACATTTTTGCTTATGAAGCCTTATCACTAGGCTAGGAGTTTGAACATAAGAATTCAACACTGATACTGAAAGATCCTCCTGAATCTTCCTTCCTGTTTACATCTTCCAAAAAGTCAACATGCAAAATGTCTCTCTTTCTGCGTAAAGGTATATTTACACACATACTGCCTATATAATTACTTTCATGATATATATGACTTCCTAATAGATTCATTACTGTTTAATTTGTGTTTGTTAATTTTTACGTGGCATTTGATCTTTATGGTTGTTTAAACACAAATATTTTCCTGTCAGGATAGCTTAGGAGAGGTGGAAAGAGGAACATGAAGAAAAAGCAGCTAAGCGAAAACTTCTGAAACAATGAGAAATTATATTTTATAAAAATATGGCTTTTTAATAGGGAAAAAAAACTCATAGAAGTTGTGATTAAAACTTTTATTTTGCTTTTTGAAATAACACAGAAGGAGTATAAGAATAAAGTATGCATAATTACATGGATCATGATCACAAGTTCCTTCATACTTTCTGGTTTTTTTTAAAGGAGTCGGCTATGAACCATACTTGCAGCAGTCCTCATAGGATTGTCCAACAGAGAAGATAACTCCCTTTGGAATATGTAAGATGCTCTGATATAAAAATTGCCTTTGTTTTCAACCTTTTCCAAACTAGCTAAAACCACTAACACCAAAAATTCATAGGTAAAAAAAAAAATTCAAAACAAAACAAAACAAAAAAAACCATGACGTTAACTCAAAAGGTAATTTATTGGGTTTGACTGTTTCTTCACTGACCTGAGATTTTCATCCGAGAGCTTCATTCTTACCAATGTTCTTTCAGCATTTCCTTGCAGAGACAAATTTTTATAAGAAGATGTGAGTATAACATGGAAGAAAGTCACATACTTGCTCTAGGGTCCAGAACTGTCTTTTCCTCTGCTCTGTGAGTTGAACTTTTAAGTCCTTTTCTCGTCAGTTCAAGTCCATTAGGCAGACAGCGCATGTTCTTCTTTGTGTACATCCTCTAAGCGTCTATGTATAATACCTGCTTGTCTCAAACACTTGGAAGTTACATACACCTCTGCTTGAGATAAACTGGGTAGATGCTGAAGAGGGAAAACTACTTGAGATCAAACACGTTTCTGCTTCAAGGCTGTCTCTGCTTTACTGAACTATACAAAGAACAGTTGTCACCTCATGCTTTTTCTTTCAAACTGCTCAAGCAGCCTTAATGTCCAGCGAATCTCTAGTGACAGCATGTGACTCTGTGGCTTACAGAAGAATGTCTGCTGAGAGATACAGAATCGGCAGATGAAGAGTCCTGTAAATTGAAACAAATAACAATTTTTTTAGACAATAAAATCCACTAACTTCGCTTTTTATTTATTTAGTATTTACAAAGATATATAAAAGATGTCACTTGTTGGATACAGATGGAACTTACTTCTGAAGCCAGGAGAAGTCTTCACCAATAAGGAGCAGGATCATGCGCTCTGCCTGGCTACTTCAGAGAACATGGAAGGGGAAAGAGCATCTCCAAGGTAGATGCTGAAGATGGCTTTAAAGATAAAGCTGATGACTAATAGCTACCATTTTAAGAAATTTCAAGGAGCACCAGATTTGTAATAAATTCTCACAGTGGGCTTGCTAACAATACCCTGCTCTTCCAGAAAACAGAAAACCAAAATAGATTGACTCACAACCTACCACTTGGGATAGGCTTTCATTATATACTCTGAATTTATATGGTTTTATTAATATTTACCATTTTTAATGCATTTAGCAGGTGGTCATTGAAATTATTTCTTCTTGATGCTTTCTTGAATATAATACAACGTTCTTCCCTCCCTATGTGCTTTGCAGGATGAGAGAAAAAGAGGCTTTGTCCTAAAACCCAAGTAACTCAAGTAGCATTTTTAAGAAAACATTCCTGTAAAGTAACATAACTCATTTAAAAATAGGTGATAACACCACTACCAACAGCCCAAACCATACTGCTGGAGGCACTGTTACAAAAATAGTAGTTGCTCCCTTTGCTCCAGGACTGCCTAGGCTCAGTTTTCAAGAGGTAACAATTATTTTGCTGTTTGAAAGGCCCTGAAGTCTTCTAGGAAAAAAAAGATACACTAATTGTTTTGATAAAGCAATCTATTGCAAGTTCTCCTCAATGTTTCTTTAGATAGCAAAGTTTCCTAAATATGTTTATATTACCCAAGTCTTCTTGTACTAGTCAAGCTACCTGATGCCAAAGTTACTATCACTGAAGGCCCCCACCCAAGTGTTTCAAATAAAGCGAAAGCTGGACCTACAAAATCAGTTAAGTTCAAGGTAGCAATGACTTACTGCTTAAGACTCAGGATAAAAATGGGCATGATCATCAATAGGAGCATGACCAGCAGGTCAAAGGAGGTGACCCTGCCCCTCTGCTCTTGTGAGACCTCACCTGGAGTATTGTGTGCAGTTCTGGTGTCCTCAACATAAAAAGGACATGGAACTGTTGGAACAAATCCAGAGGAGGGCCATGAGGATGATCAGGGGACGGGAGCACCTCCCGTATGAAGACAGGCTGAGGAAGTTGGGGCTGTTCAGCCTGGAGAAGAGAAGGCTGCGTGGAGACCTCATAGCAGCCTTCCAGTATCTGAAGGCGGCCTATAGGGATGCTGGGGAGGGACTCTTCATTAGGGACTGTAGTGACAGGACAAGGCGTAACGGGTTAAAACTTAAACAGGGGGAGTTTAGGTTGGATATAAGAAGGAAATTCTTTCCTGTTAGGGTGGTGAGGCACTGGAATAGGCTGCCCAAGGAAGCTACGAATGCTCCATCCCTGGCGGTGTTCAAGACCAGGTTGGACAGAGCCTTGGTTTAGTGTGAGGTGTCCCTCCCCACGGCAGGGGGTTGGAACTAGATGATCTTAAGGTCCTTTCCAACCCTAACGATTCTATGATTCTATGATGCCTAATATACATAACTGTATCACCAATGCATGGTACTTCTTGGATCAGTAAAATGTAGCTGGGGCAAATATGAAAGTGAATATACTCTCTTGTGCAAACTCCTTATACCTCTGCTTCATGTTCTGAATTAACTGGTTCAGTTCAGTAAAAAGACTACTCTTTGACCCTCTGTGGCATGTGTTGGATTCTTAACTTCTACTCAGTTGAAGTAAGAATACTGATAGAGCAGCAGGAATTTAATGCATCAACTTGAAAAAAAAAAAAACAAAACCACAACAGTGTGTTCTACTCTCTCCTTACTCTTTAATATAATTTTGATGGCATACACTCATGATAAGGCAATATTATCTCAGCAGTCTATGAGCGAACTTAGAGCAATGGATTCTAGGAACATGGCTTGAAATCAGTCTCATGAAAAATCAAAGCAAGTATTCTCATGGTCACACAAGCAATACACTAGCTAAAATTAAGGATGAAAAGAAGGCTATGTTTACCTAGAATGTAAGAGTAGGTGGTTAAGATGAGATATGCTGTAAAATAGTTCTAAGAAGACTACAAATAACATCTTTCTTTTAAGATTCTGACATGTAATGCTTAATTATTCTGTATGAAAATTCAAATGTACTTTAACTAAAATGTGTATAAAAATGCACTTTTAAATTGAGTCACTTATCAGTACTTAGGTACAGCATATCATAGGCCCCATAATTCTTGAATGTGTCGAACTGAATCATTCACGTTAAAAAGTATCTGGCTTCTTTTAAATACTACTGTACAAAGCAACTGTAAAACATTCATTTCACCAAGGCCTTTTACATCTCATACACTTTATTAAAACTGCATTACATGCCTGCAAATAAAATATTCTCCTTCAGGTCAGCCTAAATGTTAAAAGTTAATATTTTATAGCTTAGTTAAGCAACACATACTATGTTGAGTTCTGGGCCATCCAAGTTCAAGAAGGCTGTCCAGAAGTCAAGAATTCTAGCAAGACAGCAAGAAGACCTAAGAGGAGAAATTCATTTATTGTGACAAAAAGCCTAGGAAATTGTCACAGCAGCCTACCTGAACAAGTTACGTAAATAAAGAGACTCGTTCCAAGTAATAGGAAGTGATAAAGAAAGCACAAGAGTCACCTGCACTTTCAAACTGCACTGTAGGATGAACTTTTCACTAGGATGGTAGTGTACAACTGGGACAAGATAGCAAGACACTTTGTGAAATCGCCATCTTTCCAAGACTCAGCTGAAGAAAAATACAAGGAGCCGGTGCAGTGTTTGAAAGTGTTGCTTTGACAGGGCAGTGAAACTAGGGGACTCCTAGAGGTCTCCCCAAACCAGTAGGGCTACATGAGGCAAAGCTGATTCAATTTGCTTGGTCATTAGAGCTCCATTACATGGAGCCTAAATAGCTAAAAAAGCAGAAAACAAATGTCCTTTCTTTTCTTTTCTTTTTTTCTTTTTTAATGTCCAAATTCAGACAACAGGAAAAACTCTAAAGGCTAAAAAAAAACTCTAAACTCTAAAGGAAATATGTGAAAACACTTACAAATCCACAAGCTTGAGACAATAGAACATGGACATTTTTGCCTCAGTCTATATCATTTATTAATGTGTTGGCCCTTAAAATCTATATTAACTACTCTTTTGTATAATAGCCAGCCACAGAAACTGTCGATGCTTACTGTAGAGGGTTGATGGCAGGCTGCATTCAAAAGGGAAAATAAAAGGTATATTTGAAGAATAAATTGAGATAAATAACCTGATTTCATTATGATAAATATAATTCCATCAACTGTTAGCAGACTTCTTATTATCTATTTCCTAAGAAAGTAAATGAGTTTCTCCTAGTATATGGCTAAAGAACTTTGAAATATTAAGACAAGAAGCCTGCTGGATAAACGTCTCCCTGTTGGATAAACTTCCTCTCAAAATAGTTGTTTGAAGAAACACATATTCATATTCATAGAATATGTAAGTTTCCTCTGTTTCCATATTGCAACAATTTTGCTTCTGTTTCCTCTTTCCTCAAATTAAATAGGGCCTTAGCTATATGTTATTCCTAATTTGAGCATCATTTTATTATTATGATAATCTGATTATTTTCAGAATTCATAAAGTCTGTCCTTTGCTTTTTCAGAGGAAAGCCAGGGACTTTATCTTCAACTTGAATTTTTCAGCAGATAAAAATGCAAATTCTGTATTTCTTAAAAACCTGTAAAAAAATTTATTAAGGATAAATGTAATTTTGGCACAACATGCATACTATTTCAGTCATGTATATTTATTCTATGTGGTTTTGTTTCTTTGAATTTCTGTACTATTTCACTGCATTCACTTTTCAGTTAAAGGGTTATGAGGGAGCTAACCTACCATTGATTCATTCTGCTAAAGGGCATAAACTTGATTTGAGCTACAAATTCTTGGTCTGAAACATGTTGATGACTAAAAACCATTTTGTCTACTTTATTAAACAAGAAGTTCTTTAGTTGTTGCCATTGCATTACCTAAACATTTTTTTAATTTAGAAATTGATTTTGAATTCATAAGCATAGCAGTTCAGTCATAATCCTGTCAGTGCAACATAATGAGTACCAAGGAGCATACAAATCATCTGTGACTATTAAAAGGAAGAAGCATTATTCTGAAACTCAAGGAAAGAAAGAAGGAGTTCCCTGAAAAGAATGAGAAGGAAAAAAAAAAAAAGTTATTGTATCAAGCACCTTGTAAAGAAACTTGATGCTGAACCAAAACATTAAAATCTACCATATATTATCAACCAACTGAAGAGTCACAGAATCACAAAATGAATGAGGTTGGAAAGGAGCTCTGGAGGCCATCTGGTCCATCTCCCTTGCTCAAGCAGGGCCACCTACAGCCTTTTTTTCCCAGGACCTTGTCCAGTCACTGTTTGAGTATTCTAAAGATGGAAACTCCACAACTCTGCTCTGTGGGCACTCTGCACCTGTGCTGGGTCACCCTCACAGTAAAAAAATGTTTTATGTTAAAGAGACAACCTCTTGTGTTTCAGTTTGTGCCCACTGCCTCTGGTCCTGTCACTGGGCACCACTGAAAAGAGCCTGGCTCTGTCTTCTTTGTACCCTCCCTCCAGGTGTTTATATATATTAATAAGATTCCCCCAAGCCTTCTCTTCTCCAGCCTGTAAAGTCACAGCTCTCAGCCTTTCCTTATAGGAGAGATGTTCCAAGCCCTTTATCACCTTAGTGGCCCTTCACCAGGCTCTCTCCATTATGTCCATGTCTTTCTTGTATGGGGAGCCCAGAAATGGACACAGCATTGCAGGTGTGGACTCACGAGTGCTGAGAAGAGGGGAAAGATCACTTCCCTTCACCTGCTTGTCTAATGCAGTACAGGATACCAATAGCCTTCTTTGCAGCAGAGTCATTTTGCTGGCTCATGTCCAACCTGGTGTTCACCAGGACGCCCATGTCCTTTTCCACAAAGCTGAAGACTTTTAAGTCTAAGGACAATAAAAAGTTTAGTTACTATTTCACAGTCATTTTTTTTCAGCAGATTTTGAAGGACTTGATCAGAGATTTTTAAATCAGGAATTCCTGAATCTTTATTCTCCATTTTACCACTGTGATTTACAAGATTGCTACCCAGCTTGTCATTTTTATTCATGCAGATAGGCTAGGGTTTTAGGGACTATGCATGATACTATGTGAAGCTGTGCACTCTGTAGCTTTTAAGGCATTATTGTTTGTTAAACCTTTAGCATAATTTTTCAGTTAAGGTTGCTCTCTCCCCTAAAATGAGGGATAATATTAATGTATTTTTTCCTATCAGTTAAAGGGAAGAGGATAATTAATTTTCTGTCTCATCAGTTGCTTTCAAAATTTCTTTCTTTCAGCAAATTCAGTACAACAAAGGAGTCTGTTGACATTTCATGTTTCCTGTGTCGTGCCAAATATAGAGACCCTAAAAATGAAGCACATACTTTATTTCCTACAATTTTACCAAAAGAGAAGAAGAAATACCCTTAGTAATGTAAAGAATCAAAATGTGAGAAAAGAAGTGGATTTGAATAATCATCCCAATCTGCCACTGCTTCTTGTTCTTTTCTTCTGAAAGACGCTTAAGTGGTTTTGCATCATTTTTGGTTCTCCTATTGTGCATCTTGCTCTTTTTTTCACAGTTCTTTTTTTGGTTTTGTTCATTTTTTATTTTCTTCAGCAGGTCATAAACTCATCTCTCAACGGCCCCTTCCTGCAGATCTTCCCCAGTGTACTTCCTTTAAACCCCCTGAAATCCACAGTACACTTTATCCCACAAAAAAATAAGAACAAAATGTTACTGGTCTGTGCTTTTACAGCCCATTTGCTATAATCACTTTCCTTTGTATTATATAACAGAAAGTACAGTACATCATCTTCAAGAACAGGGAGGCTTTGTTTCAACTATTTTTAACAGATTTCTGTTTGTGCTCTTCCCGTCTTCTTGTCTTCAACTCCCCTGTGATCTTCCACACAATCCACAGTGCCTGGTTTGATAATAAACACTGAATTTTTGGCTCTTGTGGTTGAGATCAGCTGAGGCAATGAATTGTTGAGTCTGGATAGGCAGGGTTATTTGCATTTGTTAAAGATTAAAAACTACATGTAACCTGGCAGAGAGCATGTAATACAGAAAATACTTTAAATTGCTTTCATTTTACATATTTTATCTTTCACTGCATGGCATGCTGAAATTTTATTCTTTTTAGCTGTCTTGAAAATGTCACTCTTTTACATTTATGAAAAATTGACCAAATGTTGAGTAAATGGGAAAAGAAAGAAAATACTGGCCTGCCATGTGAGTAACATTGATAAATGTAAACAAGAATACAGAATCCTCAAGAGGAAAAAGGTTTCGTAATTTAGAAAAGCGTATGTGAAAGCTTTGTGACAGAAGCAGGCTTCCAACACAGCCTACTTTCTTGGAGAAATTGTTCTCATTTTCCTCTGAGGACTCTTTCTCTCTTTCCCTTACACCTTCATTTTAATGGGGTTACTGAGTACATTTTTCCCTCCTAACCTCATGTGCTCACTGTAATTCAAGCATTATTTAGCATTTACAATCGGTGTAAACCCGAGTTACCTGTAGTCGTGTACATTGGGAAGTGATTAATAACCCCTTCTAATTGTCTGCTCCTCTGAAATGATCATTTCAGGAGAGTTTAGTCCACTACACCATAATTTTCTAAAGTTAGGCAACACAGGTCCTATTTAGCTTGCTATTATAGAATCATAGAACCGTTAGGGCTGGAAAGGAACTTCAGATCATCTAGTTCCAACTCCCCTGCCGTGGGCAGGGACACCTTCCGCTAAATCGTATCACCCAAGGCCTCGTCCAAACTGGTCTTGAACACTGCCAGGGATGGAGCATTCACAACCTCCCTGGGCAACCCATTCCAGTGCCTCACCACCCTCACAGGAAAGAATTTCCTCCTTATATCCAATCTAAACTTCCCCTGTTTAAGTTTGAACCCGTTACCCCTGGTCCTGTCACTACAGTCTCTAATGAAGAGTCCCTCCCCAGCATCCCTATAGGCCCCCTTCAGATACTGGAAGGCTGCTATGAGGTCTCCACTCAGCCTTCTCTTCTCCAGGCTGAACAGCCCCAACTTTCTCAGCCTGTCTTCATACAGGAGGTGCTCCAGTCCCCTGATCATCCTCATGGCCCTCCTCTGGACTTGTTCCAACAGTTCCATGTCCTTTTTATGTTGAGGACACCAGAACTGTACACAGTACTCCAGGTGAGTTCTCACAGGAGCAGAGTAGAGGGGCAGGATCACCTCCTTTGACCTGCTGGTCACGCACTGGCTTTCTTAGCTTTCTAGAAAACACATGATGTATGCACCAAAAGCAGCTTTTCTGTGTCTGGTATTAGTCTATTCTAGAATGTTTTATTTTGAAAAATCACGTCAACTTGCACTTGAGACTGTTTACATGCATCTCCAGTAAGGCCGTATTTTCCCTTTCTAGAGGCAAATAATTTATTTTGAAAATGTGCTAATTACTGTAAGAGTGTTGTTGAAAATATGACAGTCTATATTTATGCTCAAATACCATATTTATAGTTTGACTTTTTTTTCATTTTATATTCTTAGAACTAAGTGCCTCCTCCCCTTTCCCTCCGCCCCTATACACACTAGCCCACAACTAATAAGAAATGAATCAGCTTATTGAAATGCAATATAAACTTCTTCACACTTTATATCCTATTCTTTCAGCTGTTGCCAAGACAAGGCTAAATCTTGTTAGAGAATGTAGCTTTAATATATAACCAACTAGAAGAGGTTTACTGCAAATGCTACAGAAAGTGACTATTAAATTTACTAGATACTAAACTTTTCATACTTTTCACCTATACACCTCACTTGTGCATTGCTGTGGTCTAGAAATTTATGAGCAAGAGCTGTGGTTCCAGAATAGGACTGGTGTAATGCTGGTACTCGTACACACTCCACTGAGTCGTGCTTTAACAGATTAAATGGAGCGTGTAGGAAAAACAAAGGTTTTACGTTATTGCTCTTGGCACATGATATAGTAAGATGCAATATGGCAATACTGCAGCATTGGAATGGGTTCAGGAGTTAGAATAGATGTAGGAAGAGCAAAACTTAAGCAATATTTCAAAATTGCTGTTCTTACATTAACTATCTTAAATGCCATTCTTAAAATTATATCAAAACAGTGCTGTGTAACTATGAAGTTTCTAGGTTTAACCAGTATTTAGATTGTAGCTATAAAGAACAGATTGTTTCTTTTTTTATTTAGGTATTTATTTATTTAGCCAAGAAAAGCTAAATAAATGTTGAAAAAATTATGAAATTCGAATAACATTGACTTGCTACTAGGTGGTCTCCTTGCCATGAAAAACCTGCCCTGAGTGATTTTCCATAAAAAAAAAAAAACTATGGTCCAAGATGAGAGTCTGGAGAAACACTTGATACTCTTTTTGAGTTCTGATCATAACAACTAAGCATTGAAAATCACCCTTCCATGCTAAAAAATCGACTGTTTAACGGGCAGTTGTGCCTCACCTCAGTGGGAGGGTGGCAGTTCAACGTGAAGTCATCAATACATTAAAAATTAACTTCAATTGGAATACAAGTCAAATTTCAGCAAAAGTTGCCAGTCAGAAAAGCAGTTACATGGTGTGAAAGATCACACACAAGTCAGCCACTGAGTAATGGCATACAGTGTGCTACTGAATACTGACTCGGGTCTAGCCTATGCATAACAACATGGGCAACAGAATGAGAGGAACTCAGTATAAGCATAAACATCCATAACTCTACTGCTGGCCTTGGCAGACCCCTGGAAAGCTAAGATGATTGCTTCTGCAGCTGCCAAGATACTGAAAGCGTGTGTTACAGGCTATTCTTAACCAGTAAGACCATGGTTCTCACCTCCCCATTACCCACAGTAATTTGCAAGACTCCCACTCAGGGGCACCGTTCAGCCGATAGCCTTTCCCTCTCACAGGAGTATTACAGACAGAAGTAGACTCTTGTATATTGCAATACCATACTCAAAAGCTGCTTATGCACTGCATGTAAAAATGGAGCAAAGTTCACCACAACCATATCAAAGTGTCATTTTTGCTCCATTTATATACATGCTGTTGTAAGGTTGATGGATAATATGTAAAGAAAAGAAAAGCAATTCAGCACACTGCTTCCCTCTTGTCCATGTAAAACTCTGTATTAATTCAAAAGGACCTTGTGCAGCAGCAGATGACCAAGTTCTTCACTTCTGAGCTCACTGCACCCTTGCACAGTTGCACAGTAAAATGTTTCCATAACATTAAAATTCACTCTAAACAAAGTGAAATATTACAAAACTTAAAAAGCTACCACTGGTGTGATGGTCTTAAATTATTCTACAATCTTATGAAAAGTGCTATAAGGATATACAGGATATATATATTGGCCAAGAAGGCCAGTGGCATCCTGGGGTGCATTAGAAGGGGGGTGGTTAGTAGGTCGAGAGAGGTCCTCCTGCCCCTCTACTCTGCCCTGGTGAGACCCCATCTGGAATATTTTGTCCAGTTCTGAGCCCCTCAGTTCAAGAAGGACAGGGACCTGCTGGAGAGAGTCCAGCACAGGGCAACAAAGATGATTAAGGGAGTGGAGCATCTCCCTTATGAGGAAAGACTGGGGGAGCTGGGTCTCTATAGTTTGGAGAAGAGGAGACTGAGGGGTGACCTTATTAGTGTATATAAATATATAAAGGGGGAGTGTCACGAGGATGGAGCCAGGCTCTACTCAGTGGCAAACAATGATAGGACAAGGGTTAATGGGTACAAACTGGAACACAAGAGGTTCCACTTAAACTTGAGAAGAAACTTCTTCTCAGTGAGGGTGACGGAACACTGGAACAGGCTGCCCAGGGAGGTTGTGGAGTCTCCTTCCCTGGAGACATTCAAAACCCGCCTGGACACATTCCTGTGTAACATTATCTAGGTGTTCCTGCTCCGGCAGGGGGATTGGACTAGATGATCTTTTGAGGTCCCTTCCAATCTCTAGCATACTGTGATACTGTGATACTGTGATACCATTCATGCTTTCCTAACATACTTGGATTTTTTTTCCCCATTGACTCATAAGTTTTATTTATTAACTTTTTTTTTTTCTCACCACAACTGATGTGAAGATAAGGGTACAGAGGAAATAGATTCATGAATGCTATAGTTTCCTAGAGGATAGTATGGATAGGGGAATAAAATACATCAATGGATCATAACCAGTCACAAGAAATTTTGAAAAGCATAAATTTCCAGTCAAGAAGAGAGATATAAAGGAAAACGTGTGAAAATAAGAGAACTAAATGAGGGCAGCAAGCGAGAAAGAAGAAACTACGTTCAAAAAGACATTCCTACCAAAAAAAAAAAAAAAAAGGAGAAAACCAAAACAAAACAATAAAAAAAGGGCACTGGAAGACAAGGGTTTTAAGCCTGTTAAGCCATTATGTGAAAAACAGGTCAAGTCTTGTGAGAGTTTCGACCACTGACTCCTACATAAAATACTTCCTTTGTCCTCCATACAAACTGACAGCCTATGAGATGGTGATGAGTTTATATTCACATTATGAATGGAAGTCAGTGAAGAGAAAAAAAGCATTACAGTTCTACCTTAAACTGACTTGACCAAATCCACTATTATTCTACTTCCTCACTACTAAAAGTCAGATTCTGTACACAATGAACACATTAATTATTCACACAGTTATATTTTTTTAGTTTTGAGTTGCCTGCTTTTTTTTTTTTTTTCCTGGGCTGCTGCCCTAGATTCACTATTTCTAGTCAACAGTATTCTGAAAATAATAAAGGAGCAGCTCTAACAAAGACAGCATGATCTAAAGCTTTGTCTTGGGGAGTGGAATTGAAGTGAAAACATGACATTTGGTAATTTTAACTTTCTCATAATCTTTCTTTCTTATCACTGAATGTATACGAAAACAGTAAATCACTGTGATTGAGATTTCACTTTTACGTTAGTTCATGCAAACTAAAACCACTAGTTTTTCCTGACAAAGATACACCTTTTGGGTTGCTGACCATGAACAGGAAGGAAAAATGTGTGAGGGATATGCAAAGACAACCATGTAATTTGTATCAGCATTTGAAAAAAAAAAAAAAAAAACCAAACAAAAAACAAACACAAAATAACAGCTAAAAAAGCTCCACAACTCATCCAGCCATGGCTCTCACCTGAAAACGTGAAATCCCAAGTCTCTAGAAAGTCTGCAAATGAGTTTTCAAGAAGGGCATGAAAATGCTAGGTTGAAGTGCAACCACAGAAAACCACAGTATAAAACACTTCTCAACGAGTGTAGCAAAAGAAAGTTCTGCACAATGTACAAATTTACTCATTAATTACCACTTAAAAGGGGATTGAATTGATTTCACACTCCACCTCTAATATTTTTTACATTTGTTTTTCTGTATCTCCCAACCCCACAAACTGACTTCATGAAGAAAACTTCTCTGGAAACATATGTAGAACATCTTATGGAGGAAAAAAAAAAAACAAGTGGTGAAGTCCAGTCCTCACAAAGGAAAGAAAGTGAAATTTCCCTGGAAGTTAACACCATGCTGAAAAAGCTTTTTTGTATATCAGCAGGGTATTCTCAAGCTACAGTTCTCTTTAAACAAAAACTCTCCATTACATTACTTGCTTTCCCAAAAGTGTGGTTAGCTAAAAGCTTGATCCCAGCACAACAACATGTGGTTCATGCCCTGGTAAATGGGACATGTTCTCAGCTAACTGGTGTAAAATTAGTGATGCTGCAGCAGCATGCCATGTGAAAAAGGAAAGAATAAAAGAACATCACAGTTTGGTTATATGAAACTTGCAAGTTCATTTCCTCTTGCTTTGTTGCTACTCAAAATCACTGTCACCTACAGAGTACAGAAATTTTTTAAACTGATACTCGGATTGATACAGAAAAAACAAATTTAACACTGGACTTCACAGGACAATGGACTACCTTTCCTAAAGCATTTAAAAAATGAAAAGGTTGACATGAAAAAGAAATAATTTCCAATTTCTTATTATAAACATTTTTTTCTCATTCTATTGTATTGGTCAATTTCGAAAACTAAGTCTCTCTTCTTCCCAGATGTTATCTTGTATTACTATACATAATTGCTCTGTTCCCTTGTGTATTCTAATGTTATTGAGTATGAGATTAATCAAATAGCAACCTGACACCAAAATCAGAGAACAATTCAGTATTTTATATCCAGTATAACTCAAGTCTTCTTAATTCATCCTATTCCCAAAGAATCGGCTGCTTTCTTGGTGCTTCATTTTGTTGGGGTTTTTTTGTTGTTTTTTTTTCTTTCCATTTGTTTAATATTAGACTCCTTGGAGCCTTTCATTATGACTCTTGAGACAGAGCCCTGATCTCACAGATTCAGTTTCTGGGTAGGAGATACTCCTGCCCATATTAATAATGTATGAAATTATATCAATATTGATTTTTACTTATAATAGCTTTAAAGTTCTGTAACAATTACACTGTTACATCATTATTACCCACCCCCAAACAAGCCTGGCTGTGTGTAGTATAGTGAACATGCTCACTAAACATGCACTGCTAAACAAATATGTTATAGCCGTGCTTGGAGAGGCTTTAGATAAAGCTGTTCAGACTTCTCAGCAAAGCTCAGCCAATTAAATACACAAAACCTACAGTTTCTTTTACTGCCTTATTTTTTGTATGATAGTATCAGAGACTGCAATCAGTATACTTTTCTTATATTTTTTTATTCCCTCAAACAAAGAAGGGAGACAGAGGAAGAGAGCTGAAGTGGGTAGAGAAGAAAGCAACGTTCAAGGGTTTTGAGAGTGATAGGAAATGAGGCAATACATTTAAAATTTGCAAAACAGTATGAAAGCACCCTGGAAGGAGGCTTTAAGGTCTGAACTACCGATGTCCCCTGACACTCAGCTAGTTTCAGTGCAGTGCTGGGAATCTGTGACACTTCTCTGCTCCAGGTCTGCCAACTCTTCCAACCGTCCTGTCATGTTTAGCGAGACCACTTGTGTGCAAAGTCTTGAAGAATCAGATCCAGGCAGTAAAAGGTAATGCAGAAGAAAAATGTGTCATGAAGGAGCACACCCTAGCAGGACCAGTCTTGACTTAAGTCATACTCTGACTTCCTTTGGTATATGAGTTAAAACAATATCTATATCTCTCTTAGCTGCATCTGACATCTTTTACCAGCCTTCCACTCAACACTTGGATTCAGAAAAAAGATGCAGCTCTAAGCATGTATTATGACAGTACTTGTAACAGCAGCATATAATAGAATTAACTACTTTTCTGTTTTGCAGACTCAGTTTTATTCACTTTCTAAAAACCAGAAATTAAAACAATTACTTATCTGAAAACAGATGGATATAAAGGTGCGTTGGATAGGCCAGCTCAGCATCAACTTGGGGAACCATGTGTTACTGTACTGTTCGTAAGGAAGAGCAGTAGAGCCATAAGATATTTATAGTTTTCAAATGCTTTATTTTGAAAATGTATGACATATGTCAGTTTTCAGTGAGCAAAACCACACTTGTTTAAAAATTGTAACATTCCACAAATATTGATATTCAATTATTTTACAGAATCATAAAAAAGAAAGAGGTATTTTTAGGTAAAGCCTGTGTCATGAGAGATAGAGCTAACAGCATGTTTATAGCTTTGGGGCTTTTTCTTTCAAGGGAAATAAAACATAACCCTAAATTTAAATCAGCATTGTAAGTTTGAGACTCTGCAATCTGGGAAATCCATAGAAGTTCTATTTCCCTCAGCAGCAACTGAAAAAAAGGGGGGGGGGGGGGGAGTGTAGAAGAAAATCATATTAAATCCCAGTGTCATGGTCTTTCATTTCTGCTTACAGAACATTTCACTCAGTTTGCCTTTGTTTTGGCTGCAAGAATATTTCATGGAACCTCCACGGCATTTATGAAAGACAGAAGGTGTTCATAAAAACTGAGGTTTATACTAAAATAAATACCTTTGGTTTTAGCAACCAAAGCTTTTTAAACAAAATCTACTGATACAGACATACTGATATAGGACTTTGTAGTTCAGCATTTACCATTTACAAGACACATTTGTGCATTTCATATAATAAATTGCTAGCTTGCAGTTTGAATTTGACCTCTTTAAGAAACCTGTATGTTTTTTTTCCATGACAGTTCAAACAATGTCACCATGTAGAACCTTTTCTCTGCTTAGCAGTATCTGAACAAAGTTGAATCCCAAACTAATTTTATGAAGTTTATGTGCCTAAGGGTTTCACAACGTGTTCTCTTTGAAGTAAATAAAGTTGACTAGGCAGCATTTTGCTGCATCAGAAGACCAAAATCATTGCAATAAGGAAGAAACATGACTGCGGCACAGCAAGCACAGAGAAATTATATTTCATTTCATTTACTGTGGCAGACATGACTAGAAAATAGAAAATCTAGTCTTAAAAAAAAACCAAACAAACAAAGAAGATTATATGAAAAGGTTCAAAAGGTTCCACTTCTGCTTAGGAAACAGTTTTTATTACAGAAAAAAAAATAGTCCGACCAGACATTCCTGACCAGCTGTTGTCTGTACACCAAATTTTTAGGGCTTGCATCAAGAAGCTGCTTATGTTTCCCCATTAGCTTCTAATGCAGCCTGGGAGGAAAGAAAAAAAAAAAGACCATATATTATATATATGCATGCAGGAGTACATTACAAGTAGCTCAACAGAATGATTCTGAAGGTTGATGCAATAAATACCTTGAAAGCAGCGGTAAAATGAGCTTAAAAATCCATTGTTATGACTGACTGCAGTGATTACTTTGCATGTACAAATCAAACCTTTTCCCATTTAATGCCAACAAACCAGCTCCTTATTGTATTCTGAAACTCAATTTCCACTAAATAATAAGATTTTTGGCAAACAAAATAGGGACAGAATTTTTACTTTGTACATTTTAGTACTAGGATTAATCATACACATACAATTTTTTTTCAGAGAAATAAATTATACTCCTAATAAATATACCACTGTTAACATTTTAGCTTTCTACAAAATACAATATGTTTCTGAGTTTCTGTGCTTTGATAATCATCACCTCAAAAAGCTTTTTTATCTGAACTTTTTGTTTTTTTCATTTACATTTCCTCCACTCTTCTACATACCTTTAGCCAAACAAATTTCTACCAAGTTTAGCAGTGGTATCGTAAGCACTGGGAATCACGTAGGAAAGGGGCTTTTAATTACGGTTACATAGATTGCTTTCTCACAAATGGGCTGTCCAGCCTGGAGAAGAGAAGGCTGCATGGAGAACTCATAGCAACCTTCTGGTATCTAAAGGGGGCCTATAGGGATGCTGGGGAGGGACTCCTCATTAGAGACTGTAGTGACAGGACAAGGGGTAACGGGTTCAAACTTAAACAGGGGAAGTTTAGATTGGATATAAGAAGGAAATTCTTTCCTGTGAGGGTGGTGAGGCACTGGAATGGGTTGCCCAGGGAGGTTGTGAATGCTCCATCCCTGGCAGTGTTCAAGACCAGGTTGGACGAGGCCTTGGGTGATATGATTTAGCGTAAGGTGTTCCTGCCCACAGCAGGCGGGTTGGAACTCGATGATCTTAAGGTCCTTTCCAACCCTAACTATTCTATGATTTTCTATGATTCTATGAAATACACACGGAAACACACACAAAGTTCATTAGTGAACAGGACACCACAACAACATATAAAGATGTACATATACACATATAACTGCATATTCACAGTGAGGAGAGATTTAGACTATCATTATTAGAGGATCTCAGCTGGGTTTGACATAGAAGGAAAGCATTAAACACATACTCAGGGCAGGATATGTGATTATTATTATTATTATTATTATTATTGTTATTATCATTACTATTATTAATTATGGGTGAGGTGTCCCTGCCCATGGCAGGGGGGTTGGAACTAGATGATCTTAAGGTTCTTTCCAACCCTAACTATTTTCTTATGAATATGAGAGAGGCATCACTGTCAATAAAATCCCTGCTTTATTTTCCTGACTCTTCTCCAGATGACTTTGCAATCTTGAATTATTTACATCTTGACAAAGGCTGTGATATACTTCCAGAAATTTTACAAGAGGATCTCTCCAAAATGTTCCACCTCAGTCAACAAGATATATGATTTTCCGTGAGCATAGCAGCTTTCCTGCCAAAAAATAAAATATGTTTCTACTTACTGCCAACCCACCTGACTCTACCTAAGAAAATTCCTTGCGAAGTCCATCAGCCTTTTCACCCTAAACCCTAAATCCGTTCATTCTTGCTCAACTTAATATGCATTCCCTTACCCACCAAATCATGAAACATAATTTGATAGAACTAAAATACACTGAAGTCATACCTCTCAAAAGTGGGCAGGGGGCATTAGTTATATGAATGTTGATCTTGTCATATTAAGTATGGACTTCAAATTCAGAGAATGTGATTTCATCTAGTCTGAATGGATTTCCCCTGACTGTCAGTGATCTATGCAGAAGAAAAGAAAGGCAATGTTGTGGAAGTGCCAATACTTTGGAAGCAGGAACGGTCACTCACAGAAGGCAGGGAAACACAGCTAGCAGCTGCCAACAGCCACTTTGAACTACAGCTTCTACTGAATTCAAAGACCAGGTCTCCTCAAAAGGTACACTGGGAAAAATTCAATCTAAATATCACTTTTATACTTGTTTAGTATATTCTAAGAATCTAGGATGAAAGGACTTTGGTTTGATTATGATTAATGAAGATAAAGCAAGCAATAAGTTCTTCCCTCCAGCACCTTTCTATCTAATAAGACTGTATCTCCAAACAGAAAAGATTGAAAACCCCTTTTGCTTCTCCTTTTCATGGCTGTTTAGCTCACAAACATGGGAACACTCAGGAGGCTGATACTACTGTGTAGGAAGCCAGAGCAGCTAACCGTAAATGGTGGGAAAATAAACTTAGGAGAGTAAGATCCTAGTACAGCCAGCTCTTGCTATTTAAAAAAGTGGTTACAGTCAGAGAAAAGGTTGCAGAATCAACTGGGTTACTTAGTTTTGCTTGTAACCTTACCTCCTGGTTGTAAGAGTTGACAGAGGACAGGAAAGGAGCAAAATCAAAATGATAGCACAAGCAAAAGAAGGACAAAAAAGTTTGGAAGGCAAAAGGCATGGAAGAGAGAATTTTATAACGGCTGAAAGGAAAAGGCCAAACCTAGATACAGCCCACCCCATGTAAATGTAAGCAGGTAGTTAAGGATTCTTATTTGAGTAGTAAGTTCCCTATACAGCCAATCAAAGATGGCAGACACCTTCAGAGCAGTGGTATAATTACTTCTGATGCTGTGAATCCCCCTCCTGAAGAGAGTCACCTCTTCAGTGACTGCAGGACATTTATGCTGCCTGAAGTTGATGAAGTAAATAACTTCTCCATACAGATAACTCTGTGATGGGACAGGTTCCTCCCACATAAATCAAAAGCTGAAATTTTACTTCAGGAAGTTTCTAAACAGCCTGAATTTCACATCACAGCTCTCAATTTTGGCAAGTATACATAAGTAAAATACATAAAAATACATAGTAACAGCTGAACATTTACTCAGAGTGAAGCCATTCTGTCCTATCTTCAGGGCAGGGTTTTTTGCCAAATTCAAGCATCATTTTGTTACTGGGAGGTAATACTGCAGCCCCTAGGTCTATGATGCTAATTTTTCAGGAAGAATGTTTTAGATCATTTTCCAGCTATGGCAATGCAGCCAGACAGATACTTACTGCACAATAGTTTATGAGTTGAAATACATCTGGATATATGTATACATATACATATATACACACACACGCACACAGAGTCCCTACACTTTTTCTATGATATATTATTCACAATACTCCTACCTATGTTACAGGTAATTATAACTTAATTTTTCCTCTCATGTCCTCTGTGGATATGACACTTTGGCTGATGTTCTGAACACTGAATTAATCTCTTTTTCATAGTAATGACAGATAAAAAGAAATGACCTATTTTTACAATATGGGTTTTTTTTCCCCTCCAGAATTCATTTTTATTGTTTTCTAAGCTCCCAGGTATCATGTGTTTTCCTGTTTTCTTAAACCTTAATGTTCCAGTCTTCGATTTCCTGTATAAAATAGCTGTAAGTGGAGTAAAAGACAAACATTAAAGATACAGCACAGACTGCATAATTAGATGCTGAAATGTTATCAAGATACAATGCTGATGCTTTGAGGTGCCTTTTAATTCTTTGTAAACATATTTGATCCTTTCAAGAGGCACCTGAACAAAACATTTAAAGGAAAACTGTGGAAGTCCTTGAGAATCTTTGTTGCTTGTATATAGATGATTTTTTCACAAGACTTTTCTTCATTAAGTCTGAAGGAAAATAACAAAGAGATAATTTTCAAGGAAAAATTATTTTCAGCTTTCCTCGCTATACTTTTTGTTGTAATTCAGAAATTACCAGAATGAACCGGTATCCTTGATCTTTCTTTCAATGTTGGCCAAAAGCAGAGTCATTCAAACAATAAGCAAATATTTAGATATTCACATTTTAAAAACACAGCATAGGTAAATCTGCTGTAATCTATTCTCCTACATTAACTTCTCTTGGATAACTAATCAAAGGAGGATTGAAGCAGAAATTTAATAATGGTTTAAAATACATAACATGTTAACTTACAATATCTAGATATTTCAAAATATATTTTAGAAGTTTTATTGTATATGTTCACAGTTTTGTCTATACTAGTAAACACCTGTAATCCATTTTTAATGTAATGCCATGCATTGCATTAAATTTGAGGAAATAAATTATCTTAAAGGCTATATGTGACACCATATTACAGACTTGAAAAATATCTTAGGCTTTATTAAGGTTAAATTCATGCCACACAGAGCCAGGAAAATGTAACATTAAATATGGTCTCCTGTTCATGTATGACTGTGTATAAATTTTTCTCTCATATAGGACCCTGAATATTCAATGCATACTTAGGTCATTAAATGACTACCAAGTGCTTTCCTTTTCTTAAACTGCTTAATATAGGGCCTTATTTATTGCCTATTTTATAGACCTACATTGAAGGCACAATTAGTCATTCCTTGCAGGATTTGAGAGTGATTACCTGTACAGCACAGGAGTGTTTGAAAAGTCTTTTTTTTTTTCCCTCTGCACCTATTCAGTGAGGTTAGGACTCACTTAGTGAACTTCCATCTAGACGTAAAAACTTAAACAGGGGAAGTTTAGATTGGATATAAGGAAAAAATTCGTTACTGTCAGGGTAGTGAGGCACTGGAATGGGTTGCCCAAGGAAGTTATGAATGCTCCATCCCTGGCGGTGGTCAAGACCAGGTTGGACAGAGCCTTGGTTTAGTGCGAGGTGTCCCTGCCCATGGCAGGGGGGTTGGAACTAGATGATCTTAAGGTCCTTTCCAACCTTAACTATTCTATGATTCTATGATTCCATGATCCCAACACTGGGTAACCAACTCATGGAATCTAACAATTATATTTTAAGAGTACTTTAGCCTTCAGAGATGTGTTCAATGCTGTATTATCTAATCACAGCATTCCTGATATCACAGAACAGACTAAGCACTCTTATTTTAGATCATTAGGCCAGTCTCCTGGGAGGTATCAGCTAGTTGGAGTCCAGAAACTGCAGCTGAGCATATGCAAAGTAGGACTTTTGCCATTTGGCCAAATCTGGATGGAATTTTACAAAGGTAGCAAAAGATTCCTGTCTACCATGAGACACATAAGACATACCTCAACAACCCATAATGTCTATTATCCTGTTCTAAATCTGTGAGGTTTGAAAGAGATTTACGATCCTAGCCCTTTTCTTGAAATTAAATGAACTGAACTGGTACAAATTCAGTCAATCATCTGAATAAATTACTGGTCTCTAATGTTTCAGATCACACTGTCAACAATTGACATGTGGCTGAGAAAGTCACCAGCTGATAGCCCCACCGGTAACTTTCTATTTTTCTAAGGTAACTCTATACTAACACAAGAATAGTAACACTACTTACAGGCAAACCATATCTGCCCACCTGATTTGTGCTCACCTCCTTGCCTGTTTTCTCAGAAGTGAAATAGCCTGGTTTATGTACTCAGAGTACGTGCAGATTTGGTTGTTTCTGTAGGCAGAGTGCAGTAAGTCACACTAAGTTATATGCTCTTAGCCTAATGTTGCAGCCACTGTAGCTGACATTGAAACTATTGAATATCAAATTGCAGCAGAATCTGTCTGCAGTAATTAATTATTAATTAAGCAGACTGGGAGAAGGGAAAAAAGAAAATGCAGAAAGTGATGTCAAACACACTGATACTCTGAGGTCTCATTAAAAGCTGTAATGAACATACAGCTGTTCACCTTCTGCATACAGAACTATGTAAGTCATTTATAGATCTTAATTTCTGACTAAAATAAAAGATCTGAAATTAAATCTAAACACATAAATACATAGGTTCTCAGCTTTATAAACTAACCTGAGAAACCACCGCATTTCCCTCAGAACTATTCAGAACAATGAATTCTGAACTTCTGAAACTATTTGATTGCTTCAAGCATAAGTAAAAATAAGGTAAGAAATTATAGTGTATATTCCTTTTACTTGTGTGATGAACAAAATGAAGCAATACAATTGCTTCATGGGAAGCTTTTGGTATGCTGTGGCAGTATTTAGGTTCTGTCTGGCAATATCTAGTATGTGACTGTTATTTTTAACCCTGAAAACTCAATAAACTACCTTCCATATACAGAATGGTAGACAGCGAGTGAAAGACTGCTTTTCATAACACTTTTAATGCTGCCTTTTTAAGGAACACATCCTTATGGACGGTTATCACACACATAAAATAAATGTACACCTATTCCTGGTAAATGATCTTCTGCAGTGTATCAATGGCATACATGTGGATTGTGCATGAAGTAGTTTGAGAGCCAAATTATCTCCCTAGAAATAGAACCTTAAACTCTGTGAGATTAAATGCAGATTTAATCCATACTGATCACACTGAACTAAGACATACTTTAAAACAGCAAAGCCAAGAAAACAGTATGTGATTTTTTGAAACTATTTAATAATCGACATGAAAATTAGTCAGTAGCATAATTTACATGGTCAAAATCAACAACAGCAGCAATGTGAAGGAAATAATTGAATCATTTCTAATGAAGATCTACCAATGAATACAGCTAAGTGGTGGTAAACTGTAACAGGTTAAGACACTGATTCCTCCAATTTACTTAGGCTGCTAAATCACAAATTCGAGTCAACAATATTGCCATCGCCTTCAATTCAATGAGGAGCTGAATACAATTTTTACTAGACAGCTAAGAAATTGTTCTTTGGGTTCTTCCTCTTGTATTATTAAATGTTTATGGGGATCATCATGACTATTCTTTCAGTTACTGGTAGGTGACCAGAATTTGATGGGCTCAGCTGAATACATCTAGTCAGATCCCTCACATAAAAAAAACTAAGAAGAGGTTGCACAGAGGAAATATAACCCTGTAAAAGGTGAGAAATACTTCTGATTTAGTTCTGCATAACCATTTCACTGGCATTACTTCATTTGACAGCTTGGTATACAGAATAAGCACATCAGTTTTACTTCAACTTTTGCATTCATATAGAGGCAAAGATGTGTCACCTTCTCATGATGTCTCATGGCAAACTGCACACACTTCAAACAATGTATATCAACAAATAGATGGTTTAGTTTCACAGTGTACATTACAGGAAAAATCTTCCCTGACAGCCTATTTGTCAATGCGTCGGATGCAGCACTGTAACACCAGACCATCTGGAGATTCCAGTGAAAAAAAAAACATTTAGGGTGAAATTCCTCCTTTGGCTACTGCTCACTGAAAGAAGACAGAATAATGGGCCTTCTTTACAGTCTTTCATAACATCAGAAACCAGTAACTGACTGTGCTGTGTTTATTTGTATTGGTTTGAAAAAGAATATGCTGTAGCGACAAATGTAAGATTGAGTCATGGCAAAACACTGCTAAGATTTACTCCTCCATTTTCACAAAGGGAGGAATGTGTATTCCATATACATGCATTTTCAGTCTTCAAATGTTATAGCACAAAACTCAGCAGACTACTAAGATTCAAAGAGCAACTTTCTTGAGATTTCTTGATGAAGCCATGCAAACTACTGAATTATTTTGATTCATTTGCATCTAATGACCCACGGTCACTAATGAATTATGAACTCCCAATGATCAGAAGATAAAACTCACTAATGTGTTTATTACTTTAATTAGCCAGGTGGAGTTTTAACAGCAATGTTGTCTTAGAACAAAATATAATTTTTATAATTAGACAGTGTGAAATCTGGTACATATTACTTCAGACCAGCCTGTACAATAGACACAAACAGAAAGAAGAGAATCTTCACAGTTCATACAGTGATTTCTACTTGCTGCAAAATAACATTTAATGAGACTGCTGGGGGATGAAGCTACTGGGACTGAAGATAGGTACATAAATTATACCCAGATAAATACCAGAAAGAATGAAAAATACCCAGATATAGTTGGGTATTATTACCGATATTACCTGATTTGCAAGTAATAATGTTGTCAGGGAAAAAAAAAAATCTAGACTGGACAAGATATTTGTGAAGTAATTAAACAACAAATCTCACAGTAGTCACACTGTACTTAGTAACAAAACACTGATCCATTTAGGTTTGCTCACATTTGCTGTTAGATACACTATAATTGAGGAATACCAAATGCCATGCTTTACTCTGATTTGCTGCTGATTAACAGCACTAGAAGCCAAACTTAGAGCTTCTGAAGAACAGATGGTGCTTCTTTCCTCTTCTTACTGGTCAAAAATTCAGAGAAAATAAGGATGAAGACGGATGTAGATAGAGAAGAGAAGCAACCAAAAGAGAAAAAAAAAAAGTCTGGCACATCCCATAAGCAGCTATAGAAACAAATTATATCCATTTTCCACTGTGGGTGTGCAAGTTTGAGGATTCACAGATGGCTTGGAATTCAGCTCCTCATCAGAGCTGAGTCTGTTTCCAAGATGGTCTGAAAAAGGGGTGCCGATTACAAAATGTTTCTTTTCCCACTTTTACTACATGATAGCTTCCCATCTTTCCCTCCTTTTTCTCTAAATTAACAAAACATGAAGAATGGAGGTTTATTGATGCACCGGAAAAAAAATGGGCAGTGCCGGTATTTGCCCAGATCAGACAACTAAGTTGTTTTCGCTGTGGGTTTCCTAAAGCCTAAGGGGACTTGAGGAGTTCTCATATCCTCCCACCTACTCCTTATAAATAAAACCATGACTCACTTTTAAAAATTTCAAATCAAGTGAGTCATTCGTTTACACGACCAGCTTGAAACACCTTAAAATGGTGGTCTCTCTTCCTCTAACAGGAGGACAGGAACATTTCAAAATTCCAGGAAACACAACCAAATGCAAAGGGAGGTGCTCTGCTTTCTGAGAATCTTTATCAAACATAAAGAAAACCATCTCAAATGTGCTGAATAAGTGTTCAGTCAGCAATTACAAGCTAGAGTCAGTAATCACGTGCTAGAACACAGTGCCAGAAACAGACTTACTGCTGTAAGGAAGGGACTATTCTATGATGTCCATCTTTGTTCCAAAGCACAAAAAAGCCAGTTTGGATCCTGGTATTTCCAGCTATACACTGACTGTAGCTTTTTCTTCAAACTCCACCAACCTAACAACACATCTTTTATATCTCAAGATGCTGTACAGGCCATTCAATTACACTTGCATTAGTTTCTTCTGTAAGTTTAAAAAAACAAGCAGTTCACTCCTAGCACATCTTCCTATTGATTAATGTTATCAAAGAAGAGGGGAATTTGGTTTGATCTCTGTCAGACTCATCAGTGAACCTAAGTCCCCTTGTTCACTGCCTTACTGCATGATTTTCTTTCTCTATGGTGACACACTTTAAATTTTCATCCATACAGTTCAGCTCAACTGTAGTTGATCAATCAGTGAAAACCAATTGCAAAAGCCTTGCTGTGCCCTTATTTGCTTCTGTCACAGAGTTTATGGGGGCTCTTAAGAATGGGAAAGGCAAAGGAGCACATGCCACACTTATGGCAGACATATCGCCCATACAGAATCATAGAATAGTTAGGGTTGAAAAGGAACTTCAGATTATCTAGTTCCAACCCCCCTGCCGTGGGCAGGACACCTTCTACTAAAACATATCACCCAAGGCCTCGACCAACCTGGTCTTGAACACTGCCAGGGATGGAGCATTCACAACCTCCCTGGGCAACCCATTCCAGTGCCTCACCACCCTAACAGGAAAGAATTTCTTCCTTATATACAATCTAAACTTCCCCTGTTTAAGTTTTAACCCATTACCACTGGTCCTGTCACTACAGTCCCTAATGAAGAGTCCCTCTCCAGCATCCCTATAGGCCCCCTTCAGATACTGGAAGGCTGCTATGAGGTCTCCAGGCAGCCTTCTCTTCTCCAGGCTGAACAGCCCCAACTTCCTCAGCCTGTCTTCATACGGGAGGTGCTCCAGTGCCCTGATCATCCTCGTGGCCCTCCTCTGGACTTGTTCCAACAGTTCCATGTCCTTTTTATGTTGAGAACACCAGAACTGCACACAATACTCCAGCTGAGGTCTCACAAGAGCAGAGGGGCAGGATCACCTCCTTCGACCTGCATGGTCATGCTCCTTTTGATGCAGTCCAGGATATGGTTGGCTTTCTGGGCTGCAAGAGCACACTGCCTGCTCATGTTCATTTTTCTCATCAAGTTGTTCTCTGCAGGGCTGTTCTGAATCTCTTCTCTGCCCAACCTGTAGCGGTGCCTGGGATTGCTCCGACCCAGGTGTAGGACCTTGCACTTGGCATGCTTAAACTTCATGAGGTTGGCATCAGCCCACCTCACAAGCGTATCAAGATCCCTCTGTATGGCATTCCTTCCCTCCAGCCTATCAACTGAACCACACAGCTTGGTGTCATCGGCAAACTTGCTGAGGGCGCACTCAATCCCACTGTCCATGTCAGCGATGAAGATGTTAAACAGACCGGTCCCAACACCAATCCCTGAGGGACACCACTTGTTACTGGTCCCCAGCTGGACATTGAGCCATTGACCACAACCCTTTGTGTGTGGCCATCCAGCCAGTTCTTTATCCACCGAGTGGTCCATCCATCAAATTGATGTCTCTCCAATTTAGAGACAAGGATGTCGTGTGGGACAGTGTAAAACGCTCTACACAGTCCAGGTAGATGATATCAACTGCTCTACCCCTCATCCTATCAGATGAAGGCATTTAGCCTTTTTGTAAAGAATTAAAAAAATGCAGTTCAACTCTGTTTTTTACCATAGAATGTAGGCAAATGTATACCAACCTATTTCTCTGTGGTCTGCTAAGTTTCCAGTGGAACTCTCCTGGGGTACGTACTAAAATACTTCCTGTTTTAATGGTCTGATGCAGTAATGTTAGCAGCGTGTAAATGTTTGACATGCCAGACACTAGAAAGAGGACTATTAATCAGAATCTTAATAGTATCTGTAGGTTAAAATACCAATAAACAAATAATGCCTAATAGTTTCATAAATAAACATCTGAAAACATGACAAATATAAAACAGCATGATATTGAAGTTTAAAATCCAGTATAGTAGACAGATTCTGTCTACACATGCTGGTATTTGAATTACAAAGACGTGTTATTTCCATAAACCTTTACTTCACTAAAATTACCTTGGACATGAAACAAGACAGAAACTTCTGTTCTCCATTCTCCTTCACTGTTCTTAATAAACTGCTGAGAAATAAATTTAGCAGAGGGAAGAGTTAAACTGAGATTTTTGTTTTCTGAAATGAAAATATTTTGTTAACAATTATTCCCTCCCAATACATACTATCACTTATTTCAGAACTCTTAATAATGTCATGAAGCAATGAAGCAGTTATTTACCTACTGAATCTGTCCTACTGCATCTGTCAGCAATATGCTGGTTTTGAATCTTTATTCCTCACCATTTTTTAAATACTGTCTTATAAAGTCCATCTTTCCTCACATACTTCCAGAGCTCAGTCTTTTTATGGTGGTAAAAAATTTGTTGTTTATGTTTATGGTTCAAAGATGGTGTTCTCCACAAAACACGAAAGAAAATGCAGAAGATAATACTAATATATCAAAACCGCAGAGTGTATTTTACACTATTCATTGCAAACACCTCTCTGGACCAGTCACAGCTTGAAAGTAATAAGACAACCCAGTCATAAATAAAAGTAGAGAACATATAATGCCCTACTCAAGACATGACACATATCTTAAATACTAATTCAATCAGCGTCACATAAAAGTTCTGTGAAAACTGAATTACCTTCCATCTCACCGTTGCAGATAACATCTTGTCATGTCTAATCATTGGGAAAAAAAAAACATAAATGCCAGAGACCAGTTCACATTTAGTTAATTACGCTTAACTATATAATAAGAACTGTCAAGTAGTAAAATGCTTTTACAACACCAATTTCTTCTTATATTTTAAGAGCAATCCTTGAACTTCATGACTCTTCAGAAGGGTTGAGCATGTTATCTAGTAGGTTAGGAGCTAGCCCATATTTTTTCACGTATTTATTGTGGGTTTTTTTTTCTATTATTTGAAACTACATCTTAAATGACAGGATACATCTGTAGAGAGGTTGTTTAAAAACCTGAATGTCTGAAAATCCCCAGAAGGTGCATGAAACAAAGGAGCTATAAAAGTATCGGCTCAAATTATTGCTGTTACAGCTTTTTATTTGCTTACATTTATTGCAATGTGAAATGCTAGAACAGCAAAGTGCAACTTTCCTACTCACAGTAAAGTTATTGTTGCAAGTAGAAAAACTGTGGGTGGGACTTACTTCAGGTTTTAAAAACCTACAAGAGAGCTTGGAGGCTAACCTATTGCAGTTAATGAAACACAGAAAACAATTCAATAACTAACCACTGGGTGTCTTCCTCAGACAGATTGGCTGAATTACTTTCTAGACTCCATTGACCACATGGGGTACTTAGACTCCCTACAGATAGTGTTTTCTGGCACTGAATCTCACACTTGGTCTGCATGACCAAAACCAAAACCAAACCAAACCAAAGTTAATATTAAACAGTAGTCACTGCTAGAAACATAACCATTATAGTCTGTACAGCCACATGTAACTCCAAAGGTTATGACAGAAATAATGTTACATTACAGGAGTACAATATCTTGCAGTTTTACAATCATTATGTTCCAGAGTACAAAGTAATTTAAAACATTAAACATGTATTAAAAATAGGATGACAAATGCTCTAAGGTTTCATCTGATTAGGAAAGAATGTCCCTTATACTGAAAGAGCCGATTCTCAGGAAATGCTTTTTATCTAAGGCTAAAGGTTTCCCTTTTACAGGGGAATTTGAGTGTTAATCTAGCAGATTTACAGATATCCAAGGCACATATTGTCTAAAAAGGCTTCCCAAATGACTCCTCTGCAGATATCAATCGACTTCATAAAATTCATAGCAAGCCCTGTATCAGTTTTGATGATAGCCAGACAACAAAGGCAATTCTCCTAAAAACATTACTTCTACTGATGTAAGTAATTAACAGGTCAAGTTAGTGTAAGTGTCATGTTCACCAGTATTAGATAGGTATTAGATAGAAGCTGTTTCTTCACTACAAAGCATTGGCTTCAGTATTAATTCCTAAACTCTTGAGTTCTGCCAACAAAGAAAATCTAATAAGCAAATTCATGCCCTTTTGTGAATTTAGCAGACCTTTAAGAAAAGTGCAACTGCTTTTTTATATACACAGACGCATTGCCATGGTTTAAGCACAGCCGGTAACTCGGAATCACGCAGCTGCTAACTCACTCCCCACCTTTTTCCCCTCTGCTCCCGGAGGGATGGGGAGGAGAATCAAAAGAATGTAACTCCCACGGGTTGAGACAAGAACAGTCCAGTAACTAAGGTATAACACAAACCCACTACTGCTACCACCAATAATAATAATGATAAGGGAAATAACAAGGGAAGAGAATACAACCGCTCACTACCCACTGACAGATATACCCAGCCCCACCCAAGCAGCGATCTGGGCCTTCCAGGTAACTCCCCCCAGTTTATATAGTGGGCATGACGTGATGGCCAGTTTGGGTCGGGTGTCCTGTCTCTGCTTCCTCCAGGCTTCCTGTGCCCCTTCTTACTGGGAGAGCATGAGACTGAAAAAGTCCTTGGTAGGAGTAAGCATTCCTTAGCAACAACTAAATCAGTGTTACCAGCACTGGTCTCAGACTAAAGTCGAAAACACAACACTGCACCAGCTACTAAGAAGGAGAAAAAATGACTGCTACAGCTGAACCCAGACACCCATAGGATGCTAGAACAACTTCAACATATTTGTATTATTCATTAGCACACAAAGAGCTTCCTATCTTAGAAGAAACTCAGACATGCTAAAATACTAATACCACAAATGGCAATAGGTTTCTTTTTCTCCTAAGCCAGAGGTACTTGTTTTTCAGCCCCCAGAATCCTTTCTCAAAGACCTTTAATCTCAGTAATTAATTCAGATGGTTCTGTCATATGCATTAAAGAAAATTCTCTTGACCACACCAATTTGTAGATATTTTGTGAGGAAAAATGGGGGAGAAATGTAATCTCAATTTAGGTTGGTTTTAAAATCAGTAGGAAAACTTACGGCTGCTCCCCAAATTATTCCATTCTTTTTTTTTATTTCTCATTGTGCTGCAGGCATGTACATATATATATATAGATATATATATATGCTTTTTGTTTTATTCTGTTGAACATTTCTGTTTTTTTTAACTACGACCAACTTTAAGAGATTAACTGCATCCTGGAGTTACCTATTTCATTTTTCACTGATTAGAGAGGGAACTACTCATCTGCCTAATTCATAAACAGCTGAAACTAAATTAATTCACAAGACTATTCCACCCTTGGATACAGCTGTAGCTGGAGGGCAGAGAATACAAGCAAGGGAGTGATTCCCTTAACTTCCCACACCACACGAACACAACCCACAGCTCTGTGAGCATCCTGAATGCTTTTGACTGTATTGCTGAGCCCACCCCCTTATGTAGCTCATTAGGACTGGACTACATTTTGCCTGCATGTTGCAGCACTCTGGTAAATTTAAAGAGAAAGTGACAGGATTACACTTTGAATTTGTCTCCTCTTTTGCAATACCTCTGTCAGGAGACAACTGTCATTGTCGGCATAAATCCAAGGCTCAAGGTTTGTTTGTCTCTGACCTTCTCAAGCTGAAAACCCAGGTATATCTCTATGGGGCTGTGAGAGCCTTCCAGCCTTTCAGCAAAACTGCCTATGGTTCACACTATTTAAGTCACCTGTACATTTACAGGTTTGCTCAGCTGCACTGTCCTTCACAACAGTTACTTTTTATATGTTGCCAAAGGTTTAATACTAGTAAATTTTTCTTCTTTTACTTGTCTTAACAGAACTTTAAACTTTATGATGACAAAACTGTGCCTAAACAGATTTCAAAGAATTACTAGTTATAAAAAAAAAAAAACAAACAACAAAAAGAAAAACCAAACAAAACCAACCAAACAAGAAAAACCAACACAAAACACAGAACTTCTGAATGAGTGGAAATACAATAGAATAATGCACACTAATCTATAACGTTAATGAGGCATGCAAAATCAAAATTACACAGTTGTGCCTGTGGGTACAGTCTCTGTTTATGACTTACAACACTAAGCAACTAGTAACACAGATGTGTGTTTTAAATACCTAAGAGTCAAGTTCAAAGTTATTTAGCTGAATCCTGGGAGAAACATTTCGTCAAAATACCATGATGATCATTATTTATTCCTAGTGTAGACTGCATTTAAAAAGCTTATCAAAGCATTTTACTATTGAACAACATTTTACAGAGGTGAGATGCACAACAATTGTTAGCAACATAGTAATTATGGCTAAATTACATAGTAAACTATGATTAGAGTCCTCTCATTATTTTTGACAATGCAATAGGACTCAGAAGGCTTCAGACAATATCAGCCAGACAACACAAGCATGCAATGAAGACAAACACTGAGCATGAATGGACCTGAAAAGCATCATAGATCTTAAATCTGTAAATTAAATACCATCAGGACTACCAGTGACAGTTCTGGCGACTGTAAAACTATGTCGTATGCCTTGAAAGAATTAAAGTTCAGTAAATATAATAAGCACTCACAAGTGCACTGTCCTGGGAAGGACAAAAAAACAGACAAAAAAAAACAACCACCCCCCCCCAAAAACAAATGCACAAACAAAAAACAATCCCACCTCTAAGAATCCTCTATTACAATCCAAAAGCAAGCCTTTACAAAACAAGTTTCTAAATCAAATTAGCTTTTAAAAAGGCTTTTGTAAATGCAATTAGGAACAATCAGCTTGGCAAACACATCCTTTTCTATCAAACTGGTTAACATAAATGTGAAAGGATCAACTATTACTTTGATTTTCAGAAGCCACCATCAAAAGTTCAATTAAAAAGGTCAATTCAATAGGTGGGTGAAAAACAAAAAAGTAAAAAACAATAAAGCAAAGCCTCCAAAACATTTCAATCAACTCCACTTTGTAGTAGCAACTACACTGTGTTTAACTCACTGCTAGGCTGACTGAACCAAAAAAAAAAAAAAAAAAATTATTTCCCTAGTTTCACACAATGATTTTTCACACAGATAATTTTTCAAATTATGTGAAGTATCTGGATACCTATAAAAATTTTACACAGTATAATTGCAACCAAGGGCCAATTGACTTCTCAGGGTGCAAAATAAGGCTGTTTCACTGTAAAGGAGCCATTTGCACAGACTTCTCTGGAACAAAACTCAGTTTGCAAGTTTCCTGAGGATAAAGCATGAATTCTTCATCACCCTTCTTGGTCCTCTGAGTACTCCCAACTGCCACCTGATGCTTGGGCAAGAGTTACTTGTTTGCTTTAATTTGTCCCAGCTGCATAGATTTCCTTTAAATGAAACAACATATTTTTATTATCAGTTGAAAAAAACTGAGAAAATAAAGCTCAGATTCAGAATCAGAAGCTGCAACAGTTCATAATGACATCAACTAATTCTCAGAAATATTAGTCATTTTCAGCTCTTTCACTGAATCTATATGCTAGAAGGCTTCCTATTAAAAGGAGATGACTGTACTACCAAGTGCAGCATAATAAACCTTTGGTCCAAATTCTGCTACCTTCTGTTGACATTCTGATTCCTCCAAGTACTTATGATGCTTATTCATCTTTGAAATAAACAACCTGTTGGTAGCTGAAGTACTCTTTTGAATTTAGGCAAGTTGTACAAGTTTCTGCCACCCAAATTTACTGGCAACTGAAGTGAAGAAGGCTGAGTTTAACTCTTCGGGAGTGTTTTCTTCTTCTCTTTTAGGGTAAAGAAAATAACAGTGCATCATCTGGCTTTGCTGCATGCATAAAGTGATCTTCTCTCTGCAAAAGTAACGGTCGCTAGCTTTTAAATTATTACATTCTAAATATGAGGGTTTGAATGACAGTGGGAGTAATAAAGGCATGAAAATATAACATGAATAAATCCAAGTTGTAAAGCAAGCTATGGGAGGGCTCTGAGGCACAATTTGTGTGCTTTGCCTCTAAAGGTACTGTTTCAGTTCTGCTAACACAAATCATTTCAGTATATTTTAGTATTTGTGCAAATGACAACAAGGAGACTAGGAGAGATTAGGACTTATTTCTAAAAATAATGTGACCATGTGTTCTCAATTAAAGATACTAAAAGGCTACCAGATTTTCCATGTGCAGAATCACATCTTCAGGACCACATTCTCAGGACAAAACATCTGATGACATGGAACATGCATGAGTTAAGCCTTTCTATTTTAAAGAACAACACTAATATGAACAGAAAGGGATGAGGAAAATATAGTTTATACAAATATATAGAAAATAATTGGAAATCATCTGCTGGCACAATTGGCATTAATGGACATCTATGGCACTAAACAATTCCACCAAAATAATATCGGAGGAGTAAAATGTAAGAAGCCAAGCAATTTAAATTTTAAGCACAATCATCTCCAGAAGTAAACTGCTATATTAACAAACAGAATTAGTAGGAGAAAAACAAATCACTACAGCTGCCTCCTCATTTTGCAGCATTTACTGATTATTTTAACTGGGAAGACTAAAACACGGTACTTCTAGGAACCTGATCTAGGGAGAGAACACACAATAAAATTACTGACAAGATCAGGACTTCAGCATTACATAGTAAAAAATATATTTTACTTTAAAAAAGGAAAAGGCATTGTTGCTTTTATGAAGTTTAACCTTTATTCAAGTCTGGCTTCTGAAACACAGAACAAAAAAAGAGGTTCCTAGCCTAAAACCAATCTAAAAGCCTCAGACTAAACTACAAAGGAATGCAAACTGTGTTTCTCTGTAAGTGAATTATGTTCATCAATAAAAAATAATAAAGGCAGACTACATGATTTATAAATTTTGTTTAAGATTTAGGAAAAGAAAGTCTCTTTATTCTGCATGGATCTTCTGTAATTTATCTTCTTTACAAACATTACAAGTTAGGTATGATTGGGTACAAGTTAATAGATCTGAGAGCTGGCACTTGTTCCATAACCCTACTTAAGGAAAAAGGCGGAGGTAGGTGAGAGAAGAGGAAAAAGAGAATCAAAACAAAGGTCACAGATATCAGAATATTTAATAATTTAGAAGTACTGTATGCATTTGCCTTTTCTCCTGAAACATCTTGGGAATTTAATGCTATTTACCCTGCCAAAATAAGGCCATCTCCTCCAGTGGGCATGTAGAACAGCTTTACATTCAGGTCTTAGGCAAAAAATGTCACACGTCTTTCTGCCAACATAATTCTCCAGCAAAAATCTTCCCTGGGTAACAAGATTTATATGCAGTGAGGCTGAATGGCAAAAGAGGATGCGCTACACTGAGAACAGCTCAGAACCGTAAGAAACTCAACAGAAAGCTGAGATATGAAGAACAGATTTACATCAGGCTTCCAGAAGCTCAGCTGTCTATATAAACCTCTAGATTATTACTAGCTAAAAGTGCCAACCAGATTTTAATCTCTCCCAACCCCCATCGTTCTTTTTCAACGTTCAGCAAGTACTCACCTTCCACTATTTGACAGTGAAATCTGCAATTCTGTACTTTCACAAGCTCTTTACAACCTTTGCTGATATTCATACTTGAAGTGAAATGCAAAGGGTAGGAAAAGTCAGGCAACTATATTTTGAAAGCGCAATGTTCTGAACAGAAACCCCATATAAACCTGAGCACTTCCAAACCATGTACTCTGTCTTGACGATAAAAATCAAAAAGAGAAGTATTCAGCATTTGTACAAGCCTTCCATTTAGATTTTTTTGAATATTAACATTCCTTCAGGGTATCATTTGGACCCAACAACTAAAAATAGCAGAGCAGATAATTAAAACTCCTTGAAAATACATCGATATTATCACCAATATTCTGCAAATGAAGAAACTGGGATACTCAGAAGACTAAGAAAAATGTTTAAACTAAAATACCTGGCACTTTTCTCCCTTAAAATTTATCTTTAGATGCTAGACACATTGCTTGATTACCAAGAATGTCAAATACCTAATAATCTCATTGACCAAGAGGGTCAACTAGTTCTGCATGGGTCTGTTATCATTGCCAACAGAAAGGCAGAGGCTTATTGGGGTGTAAACATGGTCCTCAGGAGACATCACTTGTTCATTCTATGCATCATGAACCTGACAATTAGATGAGCTGACACAATAGCAGAAAAGTCATCTTTCCAATTGGCTTGGTCCAGTGCTCAGAGTTTGGAAACAGTGATCCCTTTTTTTGCAATAATGAAATATGTTCATTTTCACAATCACCACCTCCATGCTTTCTCCGTAACTCTCTAAATCTTGCTTCATTTGTTTCTAGGATCTTGCCAGCTCCTTTCTTGTTTACCAAAGCCCTCTTCTTTCTTGCTTCAGTGATTTGCACATAACACTCATCAAAAACATTCATAAATACTTTTATCTCCTTTATTTCTTATTACAACTGTGTTTCTTATCTGTTTACATCCCTATTCCAGCTTCTGATCTCTTTCCATATCAAGTACCAGATGTTCATCATGGCCTCAGCACCAGCAGGAAACCTGGCAAAGATGCAGTGGTGCTGACAGAAAAACTAGGTGTAAAAAGTGCACTCACTGATAATAAGGTCAGAGGAAAAATCTAAATTACTTCTCTGCATCACTGTTGACTGCAAAACATCTTAGGAAGCTTCCAAAACTCTAATTTCAATTTAAAGGGGAAAGCATCAGAAGAACTTGCTCAACTGAAATATCCATAGAAGGGGTTTTAAAAGGACTCAGAGAAAGAACAGTAAAAAATCCACCACCAATTGAATACATCACTCATTTTCTCTAGGAATTGAACTGCAAAAGCAAGAAGCTATCATTCAAAGCAGGCTCAGTAATAGAGGACAAGTAGTAATAGTGGTAGTAGTAATAATAATAATGTACATTTGTGAAGCACTCCAGTATACCTGATTTCTAGCCAACACATTGATAGCGCAGAATAAAATTTGCAGACCCCTAGTAAATATGGTAAGATTTAGCACTACTTTTTTCAATCAGACTTGGCAAAATTGTTATAAAGCATTTTGATAAAGTCAGTGAGCATGGGAGATGAGCGAAACGGATGGAACAGGGAACTGGAACTCCAAAGAGCTCACGGAAATGTCTTTCAACTGAAGAGGCCAAGAATAAATGAATGATACTCACAAATTCAAAATTATTCACAGTAATCAAAAATAAAGCTTACAGTAAAGAGTTAATCAAGGAAGCCGTGTTATTAACGGATTGAATTTCACCTTTCATTTTAGTCATGAATAAAAAAAAAGATTCAAAAGTAACATACATGAAGAAAAACAATTCTATCCACAGGTATATGATGCATTATATTTATCTGTTGCTATATAAGAAAGCTATGTTGCAAATACTGTTAGTGGTCCTCTGGAGATGAGTGGTTCTCATTAGTGATCAGAAAGGCAAACAGAATGCTAGGAATTGTTGAAAAAGAAATGCAGAAAGAAATGCCTTTGTATTGGTTAGTAGTTTGCAATTTGGGCTGCCCCATCACAAAAAGAATAAACTTAGGAAAGGTTGACTAGAATAATCACAGGTGAGGAACAGCTTTCATCAAAATTGAGGAGAAACAGTACAAGGATGGCTTTGCGTTGAAATCTGGAGATGTAGGAATCTAGAAAGTAAAAAAATTATACGGAAAAGAGGGATAGGAAAGGTTTTTTGTCTTTTTCACAATGCAAGGCCTCCCAAAAATTTGCAAAACATAAGACTTAAAAGCAAACAGTAGGGAGTACCTTTGATAACTAATCAAATTATGAAACTCATTGCTACAGGATGTGAGAGAAGTCCAGGAGTAATCAGTATTGAAACCTAGTCATTCATGAGAAAAAAGACTTATTTCCAGAATTTCAGAACTTCAGGAAGATGTACTTCATGGAAAAGCCATGAGATATTCAGTCCTGAATTGCTGATTTGATTCAGTCTGAACTCTGGAGGTCCCTAAACAGTTGTGGTGCAGTTGATACACCCAAGGGGCGGGAAGCTATCCAGCAGGACTCAGGCTCAAGAGGAGAGCCCATGAGAACCTCACGAGGTTCAATGAGGCCAAGCAGAGGGTCACTTGCTTCTGGGTCAGGGCAACCCCTGGTATCAATAAAGACTAAGGGGTGAAGGGATTGAGAGCAGCTCTGAGAAGGACGTGGGGGTAGTGGTGGATGAGAGATTGGATATGAGCCAGTAACGTGTGCTTACTGCCCACAAGGCCAATCATAACTTGGGCTGCATCCAAACAAGTGTGACCACCAGATCAAGGGAGGTGATTCTGCTCCTCTACTCTGCTCAGGTGAGAGCCCACCTGGAGCACTGCATCCAGCTCTGGAGTCCTCAATATAGGAAAGTTATAGCCATGTTGAAGAGGGTCCAGAGAAGGGCCACAAAAAAGATCAGAGGGGTGGAGTACCTCTCCTATGAGGAATGGATGAGAGAGTTGGAGTTGTTCTGTCTGGAGAATAGAAGGCTCTTTGGAGAACTTATTGCAGCCTTTCAGTTCCTAAAAGGGGCCAGTAAGAAAGATGGGGAAAGGCTTTTTAGCAGGGCCTCCTGCAATAGGATGAGGCGTAATGGTTTTAAATTAAAATATGAGAGATGCAGGCTGGACATGAGGAAAAAATTTTTTACAATTAAGGTGGTAAAACACTGGCACAGGTTGCCCAGAGAGGGGGTGGATGTGCCACCCCAGAGACATTCAAGGCCATGCTGGATGTGGTTCCAGACAACCTGATCTAGTTGAGGATGTTCTTGCTCATTGCAGGGGGGGCTGGACTCCATGACCTTTGAAGGTCCCTTCCAACCCAAACTATTTTATGATTCTATAATTCTAGACTTCCAATAGGAATTATTTTTCTGTACTTTCCTATTTTTTACTCTTTACTTAAAATTGTCTTTTGGCCAGTAGGCCAAGTTAGACTATTACGTGGACCATTACAGTTGCTGCTACATTTTAATCTTATGGTCTAACAATTTTTTAAGCTCTTTCAGTGCTTGCTTATATATGCAACATCTGCTCTTCTGCAGCATTATGCCCTAAACTCCCAGCTGTACAGTGAGACTTGTCTCTTTCTCCCACACATGATTTGATGTTGTAAAGCTTATGTTTGGTTACTGATCCTCTGTGTATCACACAGCCCACTTTAATTCTCATCCTTCAGCTCCTATCCTTACAAACCCCTTCCTTCTGTCAGCCTGATAATATTAATTTATGCTTATAGTTTCTGCTCCAATTTCATTTCCTCAAATTATGTTCTCTTGTCTTTTAGTCCTTTAATATTCTACCTGTCCTTCCAGTGACCCTTGTCACTCTTGGCTAGCTGATGTATTATATCTATTTAAATTATGGCTTTCTGGGTTTCCTTTTCAGTTACTTGCCTGGAAAACTAACTGCACTGTGATTGTGCTGCCCTTATGATGCATATTGTTAAAGTGCTACTAGCTACCTGCATGTTACTTGAGTAGATCACATTTCCAGTTCTCAGATGACCAGCAGAACTAACAAAGGAGCTGCATCTTTGATCTCTGTTTTAAAAAACATGTTGTAGTCGATACTTTAGAGAAAATATCATGTACAGCATCATAAAATATTTCACAAATAAATATGACCATGACACATTAAATCCTCCAAAGCAAAGCAGTAGGTTTATCAAGCAGTGTTCACTCACTGATTCAAGCTGCTTAAATTTACCTGTAAGACGCATATCACCCAGCCAAGAGGCCAGAAGTATCAGCCAGAACCCAAACAGAACAGAGAGAGAGAGAAACCAGGGTGAGAAAGAGGCAGCAGAATGAGGAATTCAACCAGCCAACTGACTACTGAAAGTTACCAAAAGAGAAATCATAACTTGATTTGCCAATTTCCAGAGGCATAAATGTGCAGGTTACAGAAAATGGAAAAATAAAACAGAAAGTGCTTAAGCAGCTGAGTGTGGTATTACACTAGAACCCCTACAAAGAAGAAGAAGATGAGCTTTTTCTTTATGTTTTTAGATCTCACAATGTAAAGGGTTTTAACAGCAAACTTGATAAAGTCTGTCTGAATCTTATACTTACATCCCATATTTTGAAATCTTTAATAAACCTTTTGGAACATTTTTTAAATTACTAAGTTCACTTCTGGAAGTAATGTACCTTGAAATTAGATGAATGATTCTACAAACAATAACACAGTTATCAGAAAGAGCCATCAAAATATTATTATCACTAGTTCAGTGATGGAGGCAGAGTAGTGTTATAAATGGGATCGTTTTGATATGCACTGCTATATGCATCAAAACATCTCACTGTGATATTAAACAGTAGCAAAAATCTATGGAACTGGACTGGAGATAACAAAACAAGATAATAAGCTGTATATTCCAGAAAAAAAAACTTCAGTGTTATCTATTCCTGCCACCGCTTAGACACAGGAAAGTGAAATCACTGCAACCAGTGTAATCTGTAATTTCCTGGGCCTGGAAGCTACAACTGTTCTGCTAAATAAAAAGGGCAAGACCTCCAGCTCTGGAAGTAAGTGGTGAGCAGAGCTTGTGTCCCTTTAGCTAAATCTTTTCACATCCCAAAATAGGCAGTCTCATCTATGCCACTTATTGAGAGAAAGTCTTGACAATGATAACTTTGAAACAAGTATAGGCATTATCTCGGAAATGTGTTAGTACAGCCAAAAGCTTTACCAGTGAGTGTGTTATCAAACTCTGAGGGGGTTGTTGAAGAGGATTGTGTAACAGCGCTCAAGCCAGAGTCATGGCTCTGTGGAGTTTATCGATGCTGCCTTAATCAGAGGAACAACCTCCTCTGCTTGACCCTTCTCCAATTTTCATTCTGGAGAAGAAGGTACTTGATTAATATTTCTTGTTGTATGCCAATGCAGATACTCTTTTCTAAAACAAGAGGACTCTAGAATTTACACATCACATTCCTTTCCCCAGTTCTTCAGATGAAGCACTTGGATAGCACGACTGCACCCAAGTGACACACTGCTACTAGGACACACACTACCAGCTGATGCAGTAGAAGACACAGCTTCCTTAGTTACCTCTTGCTACCTCTATTCCATCCTCTCTTCCATACACCTGTTTCTGTGTTATCTGTGATAGGAAAGCTAACACGTTCCCCACTGCTGGCTTTGCCTAGGTAAGAGTTTAGCCCCAAGTCAACACTCAGATAACAGCTCTGAAAAGTGTTGTTCCTTCAAAGCTTTTAAAATGAGTTGGCTGTACTTAGTGTTCATTCTAATTCTGGCAATTACTCGCTGATTTAATTGTTTGTTAATTGTTTTTTTAGGAAAAGTATTATTATGTGGAGACCAAAAGCCATTGTGACTTGAAATGACATTGAAATGATACAGGATTCAGCACCAAAAATTAAAATTCTTTTTTAGTAAAATAGGTATTAGTTTTACTAGCACCTAGTTTTAGCTTGAATTTAAATTAAGGCTGTTTGGAATCAACAATTTAAACAACTTGTTCTTTCACACAGCTCCAAGGAAGTCATCGAATTACAGCAGGCATGTAGCTTCTTACTATATTTACGCAGTCTTTAATGGACACTGGGAGTGTTCTTCCTTTTTTATTAATTTCTGTTTAATTGTAAACACTTCTTGTTCAGTCCTAATCCTAGCTGAAAGAACTATGTCTGAATTGTCTATTAAGCTTAAACTATTTTAGCCAAATTAGGCTAGTTTTCATTAGTAATTGCATAACCTGAATTAAGAAGTATTCTTTTACCAAACTTCCAAGTATCTTTTAATGAGATAAAACTCAAGTGATGGCAGTTCTCTAAGCAAGTAGTCCTTGAATGTATTTCATACCGCTTTTGCATTTTAATAGCACTTAGTATAACATTTCCTTTTCATTTGTTCTTTGCTCAGTCAGTAAACAGTCATTGACCAAAAAAGAAGTTGAAACCAGCAGCCAAGTCTCTGTAATCCCAGAGTGCTCTGTGCTCTAACCAGTAACACACAGAAATGGGCTTCCCTTTTCTTTTTTCCTTCCTCATTTTTGAGAATCCTGAATGGGGGGGGGGGGGGTAGAGGGAGGGGCAGGAGGAAGAAAGTATGGAAAAAAAAGGGAAACAGCTTGACACACCAAATCCTGCTTCTTCTCTCCAGGACTACAGGGTGATTAAGAGACTCTTGAAGATGTGCCTGAGTATCGTAATCAGTGAACTCAGGTCTCTGAAACCATCAGTGAGTATCTTAATTACAAAAACCTTGAAAAGAAAGGGAAGACACAAGCAGTATTTCTACTTCTTGAAAGACTGATTTCTGCCTGGGTTCAGGAAGAAACCTGGGATCCAATTGCCAAACCAAAGTGAGTGATGCAGTTTGAACACCCCAGTGCTTTCAGCGTGTTGCCAGAAGCTGCTACAGGGACAGACAGCTCTCCTAGGCCATACCTGCAAGCTCTGTGCAAGTACCTCAAGCATTCTGGAGAAATTAAGATAGACTAGACATGAAACACTGATGTTTAGGCCACAGAATTGCCTTCCTAGAGGTGAGCAGTGGAAATTGTTTCCCTGTTGGTTAACCCTAGCTACCTAAATCTTTAAAAAAATCTCACAAGCAGCAAAAAAATTTCACAAGCAGGTTCAGTTTCTATGTAAATTTCCTGGATCTCACTGGTGTATCCTCAAAACGGAGCACTGTTTGGCTGAGAAAGCCCAAGTCTCTGGAGTAACACCTCAGTTTTTTAATGAGATACTTTTAGACAAAACTTTAGTAGATTTTCATATTATTTTTATTTGAAAGTTACAAGTGAGATGTTGAACCGTTCCTTGTTGAACAAAAAAAAATTACTCAACCACACTAACTTCAATAAATAAATTTTTGAGCTTATTAGCATGCACCCCTAAAAGTGTTTCCTTGTAGTTCTCTCCTCACATTTTTGGAGGTTTTTTGTGACTAAACTTTTGTTTAGAGGCAACAAGGACTTTTAATCAACCAAACCTTAAATGTGTCCAAATGCTGATCTGCAAATACTATATGCTATCTGTATAGCATACTTTGTTTTCAAAACACAATTATTTAAAAACTACCTACCTGTTGCTGCCATGATCTATGGTTACTGCACATAGCATGTAATATGTAGCATCACTGATTTCAGAACAAAAAATAACTTTTAGCAAAAAAAAGGTGGGAAAATCCAGAGGAAGAAAGTTTGTCTGGAAGCAGAGGGACAGCACTCAAAAATCTAAGGCCTCCTTGTGACTCCACTGGCATATCTTCTTTCACTGGACAGGTCATGTAGCTGTTGTCTTTAAAAATTAGAACTATGACTGCTTGTGGACATTGGCAGACAGGGGCAGGAACCAAATAATGGATCCAGGTGGAAGTTGAGGAGCTCAGAATCTGCCATAAGTACTTCTGACAGCATTTATATTGAACTAAAATCAGTTCCAAAGTGAGACTAGAGGGTTAAAATATTGGTAACTGTGCAATTTCTCGCTGTTGCACACAGGCAATATGAGTTTACATATACATATTTCACACATGCAGCTTAAGGGAGCCGTCTGTCTAACATTCCTAAAAGCTTAGCACAAACCTGTTTAAAGCCAAATTCAGAGCTCATACAAATAAGAAATGGATTTACATCTGCTACATCTTAAACCTATCTATCTTCCACATTTAACCTGTCTTGACTTGCCCAGCAGTTGCAGTTCAAATAAAATCAACAGGCTTTATCTGAGATTCTGCAAATCTCACTCTACAGCTAGTTATCTCAGCTTTTCTTCCAGAGCATCCAACTGTATCCACAGATCTCCCACAGAGACTGAGCATAACTACAGCTGTCACAGTTCACTGGGCTATCAATATCCCTGACACCACTGCTTCTTTTACAGATTGCTACTTGCCTCCTATTGTTCTCAACCTCTGCTTCCTCCTCTCTTGATTCACTTGGGTTCATCAGAAACTTCATTACAAAAATAATCTTGAATACAACTCTATCTTTAATAGTGTGATTTTGAACTAGCACAGTATAGAACAGCACTCCCAAAGTAATTTATCATGAGCACCACCAAAACATATGAAAATTAATAAAATATGGAAAAACAAAATCAAGTTTTCCCTTTTTGACCACAGAATAAGGTCTGACAGACAAGCACAAGTAACCCAAAGTAAAAAAAAACGTGACTTTGGTTATGTTCTCAAATTCTGTATTATTTAATAAGCCCGGTAACATGATGATAATGGAAGTAACGATGTTTTAAAGAAAATCTGTGTTTTCTAGAATATACAAGCACAAGCACAAAGGAGAGGTCCAATTAGTCATGAAAAATCATTCCCCAAATTACCATCACTATCTATATAAATATTCAGTTAAAATTGAATTGATAGCATTAGCATTCCTTTGAATACCTGTAGTGCTGTGCAGTTCATGTGTTGTATGTGACACAGTCCTGCAAATGCATGTGGCTATTAGATGGGTACTAGATGGATACCAGATCCTGATTTACTCTCTGTACGGGGTTTGCACCTTAATGGTCGTTTTTATGGCAGCAGTGTGTTCCCTGTGTTTCAGAATACGATGATTTCATCATATGGTGATTTCATCATATGAACCTTATGATGATTCATCATAAGGTTCATTAATCAGTCTGAGAAGCTTCGAAAAACTGTATGTCTGTGTGCTGGCATTTTTGCCTGGATATACAAAAATGCTGTGTGACATCCTCCTGACACAAGACAAAAGTGCAGTCAAGGGTGGAAGCGTTATGGCACCTGCCAGACATGGCTCAACCAGTGTAAACCTGGCTGATCCCATGCTAGTTTAGATGGTCCTTTAAAAGACTAACTGATTTGAATTTATTGCTGCAGTTCTCAGCAGAGCATGTGTGGGAAGTGCATTTTGCAGCGAAATCACATCAATACACTGAGGGCGAAATAGGAAACACAATAGGGAGATAAGAGAGATTTGGGCATTTAGCACACGTGGGAGGCTGGGGAGAGGCACTGAACTGGGCTCTCCCCCTTCTTGGCAAGTGCTCAAGCTGCTCTGGGCAGCCAGCAGGTACAGAAGTTCAGCTCAGTGATATCGGAGACTGTATCAGCACAGATAGCTAAAAAAAAAACCCTTCCTTGTCCTCTGCCTGGGACAAATTCATTCACAAACAACTCTCTGTTGATTTAGTTGAACTGCAGAGAGGATATAAAAAGCCTAAAATTTCTGCCTAACCCTGTATGATTTATCACCTCTGGGAGTTCTTCTAATGAAGGAACACAAGTCCCTCTTGTTTTCTCCTGTTATTCATTAGAAAGAATGCATATGAATAAGTGTTTAATTTTCTTGTTTTTTTTGTTGTTTTTTTTTTATTTCCCTTAAATGTGCACGGCTTTTTTGCTATATCTCAGGGGTAAGTCTTCTGCTTTCTCATTTTTCCCATTTGTTCTTGTTATGGCTAGTACAGAGTTAATTCTCTTCATAGTAGCTAGTATGAGGCCATGTTCTGAATTTGTGGTGGAAACAGTGTTGATAATACAGGGATGTTTTGGCTACTGCTGAACAGCGCTTGCACAGAGTCAAGGCCTTTTCTGCCTCTCACCCAACCCCACCAGTGAGCTGGGGGTGCACAAGGAGATGGGAGGGAACACAGCTGGGACAACCGACTCCAACTGACCAAAGGGATATTTCATACCATATGTTGTCATGCTCAGCATATTCTGGGAGAAGAAGAAGGGGGGGGATGTTTGGAGTGATGGTGTTTGTCTTCCCAAGAAACCATCATGCATGATGGAGTCCTGCTGTCCTGGAGATGGCTGAACACCTGAACCCCTGCCTGTCAATGCGAAATGGTGAATAATTTTTTTTGTTTGCTTTACTCAAATGCATGGCTTATGCTTTACCTGTTTTAAACCTATTTTAACCTTTTTTCAGGTTTTTTATCTAAAACCTAAAACTTGTTTTATCTTAACTGATTAGTTTTCTCACTTTTATTCTTCTGATTCTCCCCCCATCCCACTGGGAGGGAGTAAGCAAGTGGCTGTGTGGGGCTTAGTTGTCAGCTGGGGTTAAACCATGACACCATTAACGATAATAGTTATAAAAAAAATAATAATAACAAAAATAAACCACCAAATTATTTGGATATTGTTACCTTTAGGCTCTCAAGATGTGGACTGCAGCACTTTTGCCGTACATGTTTTGCTATCAACAGTGTGAGGCATTAATTAAACTCATTATCCACAAGTTGTGCATAAAGTAACTGTTTAGGTGGACTGCCCTGAGATATGACAGAAGTTCCTGAGGAACTGACACTGGCAAAATTCTGAGTACTGACTGCTGCAAATGCTTTCTCTAGACCCATAAGGGTGGGAGGGAAAAGCAGACAGAAATTCATATTTATTTGTTCTTAAAAAGGAGTGTAGCTTGCTTTCACTTCTTACATAGAAAACACCTATGCCTTCCTTCCCTCTTAAGTTAGTGTAATGCCTCATGTTTCCAAATCAACACAAATCAGGCTGCTCTACTCTTCTGCCATTTCAGACAGCAATAATCTTCCAGTAGCTCTTATCCTTTTGCACTGCAGCAGCATATAACACAGGGACACCAGAACAAGGCAAAGACACCACAGAGTCCCAGCTGACAGAATCTTCTAACAAATTAATTCATTTTTAACTGTTTTTCATTGAGTAATGAACGTTAAGTTTGGCAGCCGACACAGCAAGTGCCCTGGAAGAGGAAAGTATTCAAAGCAGCATTATATTTGCACAGCATGGTAGAAATTTGTCAATGAAGACAGGATTCTAAAACTTTCGTCCCTTCTTTTTTACACACAGATAAATAGCATCTTCAGAGAATGCCTCACCATACTACTGATGTGTTTTGGGGCTCTGCATGGATACTTCTGTATGCAATGGAAAAAAACATTCTGCAGAAGAAAAGAGAATCTCTTTTCTCAGCGTCTGTTTGATCAAGTGACATAAACTGATGGAATATTTTTTAATAGTGTGATTGCAAACTTAAACCAAAGTGAATATATTTAATATCTATGCATCTAGTGAAGAATGACCATTAATAATATAATCTGGAATATTTCCTGCTAATTTTCATTCCTTTTTACCAAGAGTTACACAAAGGATCATGCAATGAGAAAGAACTCTTCACTTGAAGGTGAAAAGTGTTTAAAAAAAAAAATAAAATATTTCTATTTTTATACATTTTCACAGCTGGTAACCTTAGACTCTGACTTTTTGTTCTTGCTGTCCTTTGGCATTTTCCTTCTTGCTCCGTCCTTTCCTCTCCCTTGACAATATCACTAAAATATTCCATCTGATGCCCTCCATTAACAGATCTAAAATAAAAGTTTACATAAACACATTATGAAAGAAAATCTGGTTTTCACTGCAAAGAGTTTCTAGTAAAGTTCAGTGAATTAATAAAAAATGGGCACCATCTAAATATCATGTTTCCCAGAAATGATGCAAGGACTTTAAACACGCAAAGTGCATCTACACCATGTTTTTATACTTGGTCTTCTCTCCCAGTGCTATCAAGTTTCTTAGATGAAATACAATTGCTGTCAAGTCAGTAAAAGCCCTACAACTTATTGTTGGAAAATTTGTGTCCTTATTAATTCACTTAGAAATAGCAACAAAGAGTAGTCTTTCAGGCTGATTCCAGGAAAATGCTGTGTGCTAGACCAACAGGCATAAAAGATACTTGTTTCAGCATTCTTCTCCAATATATCCTGCAGCTACCCCAGATTTTGTGGTGGGGTTTAGGCTGGATGGCATAATAAAAATGTTTTACAACTTTTTTCATACTACTCAAAATTTTAAATATTGAGCAAACTCTAAAGCACTAATTAAGAAAGCCTTCAAAACTACTATTAATTTTTAAGTAGATGTAAAAGGCTTTTCTAGACATCATTAAAGGAAAGGGGAAAGGTGATACCTTGCATAAAGCTATCATCAAATAAAAGCAAAAGAAGCATCAATAAAATGTGTAACTACAAAAAAATGCGGAAGAAAAAAAATTATAACCAGTTAACAAGTAAAAAAAACAGGCATCTCAATGTTGTATTTTAAGTCACAGGGAAAAGATGCTGTCATTTGGACTTTGCATGCCTAATAATAGTGAAATTAGATAATTATCTAGCTGAGAAATAGGCAAGTTTTCAAATGTCCAGATGGTTTCACCACCCACCTCATTTAGCAAAACTTCCTTTATTCACACTGCTCTAACATGCTGCCCATTTCCTCAATTTGTACCCATTAGCTGACAAGAAAAGGGCTGAGCTCAGAAATCAACAGGCTCTGACAGGAAACCAATTCCCAGGGGCCCTCTTAAAAGTAAGATTTTAAGTGATGTTTCCCAGGAGACAGCTGTAGCAACTAAGTCCCTATCTGAAGTAGTATTAGGGAAGCAGGTGAAAGGATTTACAGTGCAAAGACCTTTTAATATTCTTGATAAGCTGCAAGGAATGATCGTTAGCCCATGGGAAGGCAAGCACGTGGGCTTAGGGTCAGAATGGTAGGGTAACTTAGTTCCTGTTCGCAAGTGAATAAAGCTTCTGCATCTTGCTAAGAGATCTAACTAAAGAATGCAGTTTATATACTTTGGTAGATGTAAGGGACAAGGTCAGATTTATGGTGGAAGGCATACTTGCATCTGTGCACACATCTGAGAGTTCCCCAGGGTCTGGGAAGGGGTGGCCACCTCGCTGCATCTGCAACCATGTCCCAGGCAAGGGCTTGATTTGCTGTGGGTCACACTCTAAAATATGCAGACTTCTGGCAGCAGAGGCATGCATGTCTGTAAAAGGAAGGAGAGGTAGGAATGCACAAACAAGGTCATTTGACAGATGTCATCTTCCAAAATATCAAGAGATGCTAACTTCTAATTAATTTTATGTTTATGAATATTACATCAGGGTGCACGAAATTCAGTCTGCATTTTCACTAACACTTCTCTGATTAACCTGGTGATCCTAAAAGATATTCTAAAGCATCATTGCTTTAACTGCCTTAAAAACATGAATGTTCATTATGCCAGAATGGCAGAGATCACTTTATTTAATTTGTAGTATGTGGACAACAAAGAATAAATAAAATGTTTGGAGTTTTGTTTTGTTACAGTGAAAGCAATCAGGAAATAATGAAAGCTCCATTTCAAGGTCTTTAACGGTAACTGCCTCAGAGAGAAATGTAATTCACCTGACACTGAACAACAAAGCTGAGATGCTGTGATGACTGTATCTGTTACAGAGCCTGGGAAACATATTAGATAATTACCTGTAGGCATAATGACTCCCTGACAAAACCTAAATTAAAATGGAATTGCTACTGAGAGTACATATTAGTAGTTTAAGGTAAATTACAAAGCAGGCATTTTATAATTATCCTTAAATCTTTCATTTTAATCTAAGACATTGAGTGAAGGTTAAAAGAAGGCCATGCATGTTGCAAAGCAGAAATCCAGTGAGGGGACCGAAAGTACCTTACTTTAGTACTGTGGAGGATGTGACAGATTGGCATATGAAACAGATTTTGCACTGAAATGTAGTGCCTACCCAGCATCAGATAGCAAAAAATTCATTTTGCTTATAAGTGGTTGTGCCAAACTATCAAACTTTCTTCATACAACATTAATAGGAGATGCTTTGGAACTGACAGTGTAACAGTCAGTACTGGGTGGCAAATGATCAAATCTTTAATAACTACTAAACTAAAATCTTAATCTAAAATCTTTAATAACAAACAGTCTAAAATCTCCTAAGAACACAATCTGCATTGGGCACCCTTTAGAGAAGAAATATACATCTCAGAAGAAGAAAAAGTGGAAAGACACCCAGAAAGATTCGTATTTGCAAGCCTTAAGAGTATCAGAGGAGGTTGATCTGACCTGCAAAATATAGTCAGTGTAGAGTACTGAGCTGATGGATGCTTTTGGTTACTTCTACCCTCTGCTACAAAATTAGTAAGAGATTGCCCATATGTATGCAATAGTCTTAAAGAGAAAAGAAAAACAAATGAGACAAATCAATAGACTAAACCTTAAAAGGGAAAGAGAAAAGTGTCTGAGGCACTCTAATTTATCTGTTTGTATTATAAGTTATCTTTTAGAAAATGAAGTATATAAACACTATCATCCTTTTTGTCCTTCAGCTATGTCTATTATCCCAGGTAAAGGAAATACAGGGACTCATAAATTCAGTTCAAAGGCAGTAATGCTTTTTCTCTGGTATGACTGCTTTTAAAATATTAGTCTTTAAAAAGGCTTCCTTGAAATAGCTATTTATCTACACTTCTTAAGGAATTTCATTCTTCTTCCTTCATTACAATATATACATTATGAACCGCTGTCATTTCTGAATACAAAAAAAAAACTGAAAAACGTTTTATAGTGGTCCCTCCCACATTTCAGAGTAAATATCTCCCAGAAAGTCAAAAGAATCAAGAGGCAAACAAAACAGCCCAAAAGCTGTACTTTGCTGGTTTGACTGAAAAGAACAGAAGTGGGGTCACAATCAAGGTTTTCAATTACAACAATCTGCAGTTCTGTAATTTCTAGAGGAATTGCCACATCTTTGGATTTCATTACATTCCTTTAATACTTTTCTTCGTTTGAAATTTTATCAGGGATGTGAAGGTTAATTTACTTTTCTGACAAATAATGGACAAGACCACAATACAGTTGCACTCCCTGACTCCCCTGCATTATCAAATTCATTCTACTTGTCCTCCCCAGCTATGACGGCAGCTGCATTTTTCCCCTGTACTTGGTGAAACATCAGGATGCAAGAAGAACCGATCAAATTATGATGTTTGCCTTTGTAACTATTGCCTGATGCTGAATTGTACCTGTCAGAACCCTTTGTGCATTTCCATTGAAAAAAACGTAACAATCTTTATTCTGCATGGTTTCCTTCATCTCCTTGACTCAGTAACATTAATACTAGAGTGGCCAGTGCTCAGCAATAAGCTTCTTTCCCACAGCTAACGCAAATTGCTTGCTGTTGTTTAGCAGAACTGTTTCACTCAAGCATGCTAAGGAAATAACCTCCTTTCTCCTTTCCTTTAGATTTCAAAATTTACCATCCAAAGCAAAAGAAAATGTCCAGCTGTTAAAATAGCTATTAATTCCGTTTAAGCTGTTAGGTTTTTTAGAAAAGAAACTTGTAGTAGGATGTGTAATGACATTTCTCCCTCTTCACATAATTCCTGACTTTCAGCTACCAGGCATTTGGTTTGGTTAATATTCAGTTAATACCAGAATAGCATGCCTGTATAAAAATGTAATTCATTTTTTTTCCCCTTGAGGTTGGTCTACACACAATTTCTATACCAGTTTATTTTTGCTATGAGGAGGCTGCTTTCACCAAATTAATTAAGCACGTAACCTTCAATTTTTATTTTAACAAGCTGGTGGTAGATTGTCTCTTACCAGACAAAACTAAAGTTCCATTTAGTATCAAAATAAGCTGCCCTAATACAAGCACGCTTTTTGTTGCATTGCATTAATAACATTGCAGTAAATTTTTTTACACTCTGCAACACTTTAACTATATTAGCAGTACTGTGCAGAGAAGCCTCTAGAAATCACAGTTTTCAGTGAAATGAAGATGTGATAGGATGAGTAAAGGCAACCAGGCATAGGTAAATATTACTCAGTTATGTAAAGGGACTATAAATCACATATTTCAACTAAAAAAAATTAAATAGACCTTAAAAAAAAAAATAAGTGGTTCTTACAATTTCGGTATAGAAGGGGCTTATGAGTCCATATGTATCTCACACACATCGCAGCTTTCCCAGGGTATGTGCTACAGGTATGCTTTAATTTTCTGAGAGTGTAACATCCTCACAAGTGTGTCTCTTCCCAGGTGTGTTTTCCACTCCAGAACGAGACTACAGTGCGCTATGAGGTATCTGGCTCTAAAATGCTCTGTAGCATATTCCAGCACATATATACAGATATATCTCAAAAGGTTATAAAGACCCAAAATTATGTATATCTGACTCCTGGCATTCTTTGCATATTCCCTTAAAATAAAGAAGGTTGTCTACATTACTGATGACATCCACCCATTTATCAGTTCATACATTCAAGCACACATTCATTTATTCATGAGTAAATCAGTAACCACATTTCCCACTTCCACCCAAGCTGAAGAGCACTTTGTTCACAACTTGAAGGAGAAATTCAAGGACAACAGGTTAATGCAGTTAGAAGGGAGGACAAGGAAAGGCTGATCTAGCTAATGCTACACTGAAAAGTATCAGAGTGATCTCTGAGTAAATCACTAACAATAAAAAGCTATACGGCCGTATACCCAGAACAAGTCAAGGAAAGGCATGTTCCATTATTCTGTTCCTTGCTTCACTTTCTGTTAAAGGACAAATGTGTCTAAAACACAACTTTTACCATTACATATAAAAGTTCTATTGCCTTTGACATTCATGAAAACACTGTTATTCTCAAGCTTTCCAGAGTTCAGAAGTTCCACTGAAGAAGAATTGAACAAGTACAGAGACGCAGTATGTTAAAATGCTGGTAATTATCACAGGGAGTTTCAGAGAAGTGTGGATTGGCATATAGAGAACAAGGAAGTATGGTCTTCCCTTCTCAGATATCTTACTTTTACAATTCTAAACATTCCTCCAAAATAACAAAAAATATCTAATATACTATAAACACACACACAATCTAAAGAACATAGCTCAAAACAATGTGCAAGGTTGCTATGGCCCAGTTCACATCGCCTTTAATAGATGTCAAGCTAATCCACCCTATCAAATGACTGCACAATCTCTTTAAATCAAAATCCACATGAACACATTCCACATAAAGGACACCACAATATTCAGCCTTCATGGACTTCGCTACTCTTGCTTTCTAAGGTGCTTTCTCAGCCTGAAACAAAATTGTACAATATTTAAAGATCTATACTTTCATAAAACAAGATTCTTTAATTTCTCGTAAAATTTGAAGCTATCACAAATAAGCAGAAAAATATAGTTGTGAACAAACACCACAATACTGCATCATAAAGAAGACTGGAAGGATGAAAGGAGGTGTAAGCAATTTCAGTGCTTAGGACCATGTATTTAGGAGTGCATCCTGTACTGAGACAAAGTAAAACCTAGGTGTTGACTTCATTTAGCAGACGGAAACCAACAGCACAATCCTGAGTACAAATTAAACACATACCTCAAATTTAGAAACATTCTTGACAAGAATCTTCTCATTTCTTTTCTGCAAGCATTTGAGTTACATTTGGTTACATTTGAGTAGAAGATTTGCAGCAGTGGCAGAAGAGCTGGCTAGTTACTGTTCCAGACAATATATACTGTGGCTTTTTGCCACAGCAACAATAAAAGAAGCTCAGGCAAACCTGATAATATCTTGATTACAAGGACTGCAGCCCTGCTCAGGAAACTGTGAATTGAAATTCCCTAGCACGCTTAAGAAGGGGTCTTCCACAACAATGAAAATGAATGCTTCTTATTCCCTACCTGGGAAAAGAACTCCTTCTCAAAGAGGCAGAAGAAACCCAAAGAACTGAGAAAACTTCTAAAAAAATTGTGGGTTTTGTTTTCTAAAGTAGACAGACTACTAAGCACATGACCCTGGACTTTAGCAGGACTGACAGGCTTAGTGGGGCTCGTTTTTCATTGGTTCACTAACCTGATCTGATCTGAGCGTACAGAGCTCCTGCGCTGTTCAGTTTTTCTAGCCTTTCTTTGTTAGCCATCTCTTGACAAGCATTCTGTTACAGGGTTGTGACATCTAACTGGTGAGGAACAATTCACATTAAATCAAACCATCACATTAAATGTTAGCCTCCCACACAAAAGATTTGACAGTGAAATTTCGCCTCAAGGAAACCGCAGCAGGTTCGTGCAAATATGCAATTTTTGTGTTGGCATTTCACTAGAATGTAGGCTGATACAATGGCATGAATGAGAGTAACCAAGGAGCAAACCCCAGCTTTCAAATCAGAGCGTTCGCATTTTTATTGTTATTTCAGTATCCTCAGCTTGGCTCTGATGACTGGAAATATTGCCTGTCCTTGCTTCTTCTCCTGCTTTTAAATATTTGCCACACTCCTAGAAAAATTCTTTGAAAAGTTGAATGTTATCTCTAAATGTTCAAAATAAACATTCGAGAAGTTCTGATTTAAATAAGATGTACTTGGAATCTCTGCTTCTTAACAAAAGGGAGAAAACATCTGTTTCATTTCAGCTTCTATTACTAAATACACCTGATTTCATTTGGCACATACCACATTTTCATTATTTAAGGAGAGGCTCCTCAAGTTATGGACATGCATGAATTTCACAGAAGCTTTGAGTGAAGCCACATTAAATTACACTACATCAGTTAGGAATCCAGCTGTTTAGTATTAATGCAGGTGGTAGGCACTTTTTTAAAACACTACACAGGTTTTTTCCAGTTTAGTATCTCAAGGTATGACCACAACAGAAAGTGTCTCCAATAGGATATAAAAGTAAGGTCTGATGAAGGCACTGCCTCCTGACCTGAGATGTGGTAGATAGCTCTGGCAGTAAAAGTCAAGGTGTATAAGAATCGGCTTGGACAGACATCATGTGGCAAATACCATTCACTCAATATTTTTAAATCCTCAATTCATGCTTCTACTGGAGTTTCTCCCGTTGTAGCAAAGGTGGCAGAAAATGATGTGCTGGCACTAAGGCACTCCTGTCTGAAGAGGGGACAGCAGTAAAGAGACTGTCATCACCCTCTAAACTGGCATGTCTGCCAGTGCTTCTTACTAGCTTTGCTGGTTGGATGTAAGCATGAGTATGCAAAGCTGGCAGTAAGATGACTTTTTCCTACTCAGGGTGTCAAAAATGTAGGTGACAACATTTGCCTTTTGGACTTGGAAATTCAGGGAGTGGTATCATGTACCTTAAATTCAAACTCCCTCTCCTGAACACTGTAACTCTCAAAATACCTTCCTGTCCTAAAAATAATTTTTATTCTGTTCTATAGTTTCCATAGCAGGTTCAGACTCAGTGCAAGGTCTACACTGCTTGAATGATTGCTTTCAATAAAGCAATTCAAAATTATTTTCAAGCAAATAGCATCAAAATATGCTGTGTTAAGGCCTTGCACACATGGAAACACTATCGGAGCCAGATGTTTCCGTTGTCGGTTTTTTAGGTTTGAGTGAACATGAAAATAATGAAAACCCTAATTCCTCCCTGGAAACAACTTGAGATTCTCAAAATATTTCAGTATTGTGGATTCATATGTTTCAATAGTTGTTTGTTTCAGGAAATGTGTCAATACTTGTTTCAATAAAGTAGAAATGTTTTATTTTTGATAATATTATATGTAGGGCAACAGTTTTTGTGTCATCATCATCACAGTCTTACCTTATTTCTGTTCAACTTGCATATTATACTAAATTTAACACACATTATACACAGTACAGTTCCTAAACTGTAATGCAAAATACATTAATTTTAAAAATATGTAGTCAATATTGGCAAAGAAACGATTTATATTATGAAAACTTGCATATTGCCTGTCATCAAAATGAAGGTTTAAAATGTTTAAAAGAAATTAAAACTTTCTTTTGTTTCTTTTTTCCCAAACTGTTTTAATCTCTCTATATATTAACACTATACTCAATATTCCATTTCAAGCAATTTTTCAACACCTGAAAACTTCTGCCAAAATTTCCTTCATTGCCCTGTTTATGACAGAACAATTGACACTCAGAAAGAAAACTGCTTAACCTTTTGGCTCTCCAACCTGTCTTTACAAGACAGGACAAGCCTTCTCCATAAAAACACTACTGCTGATGTTAATGAAACTGTGTTTCATTGTTGGAGCCATGGTGGGTTCCTCTGTAAAAAATATTTAAACTCTGTCTATATGGAGAAAACAAGAGCATCTGGGAAAGAAAGAGACATGACTACAGCAGACAAAAAAAAAGCATAGTATGATTTCTCAAGAAAAAAAGGACCCAACTAATTCTTTCCCCATTATTAGGTGGGCTGCTGAAGAATCAGATCTGCAATTTGTAAACTGTTTATTCTGGGACCACAGAAATTTTGGGGTTTGTGCAGATTTAAGCTTAGTGAGGCTATCTTATGTATGGTGTTTAGTCAGTACAGTAATGCATGTATTAAATCCTCAAATTCTATAAAAAATCTGCAGAATTACTTTTCCTAAGTCTTTCTCAGTTTGACCTCATTCTTCACAATGCCTTCTAGCAACGTCTGTATTATTTTGTTTAACATGAGGATTTACAATGAGGTTTTGGTTTTAATTATGCTAGTGTCTTGTGCTCACTCTTGTAGCATCTGACTTGAGAAAGCATTTCCATTAAATAGGTTTTCACTTACAACACTGAGACAACTACTGTTACAGTAGATAGATCTAGAGTATGAAGTGAGAAAAGTCTAGAGTGTACCTGATACACTCTTGGAAACCAGATACACAAAATTCAAATACTTGGCAACTTTATCCTTAAAATTTCAGTGTTTTTTCTTGCTCAAAAGAACAGTGGGTGATTATTTTATATGCCTACTAAATCCACCCTTACATGTCTAATTGAACAAGTAGTTTTGCAGACAAAGGTACTGAAAATTACTCCCCTGCCCCAGTGCAAGTGTCTGTGGAATCAGGGACTATGGGTCTGATACAACATATTTATGTTAGTAATTTTTTTTCATGAAGTAAAACATCTAATGCAAGATTAATGAAATTTCTAGAAGCACCTTCTCCCACTTATTAGCCCTGCTTGTTTATAACCAGTTTAAATTAGACACGTTTCTGCTTTTTCATTGGAATTTTACCTAAGGTCAACAAAAAGTCTCCCAGCATCCAAAAAAAGCTACATTTTTTCTGTTTTTTCAGTCAGTTCATCCCAACAGTCAGCTTTTGGCTGAAAAGATGACACAACGGTGAAAGACCTAATCTAAAGCCTATTGAAAAAAAAAAAAGATAAAAGTTAAAATCATTAAATTGATAGAATCTTAAAATGGGCAAAATGTCCACAAGACTAAATTGTCAACAAAACTAATTTCAGTAAGGTAATCAAATGCCATGACAAAAAAATTATAATTATACTACTGTGGTTTAACGGGCTTTCAACTCTTTATTAGTGTGTTTGGGATTTCATTACTTTTATACTATATTAAATCTTGTCTGGAAAATTCTTATTCTGTTATTGTCCCTTAAGCCATTCCAAATGTCTTTCCAAATCTTTAGATAAATAAGTTTCAAGGTTTCTTGAACTTTCGTATCTCCACTGCTTCTCCAGAATTTCATTACAAATACTGCACAGGAACATTCAGTACAAAATCTGCTTCAAACAATGAAAGACACAGGAAACATTTAGATGTATGAAGGTGCCCTCCTCATGGTGCTGACAACAGTGCTGACATGGTGCTGAATTATCTATGATGTTAAATGACTACCGTTCTCTTGTAACCTAAACTGAGAGTTGTATCTGAAGTGGTTTACAAGCGGCATTCTGTAAAGAGTATTTTTAAGTATAATCATTTATTTCAAACAAACATGACCAGTCAAGTTTTGGGTTGTTTTTTTTAATTTAAAGAACAAGTTGCTAACTTATTCTAGGCTCATTTAGCCGTTCAGCTCACCCACACCACTAATAAATACATCAATAAGCAATACCTCCATGTATTATGAGTAATCCCTAATGTGAAAAGGTAAAACAACAATGTAGTGCAATAGGAAAACAAATGCAGATTTTTTCACCAAAATTAGAGGATGCAAGTGAATGAACAGAATAACTATGTAATTGTGGCAATGCTGCTCAAGCTGGCCACCCAGAAATCCATTGAGGTTAAGCCCCATGTCCCTCAGCTACTATAAGATATGCTGAAATACCCTTTGATGCTACAGACTGGAAGACTACTTTTTCTTTTTTAAAAAAAATTCTGGCACATGTACTGAACACAGGTCCTCTGCCCATTTCTTCTTTACAAAATATATTAGCAAGCTCTCTGAAGCACTGCTGATGCTTGGCACTCTGCAACAAATAGCGTAAGCACATTCTCTCATACATGGCTTCAACCTTGAGAGGTATCCTGAATTTACAGCTCACCTTTTTGGCTGTCACAAAAGGAAAGTGTCACAAGCGCACTGTGACCTTCTCCAAGCTCGCTTAGTTATACTATGATGAAATAGTCTGAGGGCAAATAGACTCTTTAGCCTATTTAGACTCAGAAACCTTTGTGATTTCATGGTCCTAGAACATAGTCCTCTATAGTATTGCAGATATATTTACAAAAGTGTATAACTTCTCAAAATCTTTGTGCTTCTTCTACTCTTTTACTCAGATTTAGACTTTTTATTCCCTATTCTATCTATTATGAGGAGATAGGCACGCTGTGATTCTAAGATGCACTTCCTCATAGAAGAAGACTCCTTCAGGTTTATACAATTCCAAATTAATAACAATGGTGTCGTTTCAATGTAAAAATCTAGCCTGCTCTGTATGACAGCTGCACATTCATTTGTAAGATCTCTGACTTGAATGAAAAACTGTATTTAATGACATTCCATTATGATCACCGTGACAGGTGCAATATTTTTCCATGCCACTTCCCATTGACTTTGCAGCGAAATATAGACACACAATACAGAACTGAAGGCAACCAAACCTTAAATTCAGAACAGGATTTTCTGTCTGACAGATACATGTAGAAATTCCCTGATACCGATAAGAATGAATAGCTCTTACACAGACTCTGTACATCACTGCAACTAATTAAATGTATTGCCAGCCTGACTCTGCCAAGTCCTTCCTGCACAGGTTTCTGAAGTCAAATGCTCCTTGCGTGTTCAGTGTCAGCCTTTAATTTGAACATGGAGAAAATATTCTGGAATATATATCTGGTTAAGGAAGCTACATAATAACCATAAACATTGTAATGAGCTGTGAAGCCTTTTTTTAGTCAAAAAGGTATTGGGTTTTGCATAGGGATTTTACATGCTTTTTGTCTTCAGGTACTAACTCTGTTTGATAGGATTTCCATTTTCCTGGGTTTCTACTTTTCCTTTCTGCTATTATTTCTAGACACATCAAAGGTGTGAATTATTTCTGAAATGTGTTTTGTTGTACTACTTAGATTCTAATTAAAGTAAGGTTACTGATTAGCTACACTTACCAAAAATGCAAAACACTTCATTGTCAGTATTTGGAGGAGAGGGAAGGCTTCCATGGTAGCCATGGTAGGATGCTGCAATATAGTGATCTTGTATTTTCTAGAAATGTTCTCACACAAGTCAAATAAAACATGATTGTTATTCATATGTGCTCTTTTAGGGATTTATGGGTACCAAACACACAGCAAAGCAAAATTCTGAAAACAGCGGCTGATGGATAAGTGAAAAACTGATGCTGAAGAAATATCAGAGTTCTTATTTAAAGAGTGCTCAATACATCGCATAAAAATCCACAAGCTTGAAGGCAAGGACAGTCCATCATAACTCACATTAGCTGAGGTGGCAACTAATAAGAGAAAAGACAGAAATCAAATATGAAATTACATATTTTGTTCTAAACAAAATATGTAATTTCATATGCATACATACATCATTGCATGCAGAACTCTAGCCAGATATTTATTTACATGAAAAAAGCCTATAAAACTCTAAGATCAATTAATTCACACATGCATTTTACTAATATTACTTTTCTAGTCGCTGCATGAAAAAAAACTTGTTAATTTGTCCCAAATCCCAAATTTGTTGGGAAGGTGAAGCTGCACAAAGAACTAAATGGAAGAACTGCTGCACGATGTCTTTTTTAAACAGTCTGCACACTGATTTCAGAGAAGTTATTAATATTTGAAAGTACCCTTATTTTGTAATGTCAGCAGTTAGTGAAACTCACCTTATCCTTTCACTCCAAGCATGGGAAGTATAGCTGTAAGGTAGATAGCAGAGTGTCTTGGCATTATCTTGAAGTTCAAGTGTTTATCTTTGGGTTTTCTCTCCCTTTCTTGTCTCATTCTCTTTACATCTTAAGGGCCAATATAAAAGGCAAATAAGTCTTTAATTCTCGACAAGTTCAAAGCCAACAATTTAATTTAGAGCTACCTTTCAGACAGTATTGAAAGCTCAGCTTTAGGAGGAACAGCAACATTGTCTGAATGGCTCCCCAGTTTGGCAGTAAGCAATCCGTGAGCACCACAACAGTGCTCAAACATTGCAATATTGTGCTATAAACACTTATTTGTGAGTTGTCTAAACGATCTGTTTTGTACTTCTCAATATTCCAAAAGGATATCCAGAAAATACATGCTTTCTGCTACTATCTATGTTTTTGTAGTTTACGTCATCTTTACCTAAACACACTGTGCTGTGAAGTTATATTACTTACTGCAGTTCTTTATTTATTATACAAATATATCACTCTTAGATTGTTGAAACTATCACATGAATAAGAAAGAACCTCAGTCTTTACTGTCACTAAACTTTATTTAGAAAATTTAGACCTCAAGGACAATTTTGCCAAAGTGTAAGTTTAGCTATTCTGGTTTCATCTGGCAAAGAAAAGAATGTGTGAGAAAATGTATAGTATATTGCTTATTATCTGCATATACATGATAACTGAGCTAGCTGTATTCAACTCAGTTTCTTAGGCATAGAGTATTTAAAAATACTAATGAAGCAAAATTCTGTTGCCTGGTGCATGATTTATGCTGTTCAAACTAGTTGAGTGACAGCTGATATTATTATCAACAGTAAATTATCAAGTCTTTTTCACATAGCAAAAGACTTTGCAAAATAAAGGTAACCAAATAAGGTTAATTTTCACTCCATCAGCAGTTGTTAAAAAATATTTTAAACCAAATAATTGCCTATTATTTCTTTCTTACATGGTAATGGAAAGAGAGCTTGAATTTAAGTTTTCCATGCTTTGATCCCTAATAAAGAGAAAAGTAAAAAATAGTAGCAGCACAGAAAATTTCTCCCTCCCATCTGCCAAAGTAGGTAAAAAACACTATTCAAGACATTTCATTTAAGCCTTAATCTTTTTCCATTTTCTGCATTTTCTATTCCTGTGAAACAGCTAATGTTTTTCAACTCCATCATTTTATACCAACAAAACACTATAATTTCCATGCTTCCCTCTCTTTCCCCCCATACCCATCCATATTAATTTTGAATAAACTGTGTGAAATTCACCCATCTGCTACTTCTGTTTAACTTGTATGCTTCTGATTTTACATAGTGGTTGCTGATACTCATTTGAACAACAAAGACAAGGGCTGGAAGCCTGAATTTATCTATCTACTAACAAGCTGTCATTAGTTTATACATATTTTAACAGGGAGAGAGAGAGAGAAATAGAATATTCCTGACAGGATCCTCTAGCTCTGTTAAAAAGGATTTTTATTGATTTTTTATTTATTTATTTTTCATTTTTGTTTAGCATTTCTCAGATGGAAGGAATTAGGAGTAAGAAAAGATTTAGGCTTATGTTATGAACTGGCAACAAAAATCTGATTTATTAATGGTTGGTTTTTAGCTTTGTGCATATTGATGAAAATAATAATGGTCAAAATTCTCTAACCTTATTTTGATTTAGAATGTCAGATGTTTTTTGTAACATGGCAACCAGATGTGGTTTGCATGTATATTAATTTTTTATTTTTTTTTTTTAATCTAGGGGCTGCAATGATTCTGAAGACTAACTACATAGCAAAAAAAAACCCATAAAAATGCAAATTATAAATGTCTTTTGGAACTTAAAATCAGTATAAACATATACATACACACATATAGAGTATGTATGCATACAGTACACAACTATTCATTTTCCCTTTTTTTCAGATGTATTTTGATCTGGCTACCAATTTTACACTGCGTTTTTTCCAAATGGCCCAACTCACATGCCCTTAATAACACACTTCTGCTCTCTATAGTCAGATAAATCACAATATCAAAATTCTATTATATAAAAATCAGGTTAAATTAGACCAAACAATAACAACAAAAAGCCATAGTTAATTACGAGATTTCAGCTCATTCATTTCTGCTATCAGTAAGTGATTTATATCCAAATAAAATATATTTGTCAATAAAATAAAAATTAATAGAGAATGTAAAATGGAGTTGTGTAGCCTTCTTAGTTATGAAAGACTTCATGGTGCTTGATTTCCAAAGCATGAACCTAACTAAATGTTCTCCTGTTTCATAAGGCTGAATCTTGCCCCAGCTGTGGCAAGAATGCAGCACGGCATTAGAAGGAGATCACAAAAAAAAAAAAATATAGATATATATAGATATATACATGTGAGAACTAGGAATACTTTGGTGAGGCTTAAGTTTTATCATTTGGAATGAAGCTTCAGTTAAGGAAGTCTATATGACAGATGTGCTAGTTAGCAAGTATTTCTGACTAAGAAACAAGTTTGCACAGTGCAGACCTACTCATCAGCATAAAAGGATGTGGAAAGATCATTTAATATGTTTCGTCTCCTAGTTTAGTTGTTTAACAACTACATCATGTTTTGTGAAACTTCTCAGTGGGTTTAATTTTGCTTCTCCCTTAAATTCACATTGATTGCAAACACATTATTGCTCCACACCCTGAGTATATCTGATTTTGAAGGGAGTTTTTTTTTATTCAATCCATATTTGCATGTAGTTTCTGCGTTGAAGATTATTATCTTGAAATATATAACTGAATTGGAGAATCTGATAACTAACCAGTAAGATTAATTCTACCACAAACTCCTGTTGAAAATATATTCACCTCCTCCTTTACTTGCAAATCTCTCAGAGTGTATTCACTATCTGGGATTTTGCAGGTTTGGAAACACTTTTCTATCAACAGATCAACTTGGAGAATGAGATAAAACCCTTTCAGACTAACTGTACTGAACAACATTTTTCACTCTTTTTTGATGACAATATAGATGCAAACTAAAAGGACAATCCAAAATTCCTTCTCCTTTTGTTTTATTGGGTGCTCATATGTGAGTTACTGGACTACTCGAAAATACTGCTAGTTGGCAATTTTTATGTTATGTTCCTCACAATCACTTTGTTCATCATTTAGAAAATACCTCCCTTTCATGCATTTGTGATTTTTTTTTTTCAGTTATGTGCCATTATACACAATAAGAAATTGACTTCATTTGTATTTTAGCTGCTCTTTGGAACTCAATTTGGAGTTAGGAAAGGCCTACACTGTGGATTGTCTAAGGAACCGTGGACATTTCGTGACCAACCCAGATGTCTTAGCCTTAGGAGATGGTGGCTGTGAAGAATACAGTTGAACAATGGACATGTGAGCCATTCCAGCTGTGTGGTCTTAGCCAAACTCTGAGTTAAGTTGTAAGGCCTGAACTCAAGTTACCCAGGCTGCAAGGCCTAACCTTAGGTTACTAAAGGACAGCTACGTGCAGTAGAACAAGGAACTTGTCATTTGCTCAAGGCTAACAAGATGTAGAAGCGGGATGGGAAAACTGTAAGATGTGTACAATAAGTAACAAATGAACAAATTTTCAGCTAGCCTGTTATCTGCTTTGTTGCTTCAAAAATGTGTGAACAGCACTTTTGGGCCAATCAGGATCTATATTGGTTACATCAGCTAATTCTGTAAACTATAAAAGCTGTTGATGTGGGTGAATAAATTTGGCAATTGCTTGATCACATTGATCGTCTCTCCATTGTCCGTGACTCCCGCGTCACTACACCTGATCAGCCATCCGGGGCATTAATAAAGTATTGCATTTAAAATAATTGGTGATTAGAATGGTGACAGATTTACTGCACCAAAATGTCTGCCAGACAGAAATGAGGAGTAAGAGAGCAGAAACAGTCCAGACAGCCAAGGCTCCCCCTTAAAATAGCCTTCCTACCCACAGTGGAGGGCCTGTTGAGGGGGTTTAGTTGCTAATTGGACAATGCTGATCCTGATCTGTTTGACTAATATGACACTAAGCTGGCAGCCATCCTACTAACCATCTTGCAGGAGCAGCAACATGGAGCTGACATAACTCTGTGACCCTTGGCAGTGCCTCCCAGGTCAGGATGACATTAATCATCAGTATCCGACATCCTCTGGTAGGACCGTGCCTGTGGCTGCTACTGGAGTGGGATGAGGGAAACAGCAGACTACGTGCTGAATCATTTCAAGACAACGGAGTTTTCTGCAAATCGTTTTGGAGACTTCCTCTCTCAGTTTTGCAAACGTGAGTTCATTAAAAGCTGAAGCCTCCCTGATGAAAACACGCCTCCTTCATTTCTCTGTATTTCAATTTGTATGTGAAAATAGCAGTGATTGATACAAAAATGTACCCATATTGCTTCACTGGTGTCAGAGTAGGCAACTATCTGAAGTTAAAACAACATACCTTTTAAAATACTTTCTTCTCTTTCAACTAGCTTTGCAATTCCTCTTCTATTGAACTGAATTTATGAAATATATGTCAATGATATGAATTAAGTTGCAGAAGAGGAATTTTTTGCCCAGAATTACTCAGAAAGTGGAAACACATCCAGATACTCCATCACTCTAAGGATTACAATAAATTAAGCAGTAGTCTGAAAAAAAAAAAGTGAAATCTCTACATCTACACAACATGTCACAATTCTCTGTTTCTGATACCCAAAGATCTAACAGATATAAAAAACAACTGTCAGCAGAAATGTTTTGCATAATTTTTCCCTTGAAGAAATACTTTTGAAATTAAGAAATATTAAAGATTTTCATAGATAATGCACTAAGCACAATTAGACATTCCAACCTAATTCAGCATTTACTAAAGTAATAATTTTCTTGACTCATTATAAAATCAACCAGATTTTAATCTTTTCCTTCCAGAAGTACACCATCACTTGTAAATGTGTGCTGAGAATTTACTTACTGTGAAAACTTGACAAGAAATGTGAACTACATTATAAATTTAAAAATTATCTTTCTGAATCCAATTTTTTTTTTTAATGAAGTCCTACTTGTAATTCATTTCATCTGTCTTTTTTTTTTTTAATCTCACCTAGCTACTCTTGAACTAGAAAGGGATTTCTTTGATTTGTTGTGATTAAATACCTCGCTTTCAGTTTGGTAATTTTGCCATTTGCGATCCATCCTCAGATTACTTTTTGCTGCACTAATGATATAGAAATACTGGCTGTATAACTAATCTCAGCTGCAGCCTGAAGTGTGACTATAGCTTACTCTCAGCTTTAAACTGGTTTGTGAACTGCTTGCAGTACACCTGCTATACACCATCGCCTATGCTGCAGACTGCCACATACCCTGAAGCAGCACAGTTATTTTGCAACTGCAGCCTGCATCAAGCTGCTTCTCCAGTCACACCTCCAACTACAAGTGAAGAACTGAACTACAAATGAAATCAAAAGTTTAGCTGAAGGGACAATCTAGATTTAACCATGGGTTGAAATATCATGATTTCAGACCCTGGTAAGGAGGAGCTGGAGTATTTTCTGAAGAATACCCACCACAAAACCAGACATGGCTCTGGTGAAAGATGATGGCCTTGAATTCAACAGTGCTAAACCTACTTTGGGTAGTCAACTAGTTAAGCTCGTGTGTAGCAGTCCTAGCCAGAGCGATGAAATCACTGGCAGCTAGGTAGACATTGCCTGACAGCCCTTACTACTCTATGGAGCACAGAAATGCAAATTAAACAGATGTGACTGAAATATTTCACTGAAGTTCCCTCTTACATACGGTATACAGTGTTGATGGGCATGATAGGAAGAGAGAGACAGAGAAGAAATGTCTTTCATATCAAGTATTTGTTATTTGCTAACATGGTTTACAGAGTACTAGGAATGCTGTTGCTGCATGGAGGACTTCTGGCCAGTCTCAGCTCAAACATCAGTGAATACAACACCACCACTGAGTATTTTACAGCATCTGCAGTGTAGCTTTGCAACTTATCCTACCAAACTCTTCCTGGTAGCAGAAGTGAAAATGAAGAAGCCAAGCGGCTCATCTCAATTCAAAGTAGATAAATCCAACTGAAACATCATCCTAAGAGCCAAGTAATCCTTGAGTGGGTTACTGCAAATCCCAAGTGCAATATCCTGATAGACATTAGATTTAAGGAAAACAAAGGAAAAGAAGACACAGCCTTTTTCTTAAATAACTACAGCAGATGTCCACATGATGTATGGAGATTGTCCAGAAATATAAAAGCAAGTGCAGCCTCATTAATAGTACAGCTAACTTATTCTACAAGTAGCACAGACTTCAGAGAAACGGCGATCAATACAGCTGTACTATTTTCTTCAGCCTGGAAGCACACCATTACCTCAGAGGAACGTCACAACCCACACAGAGACAGGATTTTGGGATGCAGGGAAAGCTCCTTCCAACTCTGTGTAGTGTGCTTATCCTCTGTATCACCTTTCCCATGCACACCCACCCTAGAAAGGGATGAAACCCTTGAAAGGGACGTGGGGAAGGGGGTACGCAAGAGTGGCTGGCAAGGAAGGATTATTTTACCTAACTTTTTTCTAAGGGGTGGGTGTGGATCCCTGAACAAGCCCAGCCTCCTTATTCCTGTCTATGTCACTTTGTTGGCCCCAATGAAAGTTCTAAACATCACTGCATGTCTGGGCATTTACTGTGACCAGACAAATGACACCACTAGTTTCAGGATCTTGATAGAGCACATATGGAATGAAATTTGGTGCTGGGAGACGTCTGGTTATAAACAGGATATGAGCCACCTGAGATTTAAGGTTAACATCTGATACACCCATGGGAATGGGGGGGTTTCAAGAGTAGGGCAGATCTGGAGAGGGGACTTCCCTCAAAGACAAAGGCACTTCTGAAAGTGCCATTCCTTCTTGAGCTAAAGGTTTGCTACCAAGTACTTAGCATCATGGAAGATATTCTGAATATCATCATTTGTTTATTCAAGTGTCTGTCTTATTATTTGCTTTTACTGAAAATAATAAAGTTATCAAAAACGTCTGTCATAGATTTATTGTAAGAAGAAAACTCAGTCTAGATATTAATGATTTTTGATCAGCCCAGCTGTCAAACTGAGAAAATATATGTAATACCTTTGCAGCATAACTGACAGAAACTGTGCCAGGCCATAGTAACACAGTAGTATGGATCTGCAGCTGATTAATTTAGTTTTAGCAGTAACTTAATTTGAAACCTGTAAATTTGGCCTACAAAACTTTTTGATCACTAGGACTCTGGAGTAGTTTGAGAATGTGACACATCAGCCCAGGATTACATAGGATATGGGATGCTGAAATAAATTTGGACAAATAGAGGATTAAGTTGGCAAATGAAAATGTAACTGTATTTTAATATATTGTGCTTAATAAACTTTATTAAAATCTAATAATATATAAGTCACATGTGTAAAAATGTCTTAACAATGGTTACTTGTGAAGATAACAGGCTTCTCCTAAGAAGCCTGGTCTAGTACTCCCTAACATTGACTAAAAATCTACACCTGTGAAAAAATCAGCTGCAAAGTGCTGCTTTTCTTATTTTCTAGCTTTTAACACCCAGACCGTATATGATGCACACAAGGTCAAGTAGAATCAAGTACAGAAACCACATAGTCTGATACTGGAATTCTGGGCAAGTCTAAGTTTGAATGTTAACAGCAGAAAAATAGATTAATGATGATCTGTCAGAGGTCTGCCTATAAAGCCTATTGAACTTCAAATACCAAAAAATACTTTTATCATCCATACCTGACTAGAAGCCTTATTTCATGGCTCCAAAAACTTGAAGTAGACTTGGAAATGTCACAGTTACTGGAACAAGTACATAGGTAATATATTTTTTTAAAGCTGTAAGCTAGTAAGCTACTACTAAAATATATTAGAGATGAAACAGGATCTGTCCACATACAATTTAACTCTTCATGACTTGAATGAAGTCAGATTAAACTCCAAATTCTGGAAAATACTTTTTCTGCTTTTGTCCATAGACCTCTTTCTTCATCAGTTCTTTCAATTTGGGTACGGCTTCTTCCCAGAAAACACATATTTTAAATACATTATGAGTTCCACAGTGTTCGGCTTTTTAAATATGATGGTAAGAAACAGGAGTTTTCAACTCTATTATGAGAACAATCAGTAAGTTAAACTAGTTTCTGTAAGCAATAATTTCTTGTGATTTTGGAAATGGTATTTTGGGCTATGTAGTCAGTTATGCTGCCATTTTTTTCCTTAATGCAGATTCATGACAGGAAATAATCCTGTGGGAACTGCCAGCAGAGCAGAAGATCAAGAAAGGAGAGAATATAAATATGAAGGCATTTTCACTTTGTGACAATTAATTATGGTGCCCATGAATAAAGATTTGAATAGTGTTGTTAGTACAATGCAATAAGAGCTCTCTTGTGGCAAAAAATTATCATTACATTGCATCTCATTGTTTTACAGGCAATAAGGGGGTTTTCACCTGCTCATTTCTTTTCCCACTTCTCCTGAAAATATAAACAAACTGTGTTTATAAGAATATGCTTTTTAACTGTGGAGTTTTTTCCTGTTAAGAATTTTAAGTTAATAGACTCTACACTTCTAAACTTCTGTTCACTTCAGTTCACTATTCTATTCACTTCTTCACTTGGTTCCTATAAGAGCACTGATTTCTTCCGAAGGCCTGCCTCAAAGCATCAGTTCTGAAATTTCTTATTCATCTTATTAGGTGTTCCTAATGGCCTTATTTTATATTTCACTAGTTGATACTAATAGCATTTTTTAATTATTTTTAGTGAAACGACATACTACACAGTGTAAAACAAGCTGTTTAAGAGTATGCACAAAAATGTATGACAAATCTCTACTGATTCCTTTCTGACAGAAGCTGACACTCCAGTTTTTCTGCTGACAATGTTTAAAATGCAGGCAGGATGTCAATACAAAATTGTATGTGCAGTGGGAAACAAGTATAAGTATACTTAATAATGCAATACAATACAATGAAATACAGTAAGTACTGGCCCAGCATGCTAGTCATAAACACATGTATCTCTACATCAGCAACTTAGTTGAGAGGTAGTCTGTCTGACAGAAGCGTCTCACATATTCCTTTATTTTACATCCCTGATGCAGTTGTCCTCACAAAGTAATTCCCTACATACCCTAGATAGTGACTAGATAACCTACTTCTGCAAATATCAGAGCAGGATCCTGCCCACCTAGTTAACGGGCTTAAAATTGCAAATGATGTCTTCTTTCAAAGCCTCAGAGACATGTGCATTGTTAGTAGTTAAGTCAAGAATGGTGAAAACTAAGAGCCACTTTTAAGAATATTAATACATATTAAGATTTAATGTATCACAAACATTTTTCATCTAGGTTTTGTAAAATTCTCTGATTTATGCTCCATGCAAAGAACATGATTCATGATATCACTATCAGACATCGGAAAAGCGGAGACCGCAGTCCAAATTTGTCAGTCTGTCCCAACCTCTTGCTCCTTCAGGTCATTTGGAACTGGCCAACACCTAGTTTCTGACACAGAGTGTCCCTGGTCAGCCTCTTTGCATCCTTATGAAGGGAGAAGACATAAATCAGACAGCTCAAGTGGACGTTTTCTCCACTTGGCCAACCCATCCGTCAGAACTTGGTTTTAGGAAATGCTGTAAGATTTCTTTCTGTCTGCACTTTGAGGAAAGGAATGGGAAGGGTGCTCTCAGCACTTAATACATTATTATGGGGAAGTGAGCTTAAAATTCCACTCATTTCATAACAATCTGTCAGCCTTCTCTGTGGTGGCCGATGAGGAACTTCAGTCCTTACTAAGAACCTCCACCATGGCTCTCTGAGTATACACTGCTCCCTTGTCTCCCCACTATGTATATAGTTAGTTCTGAGAATAAATATTTTTAACGCAGAAAGTGTGTTTTAACACAGTGTGAAAAATAGCATTATTACAGAAGGTCAAACAAAGAATGAGACTGAAAGAGAACTTCCAGGAATGAATGGGAGTTGCTGCACCTTAGACTGAAGTATGCAGACTGTCCTTCAATTAGCAGCACCATTCCCAGCAAAGTCCATGAACTACTGAAATGAAAATAAAGATCTGCCTATTGATAACATAATTTAAACATGGGAATAGAAGGCAGTTTGTTTCCAAAGTATCTTAACGTAAGTTTGTGACTTCCCACTGACATTTCAATGAAACTTAACATGACATTTAATTACTGTTGATTTGGTTTTCTGTATACAATCAATGGCATATTTCTTGGAACATGTTTGTCTCATAAAATGTAATTCATGCTTGGAGTATTAATATGGCAGAAGGGAAACTGTCACCAAAGATAAGAACCCAGAACATTACTTATTAATCTAATAGCAGACTTCCAGTATCTGAAGGGGGCCTACAAGGATGCTGGGAAGGGACTCTTCATTAGGGACTGCAGGGATAGGACAAAAAGTAACAGGTTAAAACTTAAACAGGGGAAGTTTAGATTGGATATAAGGAAGTTCTTTACTGTAACGGTGGTGAGGTACTGAAACGGGCCGCCCAAAGAAGTTGTGAATGCGCCATCCCTGGCAGTGTTCAAGACCAGGTTGGACAGAGCCTTGGGTGACATGGTTTAGTGTGAGGTGTCCCAGCTCATGGTAGGGGGTTGGAACTAGATGATCTTAAGGTCCTTTCCAACCCTAACGATTCTATGATTCTGTGTTTTGTTCTGATAGAGAATACATGCAAAGCAACCAAAAATGCATTACGATTTCTATAAACCAGTTGACCTGACAGATTATTAAAAAAAAAAAGAAAAAAAAAAGATGGGAAAAAAAATGTGCAGAAGGAAATCCTGAGTTTCTCCTAGCTGAAACATTTCAGTATCAGTTTAAAATGAGCTAAGTTAGTTGTGGGAAAGAGCAGGCTCTTGTTAGGAATGTTCATGTCACTCATACAAAAAAGGATTAGTTTGCAATCATAGCACTTTAAAAAAAAAAAAAAAATCACGATCTTTAACTTAAAAAAGAAAAAAAGGAAAGAAAGGCCATTTAAAAACAAAGGTTCATTTTTACTGAAACTTAATGCTGATACTTGAAGGGGTCATGCAGTATTCACCAAGTTGTTGGGTTTAATAAAACCTGAAATGCTGACAAATCTGCATGACTTTGTCATGCATCTGGATAATCCAGATCATTTGACAAAGGATCTGGAGTTTTCAGTTATATTATCCGTCATAAGATGAAAAACACAGGAACTGGCAACAAGCCTACTAAAATAGACTGAATTTTATTAGGTACTGGATGTTACATTGAAAAAGAATGACTTTTTTTTTCCTGTGTGCATTTCCTACAGTCTCACAGAGAAAATGATAATTTTGAAAATGTTTCTTTTACATGGAAAACTATAAAACTCTAATACAGGAACATTACAGTTTAAATATCAACACTAGAAAAAGCACACATTCCCAGCTGCTTTCTTGAATGCATATAAATATGTATTTATTTGAAGATGCAGCTCTCTATCCTGAAATGATAATACCTATTCCTCAAAGTGATATTGCGAATGATACTGGGAGCCAACACTCGTGTAAAATAAGCATTAGTAGGTTTTGCATATATTACAAGTCTATTGTAATATATGCAGATATTGCATATAACGATTTTTTAAATATTTAAGTACTTAAGCTTAAGATGTGCATTTTAGTACATTTATTGCAACTGAAAATTATTATTTAGCTGTAATTTTGTAGTGCACATGGAAACATGATTAGCTCTCTGATGAACACGTTGACATATCACACAAGTAATTTATTGTATTCAATTAAAGCCCATGATAAATTTCTTCATTTCTTGAAGGTGTTGAATTCAAGTACTATGTTGGCTGTCTTCAGACTTTTTATTGTTTGAGAAGTCTCTTGTGTACTTCCTTCCTGCATTTGCTACACTAAATTGTTCTCTCAAAAGCAACAAAAAAATCCCCACTTGTAGTCTCTGGGACACCTGCATTTTGACCTGGTTAATTTTTTTACAGCACAAGAATGCGTCAGTTCAAAATGGTTTCATATTATTAACTAAAGATCCATTTTGTACATAGGAGGTTGTCATAAATTTGTGTATGCTCCTAGTCTGAACCCCTGAAAGCCTGCGTAGTCTTCTCTCTGAGATGTGGCTGGAGTAAAAAGAATTCATAGGCTTTAGTGGTTGTCGTGGTTTAAACCCAGTCAGGTAACTCGTTCACTCACACCCCCCCCCCCTTCTTTCCCTCCCCCTACTCCCAGAGGGACGGAGAGGAGAATCGAAAAGAATGCAACTCCCACGGGTTGAGATAAGAACAGGTTAGTAACTAAGGTATAACACAAATCACTACTGCTACCACCAATGATAATAATGATAAAGGAAATAACAAGGGAAGAGAATACATCATCTCACCACCAGCCGACCGATAACTCGCCCCCCCCCCAGCCCGACCAAGCTCCGACCGATACCTCCTCCAACCCTGCAGTCCCCCAGCCCTTCTGGCTAACTCCCAGTTACATCCTGGCCATGACGTGCTGTGGTATGGAATACCTCTTTGGTCAGTTTGGGTCAGGTGTCCTGTCTCTGCTTCCTCCCAGCTTCCCCTCCTCCCTGGCAGAGCATGAGGCTCACAAAGTCCTTGGCCAAACCAAAACATCGCTATCAGTTCTGTTCCCAGGCCGAAAGTCAAAACACTGCACTGCACCAGCTACCAAGAAGGAGAAACATGACTGCTACTGCTGAACCCAGGACAGTGGTCTTTAAGAGATGAGAAAGAGCATCACCCGTTATGATAGCCTTAATATCTAAACAGTTATGATGGCTTTTTTTTTTTCCTGTTGCCCTCCAGGTCTGTAACTGGGTATGTGCATCACCACCTCTGATTGCTCTGTTTCCCTTTAGGATCCTCTTTCTCACCCAAGAGTACAATAAATCTCTCTTTTCATAATGGTAACGATGCCTAAAGGAGTGTTTGATGTCCACATATGGAACGAATGCTTATACAATCCTGGATGCCCTCGGTACTTATGACTCACAAGGACAGCCTTATTAGAGTCCAAAGTTTGTTGGCACCAGAGAAAAAAGAGCAATGACATACGTCACAAAATAGGATGAAAACAGAAAAAGCAGATGGACAGTAAGAGAAAGTGAAATAAAGTCAGTGATGGGTGGACAACCAGGAGGCAACGAATATTGCATACATTAGCCACCAAGCTCTTATTCTTTATTCTTTAACACTCTTCTTCACTTGATTGTCTGAGTCACAGTTTCCACTTCAACAAGTCATAAGGTAATGTAACTTAATACAATGCATAACATAACACAACATAACATAACAACATACCTCTCAGCATGCTTATAAGCTGCTCTCCAGTTTTATAAACCACAAGGAATGTTCTTGGCTCATTTGTCCTCCCCATACTATGCTGGTCAAGGGTCGTTGCCTTTATGCAGAAGTACACACATTATTCTACAGCAGCAGCCTATAGGACTTCAATGCGCATTACAGTACCCTTAGTTCTCTGGACTTTATTAATCTCTGTTTATACACAACTTCTTGAAAAAAATATATAATATCATTATTATGCAGTAGTATAAAAGCAGTGTTGTCATGGCTACATAAGTTACAATTCAGCATTCCCCCTCTACAAATTTATGATCATGGTTCAGAGAAATAGTCTTTATTGCACCTGCAACATATAATACTGTTGCGGTGCCTTTGTCACTGATTTATCTCTTAGTGAAACTCTTCCTTAGTTGTGCCCTCTTTTCACTCCTACATAAAGAAACTGTTGGCTCACACTGATGCTCTCATAAAAGGAAGTAATCTATAACTGCCTCAGCCAGCTCGATTTAATCAATTAGAATAGAAGCAATTATATCAATTACAACAGCAGTATGTTTAAACACAGCCAAAGCTGGAGGTAAATACTTATCCAATGAACGAGCTGATTCTGCAAAACTTGTTTGATGTCTAAAATGACGTTTAAGTAGAATCTATAAACCAAATTAATAAAAAAAAAAAACAATATACTGACTCCCAAGTTCTGGTGGACACAAGATACTAGAGATACCTACAGTCATTTGGCATCTCTATTCATGGCATAAGAGCTTCTTCAGTGCAATGTTCCACCTTCCATAAAATTTCTCTGTGTACAGTACTGTGGCCAGAGGAATATTAAAAGCAGTTTCACCAAGTCTCTAAAGCATTATGCTGCACATGAAGTACAGCAACCACAGTCACATATGTCCAAAACCACAGCTGGAACAGGCAACCCTGCCCACCCTTAACATTCATCCATTTTCTAATGACAATGATATTAAATGATACATCTATTCAGTGTTATCGCTCTCTCTCAGCTTTACTTAGTGTCCTAACCACAAGTTAGCAGAAACACCCAGAAACTGAATCACATCTTCAAACATTTGCAGCTAAAGTGCTCTGTCCAGCCTGCTATTCCTGGAGGAGACATCGAGGGGATTTCATGAAGTTACACAATTTAAAAGCAAAAGTCCAGGAGATTTTTAAGATATATTAGAAACTGATGGCTGACTGTGTCTCCACATGCAGGGACTTATGATACAGACTGGAAATCATACTGAATCAGGACATAGATCAAAAGTGGAATAAAGGACTCTGTCCAGGGAGGCAAGCAAAATGCTTCAGAGGCAGAGCATCTAATGAAAGGTAGGAATAGCTTCAGTGCACCGTGACAGTACTTCATTTTCCTAAGTAAGAAGGGCTTTTATAAAGATCTAGTGACAGAAAATAAATCTGGTTCATTTGATCATTATTTAATTCCCATCAAATTATTTAAATTTAATAATAAATTTTAAAAATAGTAATCAGTATGTTTGATTTGAAAAAGGAAATTAGAGAAAAAAGGTTCCTCAGTAAAACTAAAAGAACTAAAGAACAGAGGAACCTGCATGCAGAAATTGCCTTAAATTTCTAAAATTAACATTTAAAACCCTTGTGGGAATTGCATTCCATCTGAGAGGAGAATTAGGTTAACATAGCAGTGAGGATGCATCTGAAAACAGAATTAATATAGATGTTGTTGGAAGGATGTCTCATTAAACGACAGAACACTGATACTCAGTATGCTACAATGAAAACAAACATATCTTAACAATCCTTCTGTATTTCACCCATTTCAGGAATTACTTGTTTACAGTGACTTATATAAAATATTTAATTTCTCAGTTTCATTGTTGGAAGACATTTTGTAGACAGAGAATGAAGCAGTTGTCACTTCAAGATTATATTTCCCAGACAGGAATTTACAACATAATGCATTTATGATCAAAAGTACTTTAGATCTTGAAAATTTTTATTTTCTTTATGCCTTATTTAAGTTATGAGTTTGTGGTTTAATATTTTAGAAGTTAGAAATTTTTACTATAACATAAAAATATTTGTATTCTAAAAATGTATTTTGCAAGTAACCATTCCATAGTTCGGATGTGGTAATTCCGATAGGCTATTATACACTAAACATCCCATCTTCAAAAGACAAGATCTGAAACAGTGTTATCACTAAAGAAATGAGCAAGTGTATATACTCTACTTTTTACAATACTGCAAAATGAATACTATATTCAAAGATAGTTTCAAAATATCTAATGTTAAGCTAATTTTTAAATTTTCATATAGCCTTGAATTATTTTTTTTATTACAAACTGTGCTAAGCAATACAAAATTTAGGTTTCTTTCCAGTATTTCTTACTGGATTTGTTCATTATTAAATAAAAGGATGAGATCCATATTCAAGTCTTCTTTTTTCTACCATATGGTTTGTTTTAGAAAAATAAACATGCATATATAAGTAAGTTTCTGCATCTTTCAAGGCAAATGGCACATAATATGTAGCTTCTGGATAAAAGAAATAATGGCGATTGCCCTTTCTGTGGGATTTAAGAGACTCTCCAGGCAGCCCGGGCCACAGATGCTAACCCATATGCAGCTGACCACAGCTTTTCTCAGATACTAAAATTATGTGAGATGATTCCACCCATTGTGCCTTCCCAATCTGAGCTGCTTTAGAGTAACAGAGGTTCTTGTAACTAAAGTACTCTTGAAATTCTGTCTAGATAAAGCCATCTAATAAGATTACCAAATAGATGGCAGAATTGTTAAAAATTTCTGCAATGCTGCAGTCCACCTTCTCTTTAAGTCTCTGCTCTCCATACATTTTCTATATTCAACCAAGATGAAAGAATTTCTTGGAAAGCAGCTCTTCTACCTTCTTTCCTTAGTGCTAAAGGGATTTTTTTTCTGAGTACATTTTGAGGTTTTAGAGTTTTTTCCATGCATCTTTGACCTTTATATACATTGTAACTTCATCGAAAGAAAGTCTAAGCTTTTCTTCCTGTATGTAAATAATTACTCAGCTGCGTATACCTAGAAGCTTATGAGCTTTTAAAAGTTACTCAGAACCTATGAACTACTTAATGTAGGAGCTGCTGAGGCTTTAGAGTCCCTATCAATATGTAGAATTGTGAGCACTCAATGTCATTGAAGACCAGGCACACAGTGTTTTTGAATGATATTCTTTTTCAAAAACAGTCAAGCATCTAATAAAGGATTGGGAAAAAAAGAGTATGCAGGAAACTACAGAAAGCCAGGAAATTCAAAGCAAAGATGAAATGGTAAATCAATTAAAACTTTGGACTAAAAAATGGAAATTTAGAAGTAAGATAACCATGATCTGTTAATTATGTCTCTTCCAGTATCAGCCCACTTCAACAACTTGCAGTTTGTGTGTGTGTGTTTATTGGGAACTCCAGAACTGCAACTGCTTAGCCTTTAATGTGCATCCCATGGGTGCTTCACAGCCTAGAACACAATTAGATAAACATTTGCCCAAACTCAGCTTGAATGTGAATACTAAAATTATTTAAGGTCCTACTGTAACAAAAGGGTTTTCTTTTCATTTTTATTTTATTGGGCTTTTTGTTATTTTTTTTTAATTCTTACTTATCTGTTTTTACAATGCTACCAGAATGAGATATTCTCTCTCCCAATCCTAGTTGGAAACAAGACCCCCATCTCATAATCACTAAGGTTACCTATTATACCAACTGTTAAGCAAAGAGAACGTAAAGCACAGACCAGCTTTATGGACCCCAGCTTCTAAGCTCACTCCACTGAGAGTTTTTCATTACATACTCTAATAAAAGTGAAGACAATTTTAAGACCAAATGATCAAAAGGATGAATTCACGAAGACCACAGACCAACATGCAGACCTATGAGAAGTTATCAAATTGTATAATGCCTTTTTTCTGTCACTGTTGAAACTGATTTTTAAATTCAAACCAAACTTTTATATAAGATCTAAAGACAAAATAATACACATGAATCTATGTAGCTATCAATATTAATACAGAGATTTAGCAAAGCAAAGCTATTTACAATTCAGAAAGTCATCTACGCAACCCCTCAAGGAAAATATTACTAACCATTTACTGGAGTTCTTTTGTTAAAATGTAGTCAGAATAGGCCAAACTCCAATTGCCTACATTAGAGCTGAACAGTAAAAAGGATAAATTGCCCTAGCATGAACCTTTCCATCTTCTCCAATAACACAGCTACCTGCAGTGCCTTATAAAATTATGGAGAACACTGAAAATGAACTCCTCCCAGAGAAGAATAAAGAAACAGCAGCAGCAGGTTCCATGCATATCAACACCTGTGTTTGCTTTTCAGTTCTTTAAAAAACAAAAACCACAGTCATCAAGGCAGCATTAAAATCATGATCATAAAACAACCTGAGATGAGTCTCTGAGTAAAAGCCTGATAAGTAGCAAGCCTAATTTAGGCTGTACCTTGACTGAGTGATAAAACATACCTGAAATAGATTAATCATTATGAGCCACACTGCTCAATTAAGTGTTTTTAAACAGTCTGAAGCGTTAACTCCATCTTTTGTCATCGGAAAATTCACCCACCCTCCACTCCAGCAGTGCAATTAGGAATCTTTCTTCTCCTTTCTTCCCTTTTTTAATTAAATAACACAATAATCTGTTGGACCTAAGAATTTCACTGACTTTGTAAGCAGAAAAATAATAATTTAAGGCAGGCTTTTTCCCCTTTTCTATCTTGAGGTTGTTCATATAATTGTGGATATCTACATGCAATGTGCAAATTAAATTAAATATTACATTAATATTTGTATTAGGTAAGGCCATTTTTATGTCTTGGGTAAACCTATTTCCCCTCCTGTCTTGTTTTCTAATGTATTCTTTCAATTAAGCTCTCTTGTACACATTTCCATACAGTACCTCTACATGATTTAAAGAAAAATGCACTACTTTAAAACACTGGCTACTGTCAAGATGTCACCTTATTGGGATGACAGCACTTCATTATAAGAAAACTCATGCAGCAACACAAAGTACTCTCCCTTTTTTTTTCGCTGGTGTGCTGAAATAGTGTTTCGTAGGCAGGAAAAAGCAGGACCAAGAAGAAAACATGAGGAAGAATCACCTAAATATAGTAGTCCAGTTCAGGTAGGAGACCACCTAACCTCCCTATACTGTCTATGGGAAAACAGAAAATCTTTGAGAGGGGACTGAGACACTAACTTCCTAGTTTAAGGTGGCATATACACACTTTTTGACTTTGTGATACTTGTTTCTGTGGCAAGATGTTCTCTGTATCTCAACTGGAAAGTTTTAATGCTATATTTAATTTAAATAAATTGTTCTTTGACCAGCCAAAATAACGCCGCTAAACTTCATACCAATGCATTTCTTGCACTAACCCATAAACACCTCGCCTGGTGTTTCGCACCGCTTTCCACTGGCCACATTCCTCCGATTTCTTTGTAGTCCTGAGTTCCCTACCCCACACCATAATGAGGTGCAGCAGAGGGTGGCGAGTGGAACCCACAGGCAGTATGTGTGGGCATACACCAGGCATCTGCTAAGCATGAAAGTCAGCCATTGGTCTTCCTCCTCTGTATAGGAACCATTGCTCAGAAACGTGATGGGAGTTCCGTATCCTTGGGAGGTCTTCTTGTCCCAGATGGCAGAAACTGGCCAAAGGGTTCAAAAGTTAGTTAAGGGTGGAAGGAAAAGGAGGCAGACAAATAGCATGATTACATATGCTTTACGAAACTGAGCAAAAGGGAAATTACGACAACTATCTCTGCTTCACTCAGCTGACTCCCAGAGTATGCCTCCTCCCAGTGTGAACCCCACTTACCTTCTACGTATACTTTATTCTTTCCTTTTTTATGGTAGGAAGTGGCTGAGCCTATTGGCCTGGGTTTAGCTGTAACAGTTGTTTTTTTCTCCTTCTTAGCAGCTAATGCAGTGCTGTGGTTTTGACTTTAGCCCGAGAACAATGCTGACAACACACTGATGTTTCTATCTGTTGCTAAGTTATGCTTCCTCCGATCAAGGACTTTTCAGTCTCCTGCTGTGCCAGTAAGGAGGGGCACAGGAAGCCTGAAGGGAGCAGAGACAGAACACCTGACCCAAACTAGCCAAAGGGGTATTCCATACCACAGCACACCATGCCCAGTATATAAACGGGGGGAATCACCAGGAAGGCCCAGATTGCTGCTCAGGTCAGGCTGGGTATCAGTCACAGGGTGGTGAGCATTGTAAGCATCACTTGTGTTTATTGTTTTCCTTTTCCCATGTTAGTTTCATATTCTCTCCCCTTGTTATTTCCCTTATCATTATTATTACTGGTGGTAGCACTAGTGGTTTTGTGTTACACCTTAGTTACTAGACTGTTCTTATGTCAACCCATGGGATTTATGTTCTTTCAATTCTCCTTCCCATCCCTCCCGGGGATGGGGGCAGAGCGAGCAAGCAGATGCGTGGTTCTGAGTTACTGGCTGGGCTTAAACCACAACACCTATGCAGTACGATAAAAATTAAATATAAGATTGGACTGAAATACATTTTTTTAAGTAACACTCATTTAATTCACTTTGTAAAGACCTGTCATTAATTTTCTTATAGTGATTATGTTGTGAATACATAGTTGTGTGCATGTATATTTTTTTCTCCAAGCAGGTAATAATGCATTAACAAGCCTCAACATGAATCTATTTAATTTTCTTCCATTGACTGTCAAGACATAATACAAGACCATTAAAGAATTTATCAGAATTAACTGATAGTACACTAAGGAACTAGGATGTCATTCCACCTAGTCAGTCACTAGCTGAACACATCACTTCACGCAAGTAGATTCAACTCATTGTCTCATTTCCAGATTTCTCACTGCCAGCACTTACAAAATTCAGACAAGACACAGAAACATTTCAAGATCGATTAAATACACTAAGAAAAATGCAAGGAATTGTCATATAATGGACTGTCTTCCAAGTTCTCTGCAAAGTCATTTTCCTGGACCATTAATTCTGAATTGCCATTTACAGAATAATTGCACTTTTGTTTCCCTGGGGATCTTGCTGGTGTGCTTGAACCTGTGCTATCATTCTTAACCCTCACATCAAAATATATACAGCAGAAATAGAAGTCATGAGCTTACAGGTCATTAGTGCAGAACTGGGCCTAAGGGTATCTTTAATAGATCTGACGAGGACATCCTTACAATGACTGCATTTTCAGGGGAGTACAAAAATTTTGTACAGAAGGACACAGCTGGAACTATTCTGAGAAAGGTTAGTTGGGACAGCTGAATGTCCCTGAGGAGATAATAAATTGAATTGGCCAATTTGATAGACCTGATTTTGAACTGGAGGAAATCCAAACAGCAAAAGCCTTTTGAACAGTAAATACTTCCCCCATTAATTGCTGAAAATACAGGTAGGCTTGAGGGAGTTTCAGTTCAACTATGCTTTTTTTTTTTTTTTTTAGGTAACTTGCAGATAAAAAATGTACTGTACTTGAAAATTACTCTCATAACTTTGATGAGGCTTGTGTTGAGAAAAATTCCTCTCTCTTTCCTTTTAGGAACTACCAAGGGAGGAGCAAAGCTAACAAAGTTAATGACTCAATGTCAAAAGTCAGAAGTGGTGGATCTGAGGCAGGAAGGAAGCCTGGCTGCCTCCCTGCTGTTGTGCAGGGTAACTAGGAAGGCTCTGCATTAGCAAGAACATCATCCTGGCCACACTTTTGTCAGGCTCTGAATAAAAGGTCAGTGCCTCCCTCATTTTCCCCTTCCAATCAATATTTAGTCTGCTCAGCAGCCCCAGAGCTGGCTGCCTCTGAACTTCAGCGCTGTTAGTTACTGAGAAACGCTTATTATGACAACTTAGATCTCCCATCAGATGTGACCTGCAGCGGCTGCCCTGTCTCTTTCAATCTACTCTGAAATACAAAGATGACTCCAGCACACAGGATTTGCTGTACAAACCACTGCAGAGAAGCTCCTGATCAATAGGAAAAGTAACAGCCTATGAAGTGACTGGCGTCCAAGTATGTTACATAGGAAAAAAAATGTATATAATAAGGGTAAGATAACTAGATACTAAAAAATATAGCTATGAGGACTTAAAGTTTTACTTCCTCGTATTTTACCAATCAAAGCTCCAGCACTAATGGATTTTTCAAAGGTTGTTTCACTTTTCACAAGACCTCAGGCAAGACACACGGCATCCATAATGTTACAAGCCAGCCAGGAATTTTTTTTTGAGAGAGAGATGTTAGATGAACACACAGAAACAGAGTGATTTTACTGAAAATTATGCAGACTCTGGGATTTCAAATAACTGGTAACAGTATAGACAACTTCTAGTCCCTCGGTTAGTATTTGGAGCAAGGGCCTAAAACCACCGTGGCAGTACTGATACTCTGAACAAAACTAAACTTTTCAAGGCTTGCACACTATTTGCGGAGGAGTTTTGATTCACCAAGAACTGTGTTGTGACTACCTTTACATAGATACCTCGGGGAAGGGAAGTGATATATTAGTTAAGGCACAATTTTTGAGCTAGGCTCTATTCCAGGTTTTGTCCCAACTTCCTCTGTGACCTTGAACAAAGCACCTAGTTCGCTGTATTTCAGCTCCATTTCTAGAAAATGAGGACAAGGAAATTGTGCTATCTCAAGAGCCCTGTGAAATGAAATTAATTAGCAGTTGTGAAGCACTCATATGCTGTGGCCACGGCAATCTTCAGTCTGAAAAAAACAGGGCAATGTAGTAAAGGTTTTTCTATGTTCTGTATACCTAAAAAAAAAAGTCAGTGCTACAAGCTTGATTCTTGAGCACTTGGCACTGATGAAATCAATCACAGTCTGTTTCCATTCCCTGCTTGCCTCTGAAGGAACACAGCTATATAAAAACTGGATTATAAAGCAGCATGCTTGCTATACAAACATAGAATTTTTATTTGTCTTCCAATCCAAAAACAAGAAGAAAAAAATTTCAGTTAGAGTTCTTATGCCTCCACTAAAACCAGCTTCTCCAATATTGTCTCTTAGAAAATATATTTTGGGGCACACAAAAGCAAACAAAAAACTACCAAAAAAAAAAAAAAAAAAAAACACACACACAAAAAAACAAACAAACAAAACCCCCAAAACAAATAAACAAACAAATAACTTAAACAACAAACAAAACAAACCAAACAAAAAAAAAAAAACTAATGAAGAAAAAGAAAAGCAAAACAAAACAAAACGGATAACCAGATTCAGAAAATACCTAGCAGAGGAGATTCCCTTTTACCTACTATTTTAGTAGCTAGCATACTCTGCAGTGATCTCTCCTATAGGAGACACAGCTGGCTATCTCGCACCTCCCACATCCCACATTTCTCGCCTATTCCCATTATTTCCGTTTGATGCCTTCCTACAAATTCATCACAGATTCATAAGTAGTTTGGGGATGACTGAAACTGGGGGTGGGACTGGCATATTTAGTATTCATGCAACGTTTTTGGAGGTTTTGATGCAAAACCAGTGTTTTTAAGAACGTATTTATAACAGTTGAGTGATACTGCATATGCATGTAGAGCTGTTATTTATATGTTTATATATTGCCTATTTATGTTATCTGCAAACTGAACAGCTGAATGCTCTGGTCTGTTCTGAAATTTTAACTAGGTAATTCTCTGTATTATGTGTATTCACACCTCAAGAATATTCAGTATGTCTGGAGAGGTTATAATATACTAAATCATTCCTGTGAGGTGTGTTCTATGAATATCAATTCAACAAATATAACATGAGTCATTAATGTCTGTAAGGAAAACAGGAAAAAAAATATCAATAGAAGAAACTTTTACCTTTAGGCTAAATTGGCAATTTTAGAACTGTTCTTTAGAAATGTAGAGCTCTGTAAAAATGCTAGATATCTGTAAAAATACTCACACAAATTTAATTTTAAGAATATACTTTCAATAATATTTTCAGCCATTTGAATAAAAATTGTTGTAATATAGCTTCAAATTAGTTTACTGATTATTTTTTTCCTTGCAAATACTGGATGTCAAATGCCATTGCTGAAAGCCTTAGTTTCAAAGAGATGATTCTATTCCCCTTGATGCTTCAAAATAATAAGAATTCTTATTTTTAGACCATTTTTATAAAGACCATTAAATGCCATTTATTAAAGACCATTTCATGTATACGTATCTGTAAATGCTCAGAAAGCATATGAATGCTTCACTACTATTGTATGTACACATATCCACAGATGTTCATCATATGTTCTGAATTAAAGTGGTCATTCACATTCATCTATAACTTTTGGCATTCCCATAGCACAAGAGTGTCTGCCCATTATGTGTTTGGTCAGTACCCAGCACAATGCCTTACTAATCCCACAGAAAAGGTTGGAGCAAAGATGATCAATAGGACAGAAGTTATAGACATTGTAGACTGAAGAATGCTCAAGTATGGCCAATGTTATTCTTCCCTTTCTGACACTTAATTACAGTCACCTGTCTTCTCTTTTCTTCCTTGAAAAATAAAGATTATTACTCTCTAAACTTTACTGCAGTAATTGCAAATGCTGGCAGCCTGGTAGTACAGATCCTTACTGTGAAGGCAACAGTTTAAAAATGAGTTTTTGAAAGGCAGCACAGAAAGGCTCGCACTCTAGATTCAACATAATTTAACATACATACACAACTGGATTTGAGAGGCAATAATGCAACCATAATTTTCTGTAGAAATTGCCTTAAGTTTTGACTAAGATGCTCAAATAAAAAGACCCTGATTCAGGTGTTACTCTTGCTTAGCACATACTGGCAGAGCTTTTAGTAGCCACTAGGTAATGGACAGGATTACCAGTATTCCAGGCTCCTGGTGTAGTATTATAAACACATGCGTCTTTTCTTAATTTATTTTTCTTTTTCTGCAAGACATGTATCACTATTAATAAAAAAAAAAGCCTTGAAAGATTAATTTTAAACATCTAGACAATGTTATTTAATTGGAAGTTACTTCTTCTCTAAACTTATTAGGAATACATACAGGACAACTGGAACTTCTAGAGATAAGGGTTTTTTTTAGAGAGAAAAAACATTTTGGATGTGTAAACCTATAATTTTTGTTTATTTTCTAACTGGGAATAAGTTTGTGTAGGAAAAATATTTTTTAATGAAACCAACAAAACCAATAAAAATAAAAATATATTTTTATTAAACAAGAGGATTTTTAATTTTATCTATGATACCTTAACTTTCAAAGGGTAACATGAAAGGAAGAGGGAGAAGCTTATTGTTTTATTGCTATCACACCTGACTTTCCTCAGATTGCTTTTAAATACTGAGTGTTGATCCTTGGAAAAAGCAGGTTTTGGATTTTCTTTAACTTCACCCTGATTCTGTAGTTATATAATAAGAAAATTGACTTGGGACATGGCAAGGACATATTTGTAAACAACACTTTTCACCAGATCAAATTAGAATTTTTTGCTTTCAGTAGGATTCTAAAAGATGTTAAATCCCCAGATACTTTGTTGCTGGAGGATGCACTCAAAGCTTCAAAATGTCAAGTTTTCTATATGTATTTGACCAAGGCACAAATCCCATTATTATGCTGTACTGATGTGTGAGATTTAGATATTTGTTAACACTGTAAGAAATACTCAGGAGTTGCTGTCCTTCACCAATAATGAAGCCAGCTGTGCAGTTTTGAGGTCTAGTTGTGTATTGCAGATAACTCATCACACAAACATTGCAGAAGTCTCCAGAACCATAAGTCTTCCCCAGCTAAAGGAACTAACCACAACTAATAATACATCTATGTTAAACACCATACATACGACTGTGTGCATTGTCCTTTCACATCACAGAATCATAGAAAGGCCTGGGTTGGAAAGGACCTTAAAGATCATCTAGTTCCATCCCCCCTGCCATGGGCAGGGACACCATCCAGTAGACCAGGTTCCTCAAAACCCCATCCAACCTGGACTTGAACCTGTCCCCTTGCCATGGCTTCTCTGGGCAACCTGTGCCAGTGACTCACCACCCTCACTGTAAAGAATTTCTTCCTAATGTCTAATCTAAATCTACCCTCTTTCAATTTAAAACCATTCTCCCTTGTTCTCTCACTACATGCCCTCTCCAGATGAAGCTCAACATGAACTGGCAGTGTGTGCTTGCATCCCAGAAAGCCAACCATATGCTGCATCAAAAGAAGCATGACCAGCAGGTCGAGGGAGAGGATTCCCCCCCCCGACTCTGCTCTTGTGAAACCCCCACCTGGAGTACTGCATCCAGCTCTGTGGCCCTCAACACAAGAGGGATGTGGACCTGTTCAAATAAGTCCAGAGGAGGGCTATGAAGATGATCACAGGGCTGAAGCACCTCTCCTATGGAAACAGGCTGAGAAAGCTGGGCTTGTTCAATCTATCATGAACCCATCCACAGGCTCACCAGGCTTCACAGATGGCAGGTTACCTGGCTGTGTAGCCTCTGCGGCCTTACAACTTCAGCTGTGTCAGAGGAAGAAGGAAACCTCAGCATTTCTGTGGAAAATGTGTGAATTTGCTGACTAACCCTGTTGCAGATGTAAGACTTGATCCTGCACCAAATTCCACATTGAGTACTGGGCCTTTTGGCAGAGTACTGCAAGACCAGAACTGAATTCCCAAGTAGGCTTTGTCTCTTGGTTGTTTCTTGATTGGCTTCTTTACTTTCAGTAGAGCTGGTTTACTGATAGGAAACAATCTGAATGTCCCAGCAGCCAGAATGGTTTACTTGGTGTCCCATTACATTTAAATGGCATGCAATAATTCAGACATGGGTTTAATAAATGAGGGTATAAAACAGCAATCATGTATTTTACCCTACCAGGGTCAATTAAAATTATTTGTCTAGTTTTTATACTTACTTTGTTGTACAAGATGATAGGAATGATGGGGTTGAAGTCTTGCCAAAGTTATGCTGCCATGAGGTTAGGAGGAAAACTTCTGGAAGTAGGTTTAAATTTGCCTGATCTCTAGTTGTCATTCCAGTGATAACTACTAGCAGGTTCTAGTAAGGTGAAGAGGTAATGAAGGAATATAAGAGATCTGGTAGCAAACCCATTTAGGGTAAGAGAGGATTATTGTATCTTCTGCAGTAGGAAAGTAGGCAACAACAGATGGTGCAGAATGGAAAGTTCACAGCAAACGCTCCTCCTTTAGCTTATAGATACTTTCGTGGAACAGAATATACATACCTCAGTACAAAAATCTAGTCTTCAATTTGAAATCCAAATGAATATTCAAGTACCCATCTTTCCCAGCTGCTATGTATGATTATGCTTTTAAAGATAGGCAAGCTAGCTCAAATGACATAAGAAAAGTCCAACCCGAATCTCCAACCAAATGCAATCTTGATTTTGAGTTTAAAAAATGTTTTCAAGTGCTGTTTGAAATACCCTTATAATTCTAATTCCTCTTTGCTTGTATGCTTACTTAAAATATGGCTAGAAAAATATTGCAGTGTAACTCGCACGAGCTCAGGAAACTTTTGTACTTTTAACAGAACATATATAATGGGAAATACTTTGGGTAATTCTATGGGTTTAGACATTTATTTCTATGTCAAATTGTGCAATATCATCGTCTTATTAAAAATTACTGTATCATCAGAATTAGGATTGTCTACAACAATCATATCCTGTATCTATACCCAATCTCATTACACTGCCCAAAGAGTCACAAGCACATTTAAATGAGATAAATAGCTTTAAATAGGCTGCAAGGTGGACTTGAAGGTCTAATTATTTAGGAATTTTGGAAACTGTATTTAAACACACAAATCTGGAAAGATATCTCACATCAGCCTGGCGTGGGTTCAGTACAATTCAAATCAATGTTCCCATTACTGAGGTTAATCTTGAAAGAATACTGTGTAATCAAGAGAAGAATACTGTGTAATCAAGAACGAAGCTGAACACTTTCCCTAAAACCACGAAGGAGGAGGCTTCAGTTTTAAAACTATTTTTTTGTAAGCTTTGTTCCCTGTTTCATTCTGTTTTATTAATAAGGCATTGCTTTCTACACTGTAGGCATCTACAGTCAGGTAATAATTGTTTCTAATTTTTAGTAGGCTGCCCAAAAGATATTCTATGCTAGTTCAACTAAGCTACCAAGTGCAAAGCTAAAAGTCATTTGCAATAGTACTCCTGACTGGAATATTGATGGGATACTGCCCATAGGTTGTGACTGCTCCTCCTGCAATGTCATTATGGAGCACTTACAAAGGATTCATCACCGGCAGGGCACTCACAAACAAACAAACTTGTTAGGCAACACACATCTTCAGCTGAGAAGTACAACTGCGACACACCAGACAGACGTGCATGTTTCTAAATTCATTGGGGTTTTTTCTTCATTATCTGCAACTATACATCTGATTCAATTGTGCTGTAACGTGTTCTTTTACCTAGCTTTCTACTATCTGGACTTTGATTGCTTCTCTGAAAATACTCCTCATCCCTTGCTCCCAAGATTTTCTCCACTGAAGTCATATTAGAAGAAACTACTCACATAGACTAACAGATGCTTGTAGGACTCAAGCTTCTATTTTCTTTGCCTTCCATACTATACATACAACATATCCCCTGAATGTCATTCAATCGCTCTTTAAATGACATGCATGATTTTTCACTACACTCCCATTGTCTTTCATAATCTAAGAAAATGATGTCAATGGAATCATACTTTGTGCTGGAAGAGTTCAATGAGAGAAGTCTCTCCACTGGTTATGCAGGTAGTAGGAGACTGGAATTACCACCAGCTGCACTTGATATTTTTGACTCAGCTGAATATTAACTTCACCTTGCTTCTCAAATTTAGCTAATCATTCCAAAAGCTTTGCACCACTCTACTGTCAGTCTTCCAGCTGCAGATATTAATTTCACAGTTGTCTGTGCATCTATTATCTTAAACAAAATCCTCATTCTACAAGCTATAGTGGCTTTTAAGTGCTTTTCAGCCTTGATGAATAACCCCCAGCAAGCACCACAGTTGCAAGGAACAGGTTCAAAACACCAATAAAGTCCCTTGGACAATAAAACTTCCATGCTCTTAGCTAGGTCTATGCAAAGTATTGGTTGCTTTTGACAGTATCTTGCCTACATCTGTTGTCTGGGGTGTTTTTGCTCCTGACAAGATATCCAATAACACTGCGTATGCACATCACTGGTTCTGAACTCACAGCATGTGCGTCAGGCAAAACATAATTGATAATATAGCACGGAAAGCAATTATAGAGAAATCTGGCCAAGATCTTGCCAGAAACCGTCAAGAAGAACATTATTACACAGTATTTTCTGCAGTCTGATTTTATCTTTTTCTCTTTCAGATGGTGAGGATTATGGCATTTTGATATCCTCCAGTATTTCTTGGTTTTCTATATGGAGAAAATAATCATGAAAAGGTGCGTATCTCCATTGGATACCATCAAGACCTGTACGTAAGTGAACATTATGATCATTTTACCAACTTTTGAGACAGACCTGCATCTGTAAATGCACTATCACTACTTTTATAAAATCACTTACACATTTTGATTAAGTGCTGGGAAGATCATAGAATTAAATCACTGTTCCTTAACTAATACAGTTTTAAAATTTTTCTCTACCAGTTCTTCCCTTGCCTATGCAACATCTGTTCTATCACAACAGTCTCATGTTTCTTTTCTTCTTAGCAAATAATTTGCTGCCCCTCGCCTTCTTTGTAAATGTTCACTCTCTGCTCTGGGACTGGATAAAAATTTCATCACTTCTGCATGACTAAATACAAATGGAGCTCTGAAACACTTTGGGAAAGCCCTTCTACCAAGGAATGACATTCTCATTCTTTTAAAGCAAATTTAAAACTATATGCTTTAAGTACAGATATTTAAAGATATTTAAGCATTGCAAAAAAAAATTATGTTTTTTTTTTCTTCTCTACAAATAGTATAATACAGTTGTATTCAGGTTTTCTAGCTTAATCCAAATGGAGAATGCCCATTAGAACCTCAGAATCTTTCACTAGCTACTGCATCACAGACAATAACAATCAGTTGTAAAGAGTATTTTAAAACAGAGTATCAATAATAAGGTCACTGAAATAGTCTCTCAAGTGTATTTGTCTCTCAAAAGTGTTTCATGCTTTCCAGGATAATGTACTGTATGTGTTAAGGTAAAAAAAAATCCCCAATATTCTCAACACAACCTTTTAATTGAATTTACAGAACTTAATTCTTTTCAGTCAAATGGTCCACAGGGGTAGTTATGCTAGGAAGTCTAGTATTTCCCAGCTAAAATCAATGGCAAAATGTTCACCAAGTTCAATGGGCAAAGTCAAGTCTGAAGAGAATACCATCAGCCCACAAGCACAGAAAGCATATGCCACCATTTAAACTGAAAATACATTTTCACAGAGTGCTTTCATCCAGATTTAGGCAATAGGTTTTACATCTATTGGAAAGCTATCTTCGCACACTTCTTTTTATAAAGTGTTCTAAAAAAGTGAGTCTTAGGTATTTTTTTGCCTTATCTCTTGCTGTATGATTCAATCAGGGTAATAAGGAATGTGAATGCAATCTAGATGCACAGCCAGCATGCTCAGACAGTTCACACCATGCTATTAAAGAGTCTTTCTGGCTCATTTTTAATAGTATTGCAGTGTTCCTGAACTGTTTTTATTTTCTTCATTTTTAGGAATGTGTTCTGCTTCCTTCAAGGAAACACCAAATAAGGTGTTAATGATCATCTTTTCTGTAGATAATTAAAGAACTTTCCTGAGATATATCATGCTGTTGTTCAGGCATTTATACAATGATTACTAGCAGATATCAAGTGTTTACACTGAATATGACACAAATTAACCTAGTGGGAACCTCATTACTGCTGTGTGCTTAAATGAAGAAGAATTAACATATGTGCCCGTCTAAATTTGAAGGTGGGAATTGTTTAGCTTGCTGAAACTGGAATGGTGTTGTCACTTCCCATAAAAGAGACAATTCCATCCTGTGCCACCATAAGAAACCTGTTAAAATCTAAGCAGCTGTCATAAAATACAGGTAAATCATTCAGGTTTTCTACACCACTTTCCTCCCACAGCTTCCTTTCTCCTCTGTCTTTCCTTTCACCACACATATGTTCTTCTGCTTAACGATACGTACTTGCTTTCCACACTCCTTGTCTTCTATTACCGATAACCTACTTTTCAGCAGTTCTGAAGCCTAATTTATCAACTCTGAGACTCTGATGTAAAGACCTATGGATCTCAGATTTACCAGATGCATAAAATAATTTATCATCGATAAAATTAACTTGAAAATATTTCAATGATGTACTACAAATACTTATGCTATCTATATGTAATTAAATACACTTGATAGGCATTTTACACAATTATAAAATAGGAGTTTGATATTCTATAAAAACTGATAGTAATTTAATGGTTGATCATTTATAATATAATAATTTGCTTTCTAAGGGATTGCAATGGTTGTACTGCTTCAGGTAAAAAAGGTAGTTTGACTACTACTCTGATTTTGATTCAGGGTGACAATATGGAAGAGATAAGCAATAACATACAAGAGCACCTAGCTCTGTGGTTTCCAAATCTATGAAGAGAGCCGCTAAGGAACACAACACAAATAATGCAATAATAAGCTATTTCTTGACAATAACTCCAAAACTCTGATATGGAGAGAGCTTAAGAGATACTGTATTATTTGTTATCATTACAACCTAATCTTTGTATCAAAATTTAGCTTACTTTGATGAAGACCCATAGCTAGTAAGAGATGGAACAAGTGAGAATATCAGAGCCTGCTGAAACTGGCAGGGCACGAAGATTTCAGTGATATGTGGGAAAGGGTGAGCCCTAAAATGATTTTGAAAAATGCGATTTTTTTTTCCCTCAAGCAGAAGAAACTGTGACTTGTTCAACATTATAACCTGAAAAATATTTTAGGGCTTTTTAAGAGAGGAAGATCTGCTTAACAGGGACAGTCTGACCTTAGAATGTTATACGAAGAATCTTAAACAAAAGAGTTTCAAGGTCAGATGTGTCCTTGCTTCTCCCAATGACACACATAGCGTGCAAATAGTGCAATGCCTTTAACTGCTTCTTTTCATGGACAGTGCCTCTATTGACTTAAGAAATTTGGGTTGCTCAAGCACTTCAATACGCTCAGGAGGAAATCCTCAGTGCCCATGAACACTGATGTGAAGTACACTCTTAATAGCTGTCTACTTCTTGGAATTATATAAAAATGGTTCTTTAATGTGCTGATTAATTTGGCATAGGAATGCCAAACAAATATATGCAAAGTGATAAGTATACACAGATTAATGATCTTGAGGTGTGAAACCTACATCTGTCCTAAATTATGATAATGTTCCAATACAATGGTAGCAGCTTTAATGACAGTCTATGTTCGAAAAAGTTTAAGCTGTGAGTAGATCCCTCAACTACCACTCAGTGATGTAGCCTGTAACAGTCAAAAGTTTAATTCCTCAAAATTGCTACAGAGTTCTTCAAAACTCAGGCAAATTGCTACATGCCAGGTACATTCACCCTAACTTACAACTAATTCTGTCCACCATGTGGTCTCTGTCGGATCGACGATTGTGAAAATCCAAACTCTGTCCACAAGAAACTATGCTAACTGTAACGGGGCACTGAGACAGTCATGGATGCCATACGTATCTTAGGTGCTTGTAACAACAAAACCAGAAACACTGTAACATAAATAAAATGTGCCACTGACACTGAAATATCCCTGTGAATAATTAGACACATTCAACTAAGGAGAGTATAAATCAGTGTTTTTATAACACTGGAAATAGCATTCCCTGGGAGTAAAAAGGTGTGACACCTGTGTTGAAGTGTTATGGTCAGAAGTAGATAAACAAAGAAACTGAAGGTAATAGGCAAAAGAAGAAAGGAAATTAATACCACAAAAAGGATAATGTAAATGGTAATTACAGGCAAGTCATAGAATCAGAGAATAGTTAGGGCTGGAAAGGACCTTAAGTTCATCTAGTTCCAACCCCCCTGCCATGGGCAGGGACACCTCACACTAAAACATATCAACCAAGGCCTCGTCCAACCTGGCCTTGAACACTGCCATGATTGGAGCATTCACAACCTCCCTGGGCAACCTATTCCAGTGCCTCACCACCCTCACAGGAAATAATTTCCTCCTTATATCCAATCTAAACTTCCCCTGTTTAAGTTTGAACCCGTTACCCCTTGTCCTGTTACTACAGTCCCTAATGAACAGTCCCTCCCCAGCATCCCTATAGGCCCCCTTCAGATACTGGAAGGCTGCTATGAGGTCTCCACGCAGCCTTCTCTTCTCCAGGCTGAACAGCCCCAACTTCCTCAGCCTGTCTTCATACAGGAAGTGCTCCAGTCCCCTGATCATCCTCGTAGCCCTCCTCGGACTTGTTCCAACAGTTCCATGTCCTTTTTATGTTGAGGACACCAGAACTGCACGCAATACTCCAGGTGAGGTCTCACAAGAGCAAAGGGGCAGGATCACCTCCTTTGACCTGCTGGTCACACTCCTTCTGATGCAGCCCAGGATACGGTTGGCTTTCTGGGCTGCAAGCGCACACTGAAGCCAGCTCATGTTCATTTTCTCATCAACCAGAGCCCCCAAGTCGTTCTCTGCAGGGCTTCTATGAATCTCTTCTCTGCCCAACCTGTAGCTGTGCCTGGGATTGCTCCAACCCAGGTGCAGGACCTTGCACTTGGCATGGAAATGACGTGCTAGAAAAGGAGTCTGTGAACTCTGATTCATAAACTTGGTTGGATCAAGCTATAGCAGCTGAAGAGGTTGCTGTTCCCAGCTGTGATTCCACAATCTCTTCTAGAGGCTAAGGACATCCCTCAGTAACTGCATTTCACACGATGTTTCATTAGCACGAACCTCCACCATGTTAGGTGAAAAGATGATTTTTTTTGTCAGCAAGACAAGGATAAGGGCTGTGGCAGCCCAGAAACAAGTCTCCCTTCATTCCCAGTATCCCTGCAGTGCATGCAGAGAAGTGGCAAAAACACCCCAGTGTAGCTGCAGCTATGTTTCTGAGGGCTCAGGAACTGAAGTTCTGAGTTTCAACAGCACGGAAGAGCTCAAACCCCCACACACAGGTGTCCTGGGTTCAGCAGTATTGGCCCTCACGGGAGCAGGGAAGGGGAGAGCCCCCGGGGGGGGGGGGCCTTGATTGCTCTCAGCCCAGCACCACTCACTGGGAGTGAGTGAGCAAGCTGTCTGGCTAGGGTTTAAACCATGACAACAGGGGGGGAAGGGAAAAAAAAAATCTTCCTGTTAAACTAAACGGAATGATAGGAGATTCACAAAGAGAAAGACAAGGCTGAAAAGCAGTTTTCTCAGTGTGAGAACCAATGTGAGAAAAAACAATGTGAACGCCATGGACTTGGTACATGCTATCCAACAGTTAAGAACTGATGGGTGCTTCCATTAAAGGGAAGGTATTGGCTGGAGGTCTTTTCCCAGGAAGGTCTGCTGACCACAAGCACCCCACAGCTCTGATCTGAAATAGTGATCTGGACTTTAGTCTCTCAGGAGCTTCTCGTCTTAAGAAATTGACCTTTCAGGAAGTGACCTAACTCATTAAGCATGAGCGGAAGTATCCACTTACATAATTCACATCCCATCTTACATTTCCCCTGTATGGCCCGTATTATTTCTTCTCATTTGCATTTAAGTCAAGCAGGTTCTGTATCAATAAGTATAGCTTTTAAGCTCCTAGAGGCAGCCATGAGAATGAAAGGTATGAGTAAGTAAGCCTCAAAACACCTTATGTCATCTTTCCCAGTTAGGAGACTGCAGTCTAGAATCATTCTGCAATCATTTCTGTGCGATTTGCAGTTTCCTAGAAGAGACAGGGACCAGCAGTTTGTATAGATAGGTCTGCCCAAACACTAGTCAGCTCTTACGTCTGCCACAGCCTGATTCATAGAATGGTGCCCTTACTGGTAATGGTAGCAAGGATGACATAAAAGGTCATTTAAAATCAATCCAGCTCACTGTAGGTGCCTGAGGGATAATTCTGAGAAAGAGGGAAGTATGTTGCAAATTGTAGAAAGAAAGGCAGGAGATAAGACGGCAACCAAAAACTTCATCAGGCTTCTACATTTTCCAGCTTGACAACCTTCTTTTGCCTAGCAGGTAACTGCTTTAAGTCTGCATGAAGAGTTCACTACATGTGGATGTCTGCTCATACCATGTCCTGGAGTTGGTAATAAATGGAGTTGGTAATAAACTGTCTGATACAAAAGTGAGAACATTACAGGTACTCGATCATGGAAAGATAAGAGATTTACATTAGGAGACTAACAGCCATGAGATCAAATCCTGTATGTTTTCAAAAATCTTAAGATAGCTATGTCTAAACTGTCTTATCCAGTGAAATCATATCATTTTAATCAACAAGAAAATCTGGGCTGAAATTTTTTTAGAGGGTAAGAAAGCTTTAAAAATGTATTAATAAATTTTCTACTTTAGCATGTAGTTAGGAGACATATTCCCAAATGCTGAAGGCATCAAGTGATTCAGTGGAAACTATGAAATAACTAGGACTGCCTACAGTCAAGGCACTTATTTATATGCTTCCTAATGAATTAAAACTAACGAAGGCAGCACATTACACATTGTCAAAATTCTACTGAAGAACACCTCAACAGAAGTGTTCTTCTTTTGTTCCAGCATGCTTCCTGTAAGCAAAATTTTCACTGTCACCTATGTGTATTAGTTTCCAGGCAAACCTAGTACTGATCAATAACCTCTAAGTTTATGTGGTGTGTATCTTCAGCAAAGATCACTAACAGCATACTCAAAAAGTGATAGAAAAGAAAGTGTGTGACCAGTGAAATTAATGTGAAATACAGGGTTGAGCATTTTACTTGTTGATTTGGTTTGATTTTGTTGCCTCAGCTTCATGGAGGCATCAGGTAATTGGGCTTTCATCCAGTTCTAACTCACTTCTCAGTTAATCCTGCCCAGCATTCATATTTACATATGGACGAGAACAACAGAGCAATCACAAAAATCTGCAAACATGGAAAAGCTGTCATTTTTATCAGAATAGCATTTGCTGTATGGATAGAAACCTAAAACCCAAACTTCAGATCAGTTATGCAAGTATTTGCTCACACTTTAACACTGAATAATATTGCAGCAGGCATACTAGACCTTTACTGATAATACTGCCAACATGACCTAAAAATAGTCTACAGTCCATTTTAAGATCAACTTAACACACCAACCATTAATTTACAAGAAGCTCACTAACTGAGAAGACAGAATTAAACAGAGTTCTATTTTCAAATCTTTCATCTTTTCCCTTTGTGTTAATTGGAATTTGCAGATTTTCACCACACCACAAAGCTTAGACACTCAAGAAATACCAGCAAAAAAAAAACATGCTTTTTAAAAAATAATCACAATGAAGTTTTTTTCAAGATTATAGTATTCTGCTGCACATCATTTTTCCAGTGCCAGCAGGTCAAGGTACTTGTGGTACTCTAGTTATTTGGAGGTTATATGCATTTTATCAGGCAGAAAGGCAAAACCACAGTTAAATAACCGAGTCATTCCAACAAGACAGTGGAACATAATGCATCAAAGCAAAGACAGTTCTGCTAATATATCTTTTGCATGTATATTCTTAAAAGACCTGCATTTTACAGAGGATAAAGCAAATGTAAGCAAGAACTCTACATTATTTTGCTTATCTGTTATTAACGAATAGTAGAAAGGATATATTTCTGCATCTTAGAAGCAGTGGTGAATGTCTTGACTGCACAAGTAACACTGAGCTTGTCCTGGAATATTGCTTTAGTTTATTTAGTTCTACCAGCCCAGTAAATATCACAAAGTATTTACAAAGTTGTCATGTTTTAACCCTACTAGGCTGCTAAGTCCCACAGAGCTGCTCACTCACTCACTCACCCCCTTTGGGTAGGGGAGAGAACTGTAAGCGTGAAAGTGAGAAATCTCCTGGGTAAGGGAAAGACAGTTTAATATGTAAACATTTAATATTTACAAACATTGGTGTGTTATCAATACTACTTTGCTCACAAATCCAAAACATAGCACCCTACAACCTGCTATGAAGAAAATTAATTCTACCCCAGAAAAAAAAGTATAAAAGTAAATACAGCATTGAAATATTTGAAACAGATTGAAATATTTGGAAAATGCTTAAAATTAATCTTATATAAATTTAGCGATAAAACACTGTGCATGACAAATTATTTTCCCCAGCTTACAGCCAATCAGCTGGCTTAGATTCCCATTTGCACATCAGTGTGTACCTATTTCAAGTACCTACTAGTATATTAATAATTTCTGTCATTTTAATATACTGACACAGTACACATTACCATGTAGAGGTACATAAATATATATAGCTGCTTTGTTACCAGGTTTTTTGGCAATGCAATTTTTATTCTGTCTCTACGGATATATGTCAGTCTGTGATACTGTGCATGTGGATGTCCCATTGCATGTAGCTTTGAACTTTCTTTAGGATTTGGTTTAACCCTGAAAGTAAAGGACACAACAAAAAAACCCAAAATGTCAGGACCCATATGCTAGCTTGAGAAGGTTTCTTGTGAACCCTGTAATTCAGAGGTAAACACTAGCAGAGGAAAATCAAATTGAAAATCAAATCAAATCAAATTGGATGCTAAAACAGTATCCCACAAGGATTTTCTAAAAGACCTCATGAAAATCTCTACCAAAAATTAGTGCTTGCCTAATGTCCTGGGTTCAGCAGTAGCAGTCTGACTGCTACTGCTGAACCCAGGACACCTAAGAAAGAAAAAATACCTTTGGAAGGCTAGTGAGAAAAATAATCTTCCCTTACTCTACAATTCAGGATAATCAACTTTTCTCTATAGTGGTATATAACCATTTTCTTGCCTATTACCCAAGAGTCTAGTCTGAATAACACAGTTTTCCCAGAACCATTAAGATTCACAATAGTGTATGTGTATGCCTGTATCTGTGTTCATACCTGAGCAAGGAAGCAAATCTCAAAATCTCATCTCATCCATCAGAACATCACACAGAGTTCACTGTATCTTGTAATTTTAATTATACCAGAATTTCTCCATACTTTGAGAATGGGCTAGTACTTCCCCTACTAATTCACAAAAGAGGAAGAAAAAAAAAAACCAACTCTTTAAAATAGTATTATTAACAATAGCATATCTTTGTAACATGCTTATTGTCTTTAACCCAAACTAACTTCTTGTTTTACATTCATCAGAATACTTCGTTTATATTCATTTTAATATTGTATCATACCTGCCTACCTACTGAAGCATTTCGTATTAACTTCAGCTCCAGTACTGTTCTCCTTTTCTTAACAGTTCCTGATATTTATCCTGCACACAGATCTCAAGGGCTGTATAGAATCATAGAATCATGGAATAGTTGGGGTTGGAAAGGACCTTAAGTTCATCTAGTTCCAACCCCCTGACACACCTCACACTAAACCATCTCACCCAAGGCTTTGTCCAACCTGGCCTTGAACACTGCCATGACTGGAGCATTCACAACCTCCCTGGGCAACCCATTCCAGTGCCCCACCACCCTCACAGGAAAGAATTTCTTCCTTATATCCAATCTAAACTTCCCCTGTTTAAGTTTTAACCCATTACCCCTTGTCCTGTCACTACAGTCTCTAATGAAGAGTCCCTCCCCAGCATCCCTATAGGCACCCTTCAGATACTGGAAGGCTGCAGCCTTCTCTTCTCCAGGCTGAACAGCCCCAACTTTCTCAGCCTGTCTTCATACAGGAAGTGCTCCAGTCCCCTGATCATCCTCATGGCCCTCCTCTGGACTTGTTCCAACAGTTCCATGTCCTTTTTATGTTGAGGACACCAGAACTGCACACAATACTCCAAGCGAGGTCTCACAAGAGCAAAGGGGCAGGATCACCTCCTTCGACCTGCTGGTCATGCTCCTTTTGATGCAGCCCAGGATACAGTTGGCTTTCTGGGCTGGAACCGCACACTGAAGCCGGCTCATGTTCATTTTCTCATCAACCAGAGCCCCCAAGTCCTTCTCTGCAGGGCTGCTCTGAATCTCTTCTCTGCCCAACCTGTAGCTATGCCTGGGATTGCTCCAACCCAGGTGTAGGACCTTGCACTTGGCATGGTTAAACTTCATGAGGTTGGCATCAGCCCATCTCACAAGCTTGTCAAGGTCCCTCTGGATGGTATCCCTTCCCTCCAGCGTATCAACCGAACCACACAGCTTGGTGTCATCGGCAAACTTGCTGAGGGCGCACTCAATCCCACTGTCCATGTCAGATGTTAAACAAGACCTGTCCCAAATATCATCAAAAAGATGATAGTGCACCTGAGAGGGCCATGCCAGCTAGGGACATCAGAGAAGAATTAATTAATGTAGACCCTGAATAGTAAAAATCATACTTAACACGACGGAATAAAGCAAGAATTCTGCAAAATCATTTATTTTCCTCTGTGAAAAACGATAATTTTCAAAAAATCACATTCCCCTTCCAAATGACTGACTCTCAACCATCTCAGCTAGTAGCAACTCATTATAGTGAACGATGTAGAAAAGGTGGTCCTTAGGGAAACCCTTTTTCTCCCAGAATTTCTTTGCTTTGAAAATGATGCTCAGATCCTAGGTGTGTTTATCAGTAACACTACAAGACTTGATCTTTATCATGGGGTTAACATACGGCTGCACAGGCACAGAAGGATGGGTACTATGCCTGCTTTCCTCCCCAGGCACTCTAATGGCAGCAAAGCCATTTGCTGCAGCTTCCTCTGCTTGCTTTCCCTTCCTCCTACACGGATACAGACTGAGCCCACACCCTGGCCTTCTCCACTCCTTCGCTTGAAGTGTGCATGGAGATTGTACAGATCATATGAGCCACGCCTGCAGTTTCAAAGAAGCTGTAACAGAAGGGAAGTGCTCTCTTATTTGTTGCATAGCAGCTAAAGATTAATTTGATTACTAACCAAATTATAAAGTTGGTGATTTTTTAATAACTGCTTTTCCTTTCATTAGGTTTATCATTCAGTTGTTTCAGAACACAATGTTGCATATTTTTCTGTTAGTATTTTCCCTTTGTCATTTGTATTAACATTGTACAACCTCATCATTGTTTTTGACATATATTCTTCTATTTCTTCCCTGTGATCTTCTTGATTTCTCTGTCAATTATCATTTTATACACATTACGAATCACTTCAGGGACTGCCCATTCCAAAATATTAATCATTTACTTTTGTAATAAACAAGTACATATGAAAGAGCTGCATACAATGTTGTGGGGTTTTTTAAGAACTGTATTCCACCAGAAATCCACTCTTACAATCCTATAGCAATGTATAGAACTGCAATAGACCTGAATTGCAGGGGATTTTAAAGCTCTTGCGTAGGTAAGGCGGAACCAGCATTCTCTGGAACAATGCAGGAACTGCTGCAATATCAGTTATCACACTGGAAATTTAACACACAGCCATCACGTATCACATCATCTTTGAGCCTCTTCATTGTACAGGAAAACAAGGAAAGTCTTGTCCTATCTCTTTTTGCTTGTCCTACTTTCACTGAGCTAGAATGATGGAATTCATAGCTTGCTTATGTCATTAGCTCATCACAATAGAATGACCTCAAGTGTCTAAGTGTCCAACCACCTGACTCACATCTATAAAGCCATTTAATTCCTTAACTGGGTAAAAATTAGGCAACTGCACTTTGTAATTTGAGTCTACATCCTTTAGGTAGTAACAAAGCTAAATCCATCCTGAGACTAAAACACTTTGTTTGGAGGAGGGAAGATGATTCTTTTACTGTTTGCTATTGATATTTTGGCTGGAGAACCACCCCTATGATGACAGGCTGAGAGAGCTGGGCTTGTTCAGCCTGGAGAAGGCGGCTCCAGGGAGACCTTACAGCATCCTTCCAGTACCTAAAAGGGGCCTACAAGAAATCTGGAGAGGGACTTTTGACAAGGGCATGTAGAGATAGGACAAAGGGGAACGGCTTTAAACTGAAAGAATGGAGATTTAGATCAGCTGTAAGGAGGAAGTTCTTCACTATGAAGGTGGTGAGACATTGGAACAGGTTGCCCAGAGAAGCTGTGGCTGCCCCATCCCTGTCAGTGTTCAAGGCCAGGTTGGATGGGGCTTTGAGCAACCTGGTCCAGTGGAAGATGTCTCTGTCCACGGCAGGTGCGATGGAACTAGATGATCTTTAAGGTCCCTTCAAATCCAAACCATTCTATGATGCTATGATTCCATGATTTCCAACAAACTATTGTCCTGCATTTGTTCAGACTGCTAGTTCTGCTTATATAAACAGCCTGCCTGCCAAATGCATATCCATGGTAACTGATTTAATACAGAATCAGACTGCAGTGGTGTTAACTTGGTGTCATTAGTGTCAATGGCAGATCTCCTACTGATTTCAGTACTGCCAGTAACACTGCTGTTCTTATAAATTGCACACAGAACCCTCACTAGCATCAGCGCTGTCATCAGATACAGAGCCTATCTAAAATATAAGCTTGATAAGGTTTCAATATCAGGGAATTGCATACTATCATTTCTATCTTATTGTCTCTAGGACTCTGTAGCTGACATATATATACCATGTATCTGGTATACATGGAAGCACTCTGTTCAACCGGACCCTGGTATCACCTATGATCCTCCTGTACTTGCAGACAGTGCTGAATCAATCTTTGCTATTCCTCCACACCTTCCAACTATCAAATTAGTGTCTCAACTTCCAATGCCTCAAGTGTCTTCATCTGACACAGCCATTTATTGATTGCATTATTTATGATGTTACTGATGCTCAGCTATAGCATTAACTCATTATTCTTCCCAACTGCTTTTCCCCCAGTCCAGTCAATGAAGAGAAGCTTTGCCTTAATTTTAGTAATATATGAAGTCTGGACAGGTTAATCAAGATGACCAATCAATTGCCCTACTCAATACTAATCACAAGGCCCTCTTTGGAGGCATTACAGCAGGAAACCTGATTGCTCTGTTACACCCTTGGATGCTATCTGTTCAATGATGTCAGCTACTGTTCACAACTTATTACTCCACAGCCTGTGAAGACTTTCAAAATGTTTTTTTTACAGTGACTTAGTGCACAACATTTCTTCTGAATTTCCCACAATGTCACATCTTAGTTCACTAATTTTCCAGTAAATCTCCCCACTTTCCTGCTTCTCTTTGATAGACAAATTAATATGTTTATGAAATTTATGTTCAATGATCTCACTGATAAGTCTAAGTACAACTCAAACTTTTTTACTAGAATTAGTTGCTGATTTATGGCTGCTCAGCACCAGTACTAACTGTCAATTATTTAAATGTAAATACATTGGTTTTGGGGGGAGTGGGGAAGAAGCCACACAAAAGAATGGTTTCAAGAAATAATATGAGAATCTTGCAGGATTTTCAAGGAACTTCTGCATAACATAAAATACTGTGCAATATTTAACCTTCACATTTGCCCAAAATAGTCCAGGACCAAGTAAGCATACCATGAATAAATTAATCCTAATTACAGAAACAACTGTGTCCTCATTGTTACAAAACTACCAGCATTATAAAACAAGCATATGAACAGCACACGAGTTCATTGGATTCATAGTATCATGAATTCTTGGTGTCTGTGAATCTGAGAAGCTTTCAACGTATACTGAAAGGTCTTGGGCGTAAGGATTTTGTTCATCTGATTATATATCAAAAAGTATATCTATCTGTTACCCACTGTACTAGTTGCATGAATAGTTATGAATATGTTGTTTATGAAAAGTAAAGAATGTACCCATATAAAAATGTGCATTTTCTTCAAAAACTTTTTATACGGGTAAAAGCCTAAAGTCAAGTTTGGTTTAACTCCCAAGGAATTACAGAATAGAAAATTTTATTTTACACCACCACATACCACAGATCCAAGCACACATACACTTTTTTGGATAGACTTGATCTGTACTTTGCCAGACCCAGTCCTGTAGGTCCCATCTGTTTCTGGAATTAAATAACATAATCTTGAAGTCCTTCTATGAAAGATTATTACATTACCTGACAGAAACTAAGATAAACAGGATTCACAGGCCACCTTAGTTTAGCCTGCTAGAGAACACTGGCGATACCAGCAACTGAACTGCCATTTTCACAGAGGATAAGCAAAGACAGGTCAGGGAGCGTTCTGCTGTCAGTGAAGATACCATACCTATGTTTAGAATGATTAAACTTATTTTCTGTGCCTAGTTACAGAGGACACAGGAAAGTGTTTCCTCGGCAGATCTTTCTTTGCTAATATAAGTATTTACCTTTTCTGGAACCAGAAATACTTTATGTCATGAAGCTTTTAATTCAGCGTGTGTATGTATGTATGCATACAAACCTTTCTGTTTCAGAGGACTATTGAAACTGAAGGTATAAACATCTGCAGAAAGCATTCTTATATGCCAGAAGAACTGCACGGAAAAATTCAGTGTGTAGATTTGCTTCAAGATTGGTAAAGAGTTTGGCCTTCATTTTCAGAGTTCCTGTGTAGCCCCAGAAAGAATAGGAATTATAAACATGAAGCTCTTTGGGCAGCACCTCTTATGTTTCCACAACGGAGGGAGGCAGAGGTTGTGTTCAGAGGTGGATTTCAGTGTTGGGCGAATCAAATTAAAATACTTGTTTTGGCAAAGCTCAATTAAAGATGTATCATCTAAGTAAACCCCTACATTTTGAGCACTAGGATACAGCGTGTTTTTCTGTAGAAACATAGTAAGATTTTACTGAAGGAAAAACTGTTGGTAAAAGGCTGAAAAGGATATTGTAAGGAAATCCTCAGCCTATGCTGTTGTTGTTTTTTTTTCTCAAGATCTCATATCAATATTCCAGTAACAAGTAAGAAAGCAAAATTAATATTCTTAATTATTAATATTAAGGTAGGTAGGAAAATACATAAACAGAATGAAAATCAAATTATCCAAAGTAAAGTATTAAGCATGTGGAATTTTCTAGCAAATGAACAACTAAGTTTAAAGCAATGCTACTGATAAATGTACATCAGATATACTTAGGAAATAGAAAGCCATGTTTAGCAAAAGGGAAATATTGTAAACAATTTTTAACAGGTCCACTCTAAATGCAGAGGAAAACACTGTCATCCTAAAGGCAGTGAGGTGAGCTTTAAGTGTGATAATTTCAAATTATAGTGCATTGACTAAGCTAACAACCACACCAGAACAGTTTGACAGAAACAATAAAAAGTTAAATAAGTGGAACACTAAGTTGTTTCTATCAATACTAATTATATGACTACAATAAGGTTAAATTAGTTGACTGTATAGTCAATATTCTGAGTAGTCTAGGGTTTATGTCTTAATTATTGTGTCTTCTTTAACAGAACAAATTAAAGTTTCAGTGCTGTGCTATAGGCTTTACCTTTTTCCCTCTGCTCCTTCAAAGTTTTTTCTAGTTAAATAGTTTTTTTTTACTAGTAGCAAGATATCTGAGACACATTTAGTTAATCTGAATCAATTTCTACTGGAAATACAGTTCAAGTCACTCATGCTTAAAGAAATGTATTATAAATTCAGATATCCAGATATAAAAAGGAAACTCAGATATAAGAGCGAACTCTGCATTTTTTTAATTGTAGCATATGTTTGTTTCACTGCAGAAAGTTTTCTAATTTTTATAAATTTTAAAAATAAAAGAAACATCTATGTAGCATTATTCTTCTTAAAGACTGAAAGCCAAACCAATCTCTGCAAAAAAAGTAATTATATGAATTATAGATACAATTTTCAAAAATGGTTTCATGATCTGAATTCTGTTTCCCCTAGAGCAATTATGAAAAGGTTGCAAATTCATTGTACATTTACAAACAATTAAATGAAACCCAGTAGTATTGACTATTGTGACAGTACCTTCTAGAGATGTTATAAACATTGCAAGGAAAAGATGTTCAAGAAGAATGGCCCAGAATCCTTTGTCAATTTTAAGAAAATAAATGCAAATGCAGATATATTGAATAAAATATCAAATCTTTTTGAAGATACTGTGCATTATAGTGATAATAAATTGGCTGAAATTAATTTGCATTATTCCACTGACATTAATGAAAACAGTTTGTTTTTTTTTTTTTAGGACAGAAATCATACATAGTTTTCAAAGTAAATTATTTAGTGCTCTATCCACTTGCTTCTGTAGATCAGCCTCAGACCTAGGTAAGGTTTTTCATCGAAGATCAAACAGTGTAAAGACAATTTTTCTAAGAGGTTTTTTAAAGCAAATCTTTTTCTATTTGTTATCTTTGCTACAAAAGGCAAAACTGAATAGTTATGAGCAACTATTAAAGTCTAAAATCTCTGTATCTTCTAAATAACTCAATTCCAGAAAACCAGAGTGCTATTTTCTGTAAAACACAGTCAAGAAAATGACCTAAGAAGAAATATCTTAAAAAAGTAAAATCAAAATATAACCTAAATATCTAAGTCTCCTTTTTCTTCATACATCTCACAAAACTGTTTAGAAATATCACCACTCTACTATCCAAGGACACCTTCCTTATTTGAATGATCCATGAAATGTAGGTGATATTTACAGCAATTAAAAAAGTTACATAAAGCTGTTGGAAATGATAGCAAGTAAACAAGCAGCGGCTGCCAAAACCATATGGACAAAGGAAGAGTTAGGGAGCAAAATAAAATTCAGGGTACAAAACTCCCATTACTGTTTTTGAACATAATAGATGAAAGGTTTGCCTTGGCACTGTAGTCAGTATACTAATTTTTGTGCAGGTCTGAGCTGGGACAAACAACAGTAATAAATGCAGCCGGCTTTCAGGTTAAACACAGTAGACTGGTAAGTCTCTTTTCCAACAACTAAATACTAGTCTATAAACCTTCTATTGACTCTTCTTACAGAATAGCAAAGATGTATTCTGAGAGGTGTATGCCTTGATGCGTGAGGAAAAAAACAAGTTGATGATGTGACTGTGTTACTATGTGATATGCCATTTTGTTTTTGAAAACCCTTCAAATCTGCTTGAGTTTCTTGATATTTTGCAGCCAGGAGATGGAACTTAGAGGAGAAAATGCTCATAATCCTGACATATAGGACATTTCCTTCACTATTTTCTTGGGTCTTGTAAGAAGTTTTTCACAAAATGGAAAGCAGTGGTTTATAAAGCAATGTGAATCTTCAGGAAGTGAAAAAAAAAAAACCCTGACTTTGAAGAATAATTTTAATTTTTACATTCTTGACAATACCCCATTAGCTTAGAAGACAAAAATACAAGGGAGTCATACAACACTTTTATTGACAGGGTATGAAGCGGAGCAGGGAAATATTAAATTTTCAAACTGCATTTAATTTCAAATCAAGATTTGGTAGAAAATGCTTTTTTAAATAGTGGTTATCTTTTGCTGTCAAAACGCTCCTTATGTGCTGTCTGGAAAAATTATCATTCATATTCATTTGTCAGTACTTGCCCCACACTTTGCAGTCAGGCATCAAGAATGTTACAATTCAAGTTAAAGCTGTTTTTTGACAATTATATTTATTGCTTCTAAATACCAATATGTAGACAAAACTTGCCTGATTCTTGATGCTGCTTGCATGTTTTTCAAAGCTGTATTTCAGGTTAACCCTTTACAATTTCCATGTAAAGTTATATTTGGTAGGGGAATGGGATCTATTGTTATGAAGGAGACAGTGTATGTCTTTTGATCTGTCAATTTAGTGATACACATTATTTTTCTGACATGCTACCACATCAAAGAAAGCTAGTCTATAAAAGCCTGACCATTACATTTCAGGGAACTTGCTTTGCATAATATATCTCCATTAGCGTTTCCATACAAGTTGTCAGTATGTCAGCTAAAGGTCTTCATGCACTTCCATCACTTCATATAACAAAATGTCAAACTGCCTATCCCACTGAAGACAAAAATGTACACGATGTAAGGTAAAATCAAGACGTGCACAACCAGAAGATGACAATATTCTATAAATGGGTAGCTGGTATCAGACTGAAATCCAGAAATTACAGTCTCTTAGGTATAATGGTTTCATTAAAATGTTCAAACAGTGTCTCCAAAGCTAATTTTCTTTCCAAAGTACCCATGCATAGAAAGTACAGCAATAAGACATCCCCCTGCTATGCCTTTCTGAATAGCAGATTAACTGCAGAACTAGAATGATGTCACTTTGTTTCAAAATATTGCAGCGAAGCTTTTGAATGGATGAGCAATTACTAACAGAGGGTGCAATTATAACAGAGTCACAGGGAATGCTATAATGTGGCTCTTCTCCACATACAAGGAACAAGAAGAAAACGTAATGAAAGGAATAATGAGACAGCTGGGTTTGACAGCACCTTGGCAGCTGTCACTAAGAAAGTAAGTGCATTAGTTCAGTGGAGTCCATTCTTCAAGAGATCTTCTAAAGAAGTATGAGGAAAATTAGCATCATGTCAGAGGGTAACTGGAAGCATAACCAACAGTGGCTACAGAATATTTATTTGAATCAAAATAAAATTTAATTTTTATACTAATTAGCACTTAAAAGACAGTCATTTGGGCAGTTTTAAATATAAAATCCTTGCATTTCTTCTCTTCTTATCCCAGATCCCCAATTCATTTTTTGTTAGCTCTTTGGAGATGATACAAAAATCTACTCACTTGGGACCTCTCTTCCCCACAAGCTCACTCAACAATTCACTCTTCTGGTTTTGAATGAAATTTTTACAAAGTGCTTTTTGCCATTTGTCACATTAAGGTGGCTTAATAACATTTCAGCACTTGAACAGGTCCTGCCTGGAGCCAGCTGGTCTGCCTAGACAGGTTTGGGAGGAAGAAAATTAAGTTTCAGAAGCAATGGGCCAAATTCTCCTTTCAATTATCCATTGTAACCTCATTACATGCAAAATCAATGATTCAATGTGCTCCTATGTTTTGCTAGTAGAATCAATATAATTGTCTTTTATGATATTCAAATGCTACAAATATGGCAAATGTTTTTATTAAAGATAAACAGCTGCAACAAACCACCAACAGAAAAAAAAAAACACTTTATCTAGGCTACTGCTAAAGTTTGTATCTTGACAAATGTGTTTTCTTAAGTTACCAAAAACTACAAGAAACAAAACTACAAGTTCAAACTGCACTGTGCCCAGTTCTGGGCTCCTCAATACAAGAATGACATGGACATAATGGAGTCAAACAGAGGGCCACTAAAATGTTTACAGGACTGGAGCATCTCTCCTATGAGGAATGGCTGAGAGAGCTGGAATTGTTTAGCCAGAAGAGAAGTCTCGGGGGGATCATGTTAATGTGCGTAAATACCTGAAAGGAGGGTGCAAAAAGCATAGGGCCAGGCTCTGTGTGCTGGACCAGAGGCAATAGGCACATGCTGAAACGCAGGAGGCTCTGTCTGAACATCAGTAAACACTTTTTTTACTGTGAGGGAGAGCAGGCACTGGCACAGGTTGCCCAGAGAGGCTGCGGAGTTACCATCCTTGGAGATACTCAAAAGCTGTCTGGACATGGGCGTGGTGAAGTGGCTGCAGGTGGCCCTGCTTGAGCAGGGAGGCTGGACCAGATGTCCTCCAGAAGTCCCTTCCAGCTTCACCCATGATGTGATTTTGTGATTCTCTGAAATATTCATACAGTTTGTACAAGAATATTGAAAAAAGGTATGAACAAAAGATATCCAACAACACAAGCTGTTTCTTCAGCACACTACTTCTACACCTCCCAAGTAATAAATTCTCTTTGAATTGTCCAAATAACTCACACAAAAGAAGGTATCAGCATACCTAAATTGATAATACACTTTATATTTGAGGCATTTTATTAACACACACTAAACCATGTCACCCAAGGCTCTGCCCAACCTGGCCTTGTACACTGCCATGATTGGAGCATTCACAACTTCCCCAGGCCACCCATTCTAGTGCCTCACCACCCTTACAGTAAAGAACTTCCTTATATCCAATTTAACTCACCTGTTTAAGTTTTAATCCATTACCCCTTGTCCTGTCACTACAGTCCCTAATGAACAGTCCCTCCCCAGCATCCCTATAGGCCCCCTACAGATACTGGAAGCCTGATATGAGGTCTCCACGCAGCCTTCTCTTCTCCAGGCTGAACAGCTCCAACTTTCTCAGCCTGTCTTCATACGGGAGGTGCTCCAGTCCCCTGATCTTCCCCGCGGCCCTCCTCTGGACTTGTTCCAACAGCTCCATGTCCTTTTTATGTTGAGAACACCAGAACTGCACACAATACTCCAGCTGAGGTCTCACAAGAGCAGAGTAGAGGGGCAGGATCACCTCCTTTGACCTGCTGGTCACACTCCTTTTGATGCAGCCCAGGATACAGTTGGCTTTCTGGGCTGGAACCGCACACATGCTGGCTCAAGTTTCTCGCTGACCAACACCCCAAAGTCCTCTGCAGGGCTGCTCTGAATCTCTTCTCTGCCCAACCTGTAGCTGTGCCTGGGATTGCTCCGACCCAGGTGTAGGACCTTGCACTTGGCATGGTTAAACTTCATGAGGTTGACATCAGCCCACCTCACAAGCGTGTCAAGGTCCCTCTGGATGGCATTTCTTCCCTCCAGGGTATCAACCGAACCACACAGCTTGGTGTCATCGGCAAACTTGCTGAAGGCGCACTCAATCCCACTGTCCATGTTACCAACAAAGATGTTGAACAAGACCAGTCCCAACACAGACCCCTGAAGGACAGCACTCATTACTGGCCCACAGCTGGACACTGAGCCATTGAAAACAGCTCTTTGTGTGCGGTCATCCAGTATCACAGTCAAGATTTGTTTGAGTAAAAGTTACTGCATCAGCTGTCACGTTCTATTGGTATATATACACAACATAGAAGTTGCCCTTTTTACTACCATTTGGAAGTATGACTTTTAATTTTCTCACAAATACAAGTTTCTTGACTCCTTATTACTACTTAGTATTGTTACTGGTACCATCTGCATGAGCACAGAATCTATAAAAGATCAAATTATCTATTAATTTATAAAAAATCCACTAAATCTATAGTGATTAATGCAAGGTAATAGAGTATCTAGGAGTACAAAAGACTTAATTGTGCCATGCATTCTAGAACTGTGGGACTACAATATGATGACTCCCCTAAAAAGCTTTTAATAGTCTTACTTTCTGCACTTTCATGTTGTAGTTCATACCTAGCTTTTACTTTGTAGAACAGGAAAAATATTTTTAAAACATGCATAACCATAGCAGAAATTTAGAGGCAGAAGCACATGAGTATTTTCTTCCATATCTCATCAGTAGCCACTTACATTCCCCCGTTGTTATTATACTACATGCATCCCAGAGCAATCCAAACAGGAAATTAGGTCTTCTGGCTTTCTCTACCATTTTTCAAAAGAATCTGTGTATGAGAAGATAGCCTACTTCCTAGACTATATTAACACATGATAATTACATTTTCAAAGCAAAAAGGAGCATATGTCCTTTGTAGTCTTTGATGGTAACTTTAAATTGCACTCAGTGCTTTATAGCAGGTATCTCACACTAACAAAAAAATGAAGTTATAAGACTGAATAATTGTTCACTGCTTTCCAACTTCAAAGTGCCTTGTAAATATGACCTAATTCATCAGAATTTTCAGTCCTCAAGGGAATTGGGTACACAACAGCAGAGATAGGAAAAGCAATACAGACAGGGCTAATGGTCAAAGCCCATAATTTTTGCTGAGGCTTTAACCTCAGGATTTTCCTTAAATAAAAGCTGAATCTAAATAAGGAGGTTGTCGTGGTTTAAACCACGAAAACTTTTTCAAAATCAAAAACTAGCTAAAAGTGCAGCTCTCACTGATTTGATGTTTGGCATTTGGGAACAATGCTTTCAGAAATCTCTGTAACTCTACAAAATACCTGAGGACAATGACATTGTGCCAGACCCTCAGAATCTGCCTGTAGCAGATATAAATTCCTTCCTCCAAACCACAAAGCAAGTAAGCTCCTTACAGACTTCTACTATCAGTTTTAGCCTGCCTTTATCTCCCTATAGTAAGATTGGCTAGTCTGCTCACATTATATATGGTCCCCTTAACAACTCATTCAACTTTTACCCCAGAAGCTTCCTATTCTCCAAGCATGGAATGCTTCTTTCTTGCAGTCACTACAGCATGTGAATATAGGACTACAGTGGCTCTATGGCTTTGAAGCCATGCACATTCATCTAATGGGGTATTATTCCTGAGGATTCAACCACGCAGCAAAGGAGGCATCATTATCGTGATTTGGCCATGTCTGTATATCTATACCTTTATGTAATCAGTGAAAACAAGAATGAAAATGAGAAATGCTTCAATAGATGAATTCTGGAGTCAGCAATGAATGATATTTGGTGTTGGCAATATTCCTTAGCATGTTTTCCCAAACTTCAATAATGCACAATAGCTAATGCATGGGTTTAAGCCATTATTCAATAGTTTAAAGATACATTCCGGTAATGTTTTTATGTTATTTATATTTACACATCTACATATATATATACTACACAAATATTTACTTACATATTATGAAAAATATAGGATTACCATGAAACAAAACCAGCTGAGAAGGCAGGTTAGCTGACACTGAAGATCATTTATAATTATCATAAATGACTGCCCAGAAAAAATGTGATTAGACAGTTATGTAACTGTTTGGAGTACCCTGGCCAGGCCTCCAGAACTTTCTTTTCAAACATTATGTTATAAAATAAAATGAATTCTATACTGTTTACATTTAAAACAGCTGATCTGAAGACAAGGTCCTGTTTATCTGCTTTGGATAATTTTTTTCCCAGTATTCCTTTTATTTATGGCTACTACTGAAAAAAGGAAGGAGGGAGGGAGATAAACAAAGAAAGCAAGTAACCAAGAGAAAGAAAGCAAGCAAGAAACAAAATAACCCCATTCATCTTTTTCCTATGCTAAATGCTTGGCTTCCGTTTAACAGCAGTAGATAATATGGGATCACCTAACTCAGAGGAATTATACATCAGTTTGCCAGGAACACCTAAGCCAACAAGTAACTGGAAATACGGAGGAAAATTAATGGAAAAAATGCATCTGGCTTTGTACAGCAGTTATCTAAACTAAACCATGTGGGACATTTTCACTTCTTAGAACTGGATTAATGACTATGACCATAAACAAAACCATTGTGTTTTATTCTAATCCAGCAGGAAAGCATGTACTAGTACTGTAAACCACTTTTTTTTCATGAATGTTTGGCCACTAGACTTCTGGCATTTCATGCACATCAGACCACATATGCTGGGAAGTTTCATAAGTGCTTTTACCGTTTTAATGCTTGTACAATGCTTGAGCACTTCTGTGAACATGTTCATTGGCCTAGAAGACAAAACTGCATTTTCATTTACCAAAAACATGTGTGGGGTGGAAAATAATCCAGTGCAGCAGTGCTGGAAGATGTCTGCTACCAAAGTGCTTCTCCTTTCAGGGAACTGGATAAAACAGCAGTACTGGGCATATAATAATTTGATCTCTTCGTTAGTTTCGATAATGCTGTATTTTACTCTGCTTGTAGCTCATTTTATGTGTTTAATGAGCTCAGATGTAAGTAGATCAATAGAACATACTGTGCAAGTAAATGAGGAGTAGTTAAAAGGTCAAAGTTTGGATCTGATTAGGAAAATAAAGAATCTTAAAAATGATCACATGCTACTATATATATCTACTTTATGTGTCTAACTATGCTGCCAGCTTTCCTGATGCAGGGAAGCTCCACAGGTCACCTGGATTATCCCATTAAATTGTGCAGGGAGAGAAGAAGGTCTATAAATGCCACAGGATAACGTCACTGCTATACAGTTTCAATTTACTACTCAGAAATTACGAGATATAAATTATTGGTCTGCTAATTGAAATTAATAACAGGCATACAACATTTGCTAATACGGGTTCAACAGAAAACCTCAGCTGGCTCTACTTGGCAAACATTCCATGGAAGTGTGACCACCAGCTGCAGCAAGATCAAGTCCTTCCTCTTCAATGCCCCATAGGCATCCCCCAGACATGATCTTCTTTCCTGCAGGGCTACCCCAGCTACTTGCAGGGAGAAATGCTATGAGGGTTTGGTGGTGTCTCACTCTTACTGGATTTCTCACAGCCTGGGTCTGGCAGGGGTGAAAGAGCCACTGCCACCACAGTACACAGACACGGAAGACAGAGACTCAGTGCTACGGATGTGTGAGAGAGGAGTCACTGCTGAGTTCCCACTGTGCACAAGACCGAGAAGCACACTGTCCCAAAATACCCCTTCCACAGGGGTATTCACTTTCTTGAGCAAAATCACTTATTAATTAGCAGCCACCTGTTTATTAGTAATAGAATTAGGAAATGAAACAGGAAAACTCAGAAGTTTATTCCATAAAGCTGTAACCTAAGAAAGCAACCAAACAAAAAAACATCTCACATTAATTAAATCCTGCCACTAGTCGTTGGTGGTTTGGCTGCAGGGAACGTGTGCTTGGTTTTTTATTTAATATACAGATTTATCTCAATTGCAATGTTGTCGTGACATTTTGTTACAGAGGAAATCAATTGAAACCGTTTATTTATTTGGTTTTCTTGTTCCTTCAGAAATGGAAACCTAAGCATATTGGTGCCCTGCGTGTAAACCATAAAATAAATAAAAAAATAATATAAACATTACATGTAAATCATAAAATTACACTGGCTGACGACAATAGCTTTAACTAACTGAAACAGCAGGCTACTTTCATTATCCACCCTAAGCAAGCTAGAATGTTAAAAAGCGAGAATAAAAAGTGAAAAGTAAATTAGAAGTAAATTAGGAACTGATTTTATAAATTCCCATGAGCAGCTTGCTAGTCTTCATATATAAACAGCAATAAATTACAAAATATTTTCACAATTAGTGTGCAGGATGGGAGCAACAGATTTCAAACAATGTTAATAAAAAAGAGTAATCTAAGGTACCATTAGCCACAAAAAGAAAGATCTTTAAAGTGTATCTAGCTATTGCAGTCTTAATTAGGCCTATTAAAATATTACTACTGTTTATCTCATTGTTTTTCCCTTTTTTCATTGTTTTTCCTGGTAACATGAATTTTTTACATTGAAGACAAATTTTAGGGAAAATGTAAATAATCTAAGATTCTAACATGCATTATGCCAAGAGCATACTAAATTTAATTTATTTACTCTTAATAAAATCAGAGAAGGTCACCAGAAAGTTTAGGAAGGAAGATACTAACAGAAAATTCCATCCAAAATGATCTAATCAATTACTTTTTATCAATCACATATCTGGGAGTAAATCTGTACTATTTGGCTCAGGATGACATTTGCTTAAGCCTTATCCACATGTTCAGTGTTGAGCACATGCTTATAACTTGGTGAACAAATTTTTAGAGACAGAAAACCAAACCAGGATTCCTATTCCTAAGTAATTCCTCCAGAAGATGAGCTGGTTGCCAAAACCTATGTCTAAGTATGGAATCTGATACTAAAGTGAAAGCAGCTTTGTAATACCCCACCAGATCAAAACCATCACAAGTTCATGATGCACACAATCAATCACGTGCAGGTGTCAGCTGCTGGTTCAAATGTGTTCAAAGAGGTTTTTCTGACAAAGCAGCTTTACACTTGTAAGCTTAAGGACTGGTCAAATATTGTCTGTCCACTGCTGCCCCTATAACACCAGCATAAGTGTGTGAAGGCAACATAAGCTCTGTATATATGCACTGGTTAGTTTGCCAGAAATGCAATTGTGTGTCCATTCCTCATCCAGATGAAATTACCACTCCTGAGTCACCCAGGAGCACATAGATCAGGTATTAACAGTTGTGAAACAAAAGCCTAATAACATTTACTGTAAAATAGGCATATCAATAGTTCTTGCCACAGCCAGAGTATGGAGAGGATTAATTCAAATCCCCATAAATCTCAGAAGCCCTTTCTGTTGTGGGAAATTCAGCAAAATAGTCATATTTCAGAACTTATTTTTTTCTACTTTGAAATTGTCTTGACTACATATATCACACTACAAAAGCAAAAGATAACAGCAGAAAGTAAACACAAAATCCTAAATAATGCACCTCATTCTGATATCTTTATTATCCAAACTACAATTCAAAACACTACCCTACCCAAACAACTTATTAGAGAGGGATTTTTTGGTCAAATTATCATGGGAACGCTTACCTTAGTAACAAAAAATATTATACTAGTTATTCCCAGAAACATCTGAAACTTTATTTATATGAGTCCATGAACTGATTGGAAAACTGTAAATAAATTATTACAGTAAGTGAAAATGGTGCGCATTTAAACAATCAATGCTGGAAATCACTTTCCATATTGGGAGATAAACACATTGACAGCAACAATAATCCTATTTTGGCTAGTCGTCTTTGCAGCAGGATGAGCTACTCAATCCAACTTCAGAAGCTGAAGGCTACTGAGCTGGTGCAACTGCCATTTTCCCATTTCTCTTTCATCCCGCTACATGAAACTACCTGGTTTCTAGCATATTACCTAGATTCATCCCAGCAAGGCAGAATTTCTGTAAGAATTCCTTTCTTATTTCCAACCCTTTCTACATCCTAATAAGAACTACAACATCAAAGCTCCACCCATGATTTGAAGCGTAGAGCTACTTGAAGTCCAGCCTCCATTTTTTTCCAAGGTAGCAAAGAGAAACTCAGCTCAAGCCTGTTTCTGGATTTACAAGTAGAACTTAAACAAGTGATGGATATATACACCTTGCTTTCACTGAATATTTGTCAGAGTTAATGACTGTATCAAGTAGAATGAACTCACTGAAATATATTTCAAATAAACAGAATAGAAGCAGAACCCTTTCTGCAACCCTTGGAACAGAAGCATGTGTCATGGAACTGACAAATGCAAGTTCCAGCCTAGGCAAACTGTAGTTTACCCCTAGGCAGAACTGAGGGGAATAAATATGACTGCAAATTTTTCTTTCTCATCTTGCTATAATTCATCTTTAACCTTTCCCATCCTACCTACGATTTTCCTCAACAGATTTTGTTTCAGCTTACATCAGGTACTGGCAACTCATATAGTGGTGAGCAAAATTTCTAAGTTAGCAAACTTCTGATGTTACCTTCAGTTTGAAAACAACTCTCTCTGGTAGATCACTGGGTCACACACTCAAAATCGAGTTCAGTGTCTTCTCCCACACAGATTCAAGCAATCTGATTTTATCTTTTTTTTTCCTGAGAGAAATTCCACAGAAATGCAAACCTCAAAGTTGCTTTCCATACTCCACAAACTCACAGTGCCAGAGTGATCACTTCTGTCCTTGAACTTTTGCTTCCTACTTCCACTGTATTGAGCTATCTCAATAATTACCAAATATTTTGTTAAAAAAACCTGCGTATACAAGTATAGAAATAGAATTTTCTGGTGGTCCCTAGACTGGAAAGTGAAAACAAATGAAGTCTTCGGATGGAGTAGAGGAAGCTTTTAGAGGTAGATGCAGGAGGCTGAAAGATGTTGCAAGCATGCAGAATGGGGGCTGGCTGGACAGATAAAACAAAGATACAAGTGGACCTGCTCACTGTTTTGGGCAATCAGACAAGTTGGAAAGAACAGATTATGTTTTGGTTAATTAAGAATTCCTCGACTTGAGGAAAGTGAGAAATGACAAATCAGTGGCATAATCAGCTATTTCTCTGTACTAAATGGAAGAGAATCTGGTGCTGATCCTTGATCTTGAAGCCAAGTGGCTTACTTGAAGGTCTGCCTAGACCCTTCTCAAGGGGAACTGTATTAAAAGAAGCCAGATGTAGTTGTCCTAAACAGATCCAGGAACTGAACTAACCTAAAATGTTCAATTCTTGACCATCACAGCTTCAGTTCCCTTGCCCTTTTTAATTTATGCATATATTCAGCAGCATAAACTTTGACACAAAGTACAAAGCAAGCAAGACTGCAATAAGAAGGGATTAAGTTATGCTGAAGCAGTATATGTTAAACACTTAAGTGTGTAGTAAAGGTGTACTCCTTGGAGTAAAATATGCAATTGGCTCTTGGTTAGTTGAGTTGAAAAATATGAACAGGTCTTTATTAGGCCATTTGGAAGTCCCACCCCAGCTTGACTTCAAACAGACTAACCTAAAAGGATACTTTCATCCCTGGAAGTGTTCGAGACCAAACTGGAAGGAGCTTTGAGCAACCTAGCCTAGTGGAAGATGTCCCTGCCTGTGGCAAGGGCATTGGAACTAGATGATCTTTTAACATGTCTTAAAACCCAAACCAATCTATGCTTCTATGCTACCATGTATGACTACATGTCTCTATTCCTTTGTAATTTATCAAGGGATAAGCTGTTTCTGTAGACTTTTTGATTCTTGAAAGCTAAGGCCGAAGTAAAATGAAAATGAGAAGTTTCAAGTATCACCATAATTGGGGAGCTTGCTGAGTCCCTGGGGGACCAGCGGGTACTGGACTGTGATATCACAAAATTTACTTTCAGTCAAAATCCAGGGTAAGAACCAGTGAAGTTCATCTCAGTCCTCCCAGGATCCTGAAATGACAAAGAGGAGCCAACACCCCCAGAAGCACAGTCTTTTCCTGATAGCCTACAGGTCCCAGGGTAATAAACTAAAACCTTTTGCTATTCTTAGTAGGATACTGCACTATTATTTTCTGCTTTCATTCACAGAAATCAAGAAAGCTTTTTTAAAAGGTTTTATAGATAGATAGATAGATAGATAGATAGATAGATAGATAGATAGATAGATAGATAGATAGATAGATAGATAGAAGATGCAGCGGGGAAAAATACATCTAACATATGTGTTTTTAAATATTTTTCAAATACTGTTCCCCTTCTGTCACATTTACTGCAACATCTTCTCCCTGTCCCATCTTTAGCTGAACAGCAGGTGGAACAAAAAGGGAGCAAGATGTTGGTCTACTGATCAAGAAAATCGCTCTCTGTTGGCACAGGTGTCTCACGTTTATTGCCTTTTTTATTTTTTTCTCCTGTGCAAGGCAGTAAAAACCAGTGCTATTCCAGCTGGGGATTTCAGATATAATTTTGTTTACTTATACTTACTGAGATGATTTATCTTTCTCCTTTCTATTTTGAACGGATTGTATCTCTCTATTTCCCACTTTCAGGCAAAGGTACTAAATCTCATTTAAGCCTATTTAAGATACAGCTTCAGCTGTAGGTAAAATAAATATGTAACAGGATCGATTAGAATAATTTTTCAAATAGTTCTAGGTGAAAACACTCACTGACTTCCTAACTTATAAAACACTATCTCTAACAGAAAATGAAGACAGGCTGAGGAAGTTGGGGCTGTTCAGCCTGGAGAAGAGAAGACTGCATGGAGACCTCAGAGCAGCCTTCCAGTATCTGAAGGGGGCCTATAGGGATGCTGAGGAGGGACTCTTCATTAGGGACTGCAGTAACAGGACAAGGGGTAACGGGTTAAAACTTAAAAAGGGGAAGTTTAGATTGGATATAAGGAGGAAATTCTTTACTGTTAGGGTGATGAGGCACTGGAATAGGTTGCCCAGGGAGGTTGTGAATGCTCCATCCCTGGCAATGTTCAAGACCAGGTTGGACGAGGCCTTGGGTGATATGGTTTAGTGTGAGGCGCCCCTGCCCACGGCAGGAGGGGTGAAACTAGATGATCTTAAGGTCATTTCCAACCCTAACTATTCCATGATTCTATGATTCTATGAAAATATGAATTTCTGCGCCATTATGGAAGCGATGAGCAAGGCTTTAGTTTGAGTTAAACTCTGCAACTTGGAAGGGGAATTGAAGCATTTTAGTCACAGCGTCCTTCCAGAAATTAGAGAATTTGGTCTTTCAGTATAGAATAAATTGTCTGTCAAGTTAAAAGCAAATCTTCTATTTAAATGACTGATTACACTGATTTTAGAAGTGCCATTACAAATTTTAGCAGCATATATTAAAAATGTTCAATTCAAACAGTTTCTTTCTGAGAAATTCAGCACAAAGTTGTTTCATTATGAGTGCTGGCTGATTTTTTTTGAAATAACTGTAAGGTTAATTATGTAAATATACTTGTGTAAAAATGGTGAGTTAAGCTTGAGGTCTTTATAATATACATATTGCTGCTTTTATGCTGCAAACATTAAAATATTTTGGCCTGGCATTAACATACCATATTCTCCATTCTGTATGAATTTTCAATCTACATTTCTTCTTAGAGTCACAGAATGAACTAGGTTGGAAAAGACCTTTAAGATCAAGTCCAACCTCTATGCCAGAACTGCCAAGTCCACCACTAAACCATGTCACTAAGGGCCGGTTTTTGAACACTTTCAGGGATGGTGATTCCACCACTTCCCTGGGAAGCTTTTTCCAGTGCCTGTTCATCCTTTCGGTAAGGAAATTTTTCCAAATATCCAGTCTAAATCTCCACTTAAAAACAGCATATCAGCATAATAACATACAGAATTATATCAATTGTACAGCCAGTTTAGTATTCAATACATCCCTTGTATTGTGGTCTGCTGTCCTAATTTAAGAAAGAACATAGAGTGACTGATTTCAAACTCCCTGTAAAGCCGTATTTTTCAACACGAAAGTGCGAAAGCTCTATGCTGGTTTTCCAGTGGAGATCAGTTTGGCCTCATGCTATACAAACTGTTCATAAATATGCACCTGAAGGAGGTGCAGAAGAAAGGAGAGAACAGGGAGATGCTGTTTGGTAATGGGGAGGAAAGCCCAGGCAGGGGAAGGGAGTTTTCCACACTTCCAGAAGTCCAAGACATTAGCAAAAGGCAGCCTCTGCTACCCAAGCAGCCTTTCTGCTATGGAGACAGAAGACAAAGCTCCTCCATAACCCATGCATCATTTCCCATGTTTCCTACTCCATGCTCAGAGTCTTGCCTAAAAATCTATCTCCCAACAAGTTGACCTTCAAAGTTAAAAAGGTTTATAATACAAGGCAACTTGTTTCTTTTATCTGGACTATGATAAGCTTCAAGTGACCTGGGCTGGAAACAGAGAATGGAGTGCCTGTAGTGAAGCTCACTGCTCCACCTGAAACAGATTTCCAGTGCTCTTCACCTAAGTAAAGAAGCATTATTTAAAGGGATCAGGGTCACACAGAGTAGATGGCTTTGCTTTTAAATATGAGAAATCCTGACCAAATACATGGACACGAAAGGAACTCCATGCAGGAAAAACTCTGGAGTGTGTAATAGACTTAATTTCATGTCTTGTGATTTTCATTAGTTTTTTTACACCCTTTGTAGTTAAAAGTATTATAGCAAAAAGATTTCTAAACAAAAAGATCATTATCTCACAATCAGATGGATGAGACAGTTTAAATTTATGAAATACTCAGAGCACATCATTTCTTTGTCTTCAATACTACAAAGGCATAAAAGCTCTCCTTTGTTTTAAAACAGTGAATGCTCATTTCCAACTGTTGTAAACCAAATCAGTCCGTTCAACTTTGACATAGAAGTAATTTTTTTAAGTTTTCAAACAAATACCTTGTAAATAAAAAAAAAATTGTTACATGTGTATTTGATATTCTGTTAGAAGAATTTAAGCCTCTGTTAATTTATCTTTAATTGCAATTTAAATTCTAAAGATTAGAAATACCCAAAAGAGAATTACTAGTTTGGTAAAAAAACATCATAAGTCTGCCTTAATCAAAACCCAAAATCTGGCAACAAAATGTCATTGTAAAGGGTTTGCTTTATATATTGCTGGGAAAAGCTTTGCAATGTTAATATTTCAAAATTAATATTTTTAGAATTTCTCAATGATTAATAAGCTTTCCATTTTTAATTTAAAACATGAAGCACATATTTGTATTCCTAATAATAAGTAGATGGAAGACTGTAAGCAGTTCAAGAAAATAAATTATATTATTCTTTAAAGTCACATTCTCTGACATCATGAACATCACAGTCAAGAATGACAATGCAGAATCTGCCACATTATGTTGAAAAAACAAACTAAGTGCTTCTGGTTTGACCATAACACACCCTAGCATATTCTCAGAGCACATCTGAATTTTTAGTTTTATCTTGCTGACTCATCCGTCTCCCTTTAGCAATTTTGGTGTCTGATAACTGTCTGCATCCCTCAGCAGGCACTAGTGTGACAATTGCTATTACCAGAAATTATTATTATTCCTCTGGCCAGAAGCTGTCTGCTTACCTACCTAAATTTTAATTCAAAACTCATCTCCATACTATTTCTGTGCCCACTACAAGCCCATGGCAGGCAGAGAGTGTCACACAGTGTGGGAAGGCGGAAGCACTGAGTCTGTTTCCAGATGCTTCCCTCTCTGCCACTCTGGCAGAAGGAGCGAGCAGGGCTTGCCTGCCAAACATGGCAAAACCACTCCTAGCTCAAGGGAAATCTTGGCTTTGCTGAAACCTATGGAATAATGCCCATCTTCTTCAGCAGAGCTGGGGTTTTGACTCCGCAGTGGTGATGGGAAAGGACAAGACAGCTGATAAAGTGAGGAGGGCACTGGGCAAAGTAAAGAGAGACACCATGCAGCTGGGTGAGGTAAAGCCATGAAGGAAGTCAGATCTTGGGTCTTTGGTCTCACTTGATGTGCTAGATAAAGACGGATGATACAACATCACTGGAATTATTTATTAACCAGAGTAGGCAAAACAACAAACTCACCATCCAATTTTTCTTTATTATCTTACACAACTTATTCGTATGCCTAACCTGAGCCCTGTAGCATTTCATCATTGTCCTCTTTGTCCGCCTTTACCCCACCATCTTTCTTACTACATGTCATCCTCATTCATCATGTCATATTTAAAATTTAGATGGTAAGATCTCTTGGAACAAAGCCATAGCTCACTGAAACTCCTGGACAGAGACTGCAGCACACCCTTCTTTGCATGCAAAGTAACAAAATCAATACAGGTTTATTTTCATTGTTCTCTTCCTTATAGCAGGAAATGACAGAATTAGGTTCCCCAGAATCTAAGACTATCAAAATATCATTTGATTTTGTCATCCTTGAACCCTCTAAATTATGTAGTATTCCCTTCATCTTTAGACTGCAGATCGTTAAGAGTAGCTGAGGCACACAATTTCAAGGATCTCTTCCCAAAAATACACTTTCCATCCTTCATCTCTTCAGAAAACAATACCATGATCAGCTGTTCCTTGGTTAGAGACTATGTTGCTGCTTGCCACCTGCCACATAGCTCACATTCCCTGCTAGTGATCTGCATTAACACCAGCCACCACCAGTTTGATTTTTGTTCTCTTGAATGTGATGTCGCTTAACACAGCAAAAGTTTAAAAATACCAAACTCTTCACTTTGTCAATTCTTCTTCCTTTTGATTATGTGATCTGGATTCACAGCCTTGCAAAATATATGGTGGAAAAGAGGTGTAAGAGGCATGTGGCCAACAGACCTGTCCAAAAGCACAAGTAGCTGTACCTACACCAATTCTTGCCTAATATCAAGTGGCATGGAGAACTGGATATCCTTTTTTTCCTGTACTAACCTTTAACATACTTCAACACTGAATTTCAAGCTTGTTAGCTTACCAGCACTAATTCAGCTCATCTCCTGTGACTATTTTGCTACCAGGCTTGACATTTCTGGGCATATTGATGTCCTTTCCTTCATTTATTTTAAATTTAATTTACCCTGCATCACTGCACCATGTTTGATACTTCAGTGCAGACTCCCTAGGGCAGATGTCAGCAATCTGACTAGAACAGTGTGTTGAACTGCAGGTTTATTTCTCAAACCCAAGATTATGTTTATTGCCAGTCACCTTATTGAGATAATCTTCAATGTATTTGCCAGCAGAGCCTGGTTCCTGCTTATTTGGACCTCCAAGAGCTATGATCTTTCCAAGCTGCCTTCCTCAGGTAGCAGACCTCTCACCTCCTGGACCCATGCTACATCATGACATCCAAAATCTATCCCTCTTCCATATAATAGGTGGTGACTTATTCCCAAGCAGAGTTTTACTTACTTATACTTACCACTGCACTGCCCTGGTAATTCAAAAATAAACAGAAGCTTGTAAGCTATGGAGGGAACTGGCAAACTTGGCATGCCTAGTAAGAACATTTTAACACGTATTAATTCATACACATATTTGGCAACCCTTAAAAGGTATCAGCACTTGAAAATAAATTCATGGAAAACTAGCAGCCTCTGATGTTTTCCATACCCTTAGATGACTATCCTAGCATTAAAGGCCATGGGAAAGTCTGACAACTATCAGGGCGGAGAGTAAAGGCTGCAGAAGGCATTTACAGGGAAAATGAAACATTAGAGTAACACAGGTGAAGACGCTGTAGGCCAAAGGGATTTTGGCTTACAGACAATACAGTTTCCCTCTTACTCCTTCAGTATTACTCCCTAAGCTACTGCTGAATTACAAGGTTGGAAGGAGATTTGCAGATAACCTTGGTCATGTGAGTTTGTCACTATGTCTAATAAATTCTCCTTGTCCTACTAATTTGCAATAATAGCAAATACAAATTTGAGTCCAGTTCTCACTAATTTCACAAATGAACGTAAACTTATTTGAATTAATTAAAAGAATCTGTAAAAATATACTTAGAATTCTGTAATCATTTACGCCAACTAATGCTGCTTACAGTTGTTCATTTCAGGTGAAACTCTAGAACAGGAAGATAGTTTGAATGCAACTGTGAGAAACTTTATCTTCAAAATATCAAAATTATAAATTTCATATACCATATTTTTCTATAGAGTTCAGCCAGGAGGCTATGGCACATCTTCACTGTCTTGTTCCCTCCTTTGTGTTCCTTTGCCAGGCTTTCCAGGTGGAAGCAGCAAGCACCTTTCTTATCATAGTATCAGCTGCAATGTTGTTTTTTCAAAAGGTAATTTCTTCAAAGCTCTGGTGGTTAATATGCATCAATGCTATAATTTACTCCAAGAAATTATTTGATAGATTGTAAAATAAATTATAGAAGAAATTGGGTTTTTTTTCATTCACTTCAAGATTTTAGTTAATCTTTCCAGTATGAATAGTATATCAAAATCAGAGATTTTCATGAATCCAAGTAACAGAAAAAATTACTCAAGTTAAGCAAAATACTTTAATAATCTACCCTTAGATATTCTAGACTTTTTTCCTTTAATGCTAGGCTTGACATTTTTTCTTGAAACTTTTAGCATACAAAGTATCAATATTTGATTTTAAAATCTTTTGATCATTAAACACGTGGTAAGTATGTTAACACTATACAAAAAGTATTGAAACTAGACTAGTCTCTGACATTCCCACTTCGCTACAAACGCTTGAAGAAGAAAACTAATCCACTATATAAATATATTTCCTTGAAAAATTTCTGTCCATCTATAGAATTAAATTATTTCCCCTGAGAATATAACAGGTAAAAATGAGAGGGGGAAGGACAGAAGACAGCAAGAAAAAGCATTCAGAATCTGGGGGCTGTTGGGCAGAGGTAGCACATGACATTTTTAAAAAAATGTATTCTGCTTCCATTGTGTCAGGTTAGCACTAAACACCAAAGGTCAATTTTTTCACTTTCTGGGAATCCTTCCCATGTCATGTTGATGCATTTAGGTTTTACATAAATTAACATGCAATTGCTAGACTAGATGGCTAATGGAATATATGTTTAATAATGTGAAAGCTCAAAATCCCTTAAGACTGTTGAATGAGATGATACCATTAACTCCCCTGCCAGAAAGGATGCTAGTGGCATGTCAGAGACAACATACTTTCCAAATGAGCTGACTAGGAAACAACAGTCTCACTCTAGGAGAACACAAAGATTTCCAGAAAAGAGGCTGCCTCATTCAGTCACATACTCCACATCTCACAGGAGTCCTGCCAGACTGCTACCTTGTACAGAGGACTACAGTGTTAATTCTTTGTGCAGGAGCAGTTTAATACATCACCCTCAGCTCCTGTGTCCTTATAAACCCAGCCAGCTTATCCAAGAAGAGACACTTGTAGCAGTTGCCAGTAGAATCAACAGACTGAAATTAATCATCCACTGGCTGAACTCAGTAGGAGCCAGAGTGTGCTAGAGTCAGAGGAAATGTAAGAGAGCCATACTTTTTATCTGACTCAAGATTATCTTTGACTATTTCATAGTCAACATAATTTGAGAACTCTAATATTATTCAGCTATGTACCAAGCCTCAACCATCACTTTTGAATATTTACATAAGACAAGGGCCCCCAGAGGACCTCCTCTTTTCATTTTTCCCAAGGGTATAGGGAAAGGAAGAGAATCTGATATCCATCATCCTGTGGAGGGAGACTCTTATGGTTCTCAGCAGAGCATGAGGGATCTAGCAGTAGGAAAAAGGAAACCCAGGATTGGTTTCATCACAGTCTTTTTGCCTGATCTTGAGGAGTCAAGCTCTGTACCTAGTGACTCACTTTACCATCTGCTCAACATCACAGGAGTACTGTGAGGATAAATACATTATGAGTAGGAGGCACAAGTTACTACAGTGATGAAGGCAATATAGTATGTCAGCTACCAAAATGAAGGTGTAATTGTAACTTATGCTACACTCTTCTGCAGTAGTAGTAGAGAAAAGCCAGCATAGGCTTTAGTAGGTGGTAGCTGCCACAAAAAACTATTTTCCAAAGAAGCTGAGAAGCAACATAAGAGAAACTGATTCCATATAGTGATAAATTTACTCACCTCAGAAAAAAAGACTCAGGTTCAGTTTCCCACACCATAAGCTGTTCATTTACATAAACTGCAAATTTAACAACATAAGCGTAACAACATGAATATAACAACATAAATACAAATCCACAGACAGCTCAGAAAGTACCCAGTAGGTACTCAGTTGGGTTATGCTGTACTTGGCATCAAGATATTCTTCTAGGTTGAAATAAGAAATTGAATGCATATCTTCTGTCTTAAATGATGACTACTTTGTTTTCCACTTTCAGCAATTTTAAGAAGCATTACCTTGATTTTAATCTCCACAAAACATTTATTTTAGAAATTACATACTTATTGGTTGTATTCTGACAAGTTTTTATTTCTTCTCTTGTCAAGAGAACAGCAAGTGTAGCTTTGAATCTCACAAACAAGTAGCTTTTGCTTCTCAACAACTCCTTAGTTTCCTCTATACACCATCACAGCAGTTTACTAATTCACTGTTACTGAGAGCATCTTGGTGATAAAGTATTTTGCTGTGCTGAACACCACATTCTTCCTTTACTATTTGCTTATTAATTTTGAATTACACAGCTGTCATCTATAAAAAGTATGAAAGAAGAAACTGTTATCTGTTGGTGACTTCCAGATGGTCTGTGATGAAAAGCTTACATCAATCAATGTCTTAACATTTTTATCTAAAAAAAAAAAATTATAATACCTGCCTCTATTCCCAGGGTTTACTCAACCTTAATCATTATCTGAAAAAAGTTCTGAGTTCTTAAAATTAAATATGGTATTCAAATGAAAAATATTTTCTTTAATCTTTGTTTCATTTTAAGTGTTTCCTTATTTGTTTATTAACAACAACTGTGAGTTTATTGTTGGAATCTAACAAATAATTTCAATGGCTTTTTAGTTTATTTCTTTCAATTGTTCATTTAACAATGAACAACGAAAGCTGGAGAGGAACATTTAACAAGAGCATGTAGTGATAGGACAACGGGTAATGGCTTTAGACTGAAAGAGTGTAAATTCAAAGCAGATATAAGTAGAAATTCTTCACTGTAAGAGTGGTGAGGCACTGGCACAGGCTGCTCAGAGAAGCTGTGGCTGCCCAGTCCCCCGGAGTGTTCAAGGCCAGGTTGGACAGGTCTTTAAGAAACCTGGTCTAGTGGAAGATGTCACTGCCCACGTCAAGGCAGTTAGAATTAGATTATCTTTATATATCACAACCCAAATCATTCTAGGACTTCTTTACAGCTTTTCCAAACAACCTTTGACTGAGTCTGAATTTTACTCTTTTTTTTTTTTTTTTTTACAGACAAGTCACTGGAAAAGATGTCAAGCAAGCCTTGCTGTTTACCAAGGCTGAGCTCTGGCTGCCTAAATAAAAAGCTGTAAATCCAAGTTGGCCACAGTCAAAGGAATTATTCCACAGCCTCAACATTTAATCCTTGAACTTGTGTCAAGCTGCCACCATGGGAACACTACTTTGGCTCAATGTAATTGAATTAACAAAGGAAGAGATTTATTGTTTGCCTTTTGTCTTTTTTCCACCAACTGATATCTGTTTACATCTTACAAAAGAACAGTTTTGAGATGAGAATTTACACAAAATAGTGATTTCTGGTAATTTTTCACAAACATAAATGCATATATTCTCCTTATGGGTTTAAGCACCTAAACTACATTCCTTTGTTCACTAGTATAATACTCCTTTAATGCTGTGTATTTCAGAAACTTTGATTTTCAGGAAGGATTAGGTAAAAAAATAATTTCTTCTAAGAAGAGCAAAGATGGAAAAGAGCTTTCTTTTCCCTGAACTTGAAATGCATTTTTAGTTGAAAACAGATCAGCCAATAGTGTCAGAAACCATTCAGTCCTACTGTGCAAACCTATGACACAGCAGTGTGAAACCTGTCACTCCAATGTTTATTCATACTTGCAGGCACTCAGGTGGTAAAGACTTAAAGCATCCTAAGTAAACAAAAAGGGTATTTGAACTACTGTTTCATGTCATCTCCTATAGGGGCAAATTTCCATTTAATCTTAAAGAAACTGACAGCACTTTAAAAATTTCTTTTTCTGGTTTCTTTTTCCTCATTCAGATTATTAAGCAGTAATTATTACGAACACGCTCTTCTCCCAGTTCAGGTTCTGAATTGCAGATGTCTCTATATACACCTTGATAGAAGTAGTCATCTTCATAAGTAGCAGTGATTTCACATGTACCTGAAATATCCCTTCTACTGCAAAAAGTACTCAACATACACAAAAAGCTTCCTCGCTGTGACAGGTCACAGAGAAAGTGATCTGACAGACTGACAAACTGGACAGGTTGACCGGAGAAGTTGTGACTCCCCATCCCTTGTAGTGTTCAAGGTCAGGTCAGATGAGGCCTTGAGCATTTGATCAACCTGGTCTAATAGAAGGTGTACGTAATTTTCATGGAAAATGTAAAGGGACAATTCAGCTAACAACTGAGTTTTGTTTGCTCACAAAACTTAGCCTTTTTCTTTTAATCTTTATAAGCATTATTTCTATACACTAGGAAAAACAAACCAAATATAACTAGGATTGAACAGGTTAAAACACATCAGAGGCTTGTGTGCTACAACGCAAGCATCTTTGAAACAACAATTGTTAATAACATGGTATGAATTGCATCTGGCTAATCGATTGCAATGCAGCAGGAGCCTAACATGGTTTAACATGACAGTTTTCTGAGAACACATCAGTTCTCAGGCCAGATAAATACTCAGGAGTGAGCCAAGTCAACTAACCTGACATCTAAGTCTCCCTTCCAAGCACTATACCAGAAAAAACAGGACTTCAACTGCACTGTTCAAATACAGCAAATAAAAACACTTTTTAAATAGACGGCATACGGCAATTTTTCCATGTTTGTTTACAGGAACTATTTTAGTTCAGAAGCTGGGGGATGCTAACGTGAACTAAATTAAAATGCAAGTATAGAGGTAGTTATTGTTGGCTATCAATGGCTATCAGTAGTAAAGCTACCTGATACACTCGTCAATTTTTTAGCTTTATACCCTTGTATATCAGGACATGGGGCAAAAACACTGAAAACTATTCCTGCAGAGACAAAAAAATACAGCGACACACTAGTGTCCTGCATTTTCCTGTTCAGCTCTTGCACTACTTAAGACATGCAAGTTTTACAAGTACCAGGCTTTATTTTTTTCTCAAAAAGAGAAAGTTCAGCTCTAGATTTATCAAAGTATTTAAGAAATTTTTCTCAAATTCAGGCAGTGAAACTTGAAAAACATCCTGCAAAAAACTGTCTAGTTGTGTGTTTATGTATTTTAAATTAAACACATATTGATTTTCACTACAGCCTGCTACAAATACTTCACAGTTTAACTCACAAAATGTTCAAAACCACTTTGAAAATTCAGTTAAACATTCTGAATCATGTGAATTACAATTTTGTTATTGTTGTTATTTTAAAACGGCAAAAAGCACTGGGGATGATTCAAAACATTTTATAATATTATAATTTGACTGAAGATGCAAATCAAATATTTATAAAGATATACCTCAGATTAATCCTTCCAGAAATGTTAAAAGGTTGAGAGACCAAAAGGCATGATTCATTCTGATGCATACTCTGCATAAGGGAGTTAGACTCACATATAACCAATGGATAAATAGGCCTGCCAATATTTAGCCTGTATAACTATTTATCTGAATAAAGAGGGTTTTTTAGTTTCCAATGCTCTCTCTGTAGCACTTCTCCCAATTCCTTTCAGTAATAAACAAACCTCTTCTCTACTTCACCACAAACTCTTACATTCAATTTACACTCCATCCCACTTAGTTTAAAGAATAACGCTTATGAGAGAGTGTATTTCTAGAGAGTTGTTAGTTCTTGCACGTTTTGCTGTAAAAGAACTAATGGTCAAGGTTCATTTATTGCATGAACCTCAGAAAGCATCCTCCGAAAGAGCATAGCTGGAGCTGCAGTTATTACAACTGTGATGTGAATATTATTATGACAATGGAGTCTTCTTTATGGATGAGTGTTGTACATAAGATGTACTAATAATTAGTCAGAAAGGTTTTGGCTTTTACAGTTCAGACCAGCACACAGTTCACAGCAGCACAGCAAAATACAACAGAATACGACTAATTAATGGCATTGCATTTCCCTACTTTATGGTGAAAAAGCACTTCACTATTATTTGCAATAAACTATATAGCAGATATGTTAAAGGACTCGGCAATCTATACTTCACTCATAGCAAAAGATAAATTTTTTAGACTGTGTAGAAAATATCAATAAAAGCTTTATATGCACAAACTGAAATAATGCATTTCCTATTTTATGTTGCAAATAGCATGAAAATATCCAGTCTTTTAAAGATTCAACATTTTATTGGAGCTGTATCTCTGCCCTTAAAACAGGACTTCTTAAAAGAATGTGTCTGAGAAGCTTTCAAGTTGGTGAAAGGAAATACAGTAGCAAAAATGTTCAGGCTTTAAAAATGTGCTTTATAAAATATTCCTTAAATCTTACAACACGTCTTTTTAGGTTTGCAGGTTTAAAGAATTTTATGTATCAGATATCATGGGGGAAAGTGCAAATGCATTTCTCAATATGTATACTAGTAGAGGGATGCATCAAAATGGTGTTATGCGTGATACCTCTTCAACCTGGATCACCCATCAAAAGGGTGTCTCTCAGTGGAATACAAAGAACTTTTCAGATTTCCCAGTTTGGGTTCAATAATCCCATCTGACATCAGATCAGTTATCTTTATGGAGATAGACCTGCTGGTGGCCTGGATTTTAATTTCACCCAAAAGGCAGACATGATTTGCATAGTATCTCTCTAATTTAACATGGAGAAAAATATTTAAAAAAAAAAAAAAAATCAGAACCACTTCTTTTACAGTGGCTTTAAAAACAATGTGTTTAAATCCTGTGACTATTTGAAGTACCAGAATTCTAAGGGACAGTGTACAGCTATTTCTGACCATATGATTTGCCTTTTGCTCACAAATTAGAATCAGTAGTGATATGGCAGAACATTATTTTATAATAGGCCTATGCCAGCCAGCAAATTACAAATGTAATAAGATTTTTTCCAGCATTCACATACACATTTCTAATGCACTAATTAGTTTTTATAACTTAACAGCAGCAAAGTGATCAGTGACTAATAAAAAGCTGCAACCACGTAAATTTTATGCCCAGCAGCTCTACCTTTTAACTTGGGGGTTTTATACTGTATCACATAAAAGCCCAGAGCTAATAAACCATATCAACTCGCTACATCAGCCTACTACTGACTGTGAAGTGTTTAACTTGCATTTTAACTGTATACATTTTTAATGTATCACAGTATGTATACATACATGCAACTTATCTTCAATGCAAGCTTTCCATTTTAATCAATACAAAATCTATTTTTCTTACTATAGAAATTCCATTCAAGTTGCTCACAACTCTTAAAGAACTCATGGTGCACTGCTGAACTTAGAGGGGTGGGATTGCTCCAATATATAGCTTTCGACAAAGGCTTTTGTATGCTTTGCATTCATGTGCATAATATTCAGCAATTAATCCTAAATGAAACAGAGCTAGGAAACCTAGGACACTCACAAAATTTCACAGCAAGAATTTTACAAGTAAAAGAAAAAAGAAGTTGACATCACAGGTAAGGAATAATAGTCTGTGTTAGGAGGAAGACAGCAATGAAAAAATATGGAAAAGAAAAAAAAAGGGAATAAGTATATGTTAATATGACCAATAGTTTCAGATTTCATCTGAAACCAGAAATGCTCAGCTCATTTCACTTGCAGCACAAAATCTAACATTATATTTCATTGTACACATTTAATAATACCTGGATAAAAAACATCTACTCTATAGCCTTATGGAAAGTAGTGCCTTAGACATCGTTAATTTTGAAAGGTTCACAATGGATTCTTTATTTTTTAAATGCAAAGATGGTAAATTTACATCAGACATTAGGAAGAAATTCTTTACTGTGCTGAGGCACTGGCACAACTTGCCCAAAGAAGCTGTGGATGCCCCATTCCTGGCAGCGTTCAAGGCCAGGTTGGATGGGCCTTTGAGCAACCTGGTCTAGTGGAAGGTGTCCCTGTCCATGGCAAGGGGGCTGGAACTAGGTGAGCTTTAAGGTTCAACTCAACCCATTTTATGATGAAGAGTTAATGGCTGTGGGCAATTGTAAGAAATAGTATTTGATTTATCATATATCATTATGCATTCAATTTATCATATAGTATGTCATTATGTTATATAGATAATATTAATTTTAATCTGTATCATGTATCATATTCTATAATAGTAACCGTGTACCTAAAGCTTTAAAAAAAAACAAACTTTGTTTACATTTTAGCAAGCAAACTAAAGAACAGCCATAGCCAGCTCTGTAACAGCATGGTGTTAGTAAAACAGTGGCAAGAGGCACATGCATTTCTCTACACAGGGGTGCAAAATCAGTAACAAAGCAACAGGTATAACTCTGCTATAGATGCTCCCAAACAAGCAGAATAAAACAGATGGTTTCAAGCCACATGGTATCTGAAGTCTCTAACTACTATCAGTCAGTTCGAGTGAGCCCATCAATTCCAAATCAGAATCAAAGCCTTAACATCCCCAAGTAATTCCTGACCCTGTGACACTGTGCTGGAGATCAAATTCTGAGACAGCATAACTTTAAGCATGTTGCATGCTACTGAAGTAAAAAGGCTGGTAGTAAAGTTTCCAGATGATGATGTAATAACATTTCCTGAGTCTAATGCAAATGTCTGGTTTGTCACTTAAAAAGACTCTAAAACAATCAGATTTACAAAATGAAATTACTTCATATAATGTTTCAGTGCCTAGATTAGCCATGACCTTTCTTCATCTGATGACTTTCTAAACATGATGGACATTGATCTGTGGCTCAAAATTGAAGAGAAGGCATTTAGGATTTGAAAATATAAATTAGGCTAATTCAAATGCAGTGCTAAAGTAAGGTGTGCAATTTAATTTTGATATTTCTGTCAAAACCTTATTCAGTTGTAACTGTACCTTCCTAAATGTGGGATGATAATTTCCTTTACAGGAAATCACTCAGAAAGGTTTCTAAGGAAACCAGGCAAGCAAACCAAACTAATATCGGGTTTTATATGACAGCGAATGCCACACAAGAGGAGTCGGAAGACAATTTTCAAGGGAAAATACTGTGAATGTGAATAAAGATAAATCAGGTTTAAACAGCAACTGTTAGAGAATTCTCTGCTTCTTACTTGAGATATTTTACTAGGTTAAGCAAAAAAGAGGTATCCAGCATATGAACAGGAACACACATATAAACATGAACAGTGGCATGTGGAAGACAATCTATTTGGCAAAATCCAAATGTAACTAAAGGAAGGTAAGAAAAGGAAAATGTAGATTATTTTAATGCCACTTTTAGAATGGGTAAAGTAAGTGAAATGGGAGGAATCTCAACACTGCAGTAATGACAGATGCTTTTGTGGTTTGACTACAGTCAGCTAAAAATATGGCTAAAGGAGACAGAAACTGCATGTAAATAAACTAGATGGGAATATTTTTTTCATGTGCAAAGCAAGTCCAGCCTGAGTGTTGTTAAAAATCAGACTCCCAACAAGAGAAAAGAGGAGAGGCTATGTCTGAATTTTTGATTTTTCAAACTTCAGAGGTACTTGAGTCCTTCTACCAACCTTGTATGTCTTTAATTAAATTTTCCTCTGCAGAGGCCATTTCTTGCTTTCTTCCCTAGCAGAGCTAAACTGCTCTCTTAATGTCTAAGGGATCAGAGGGAAGGGGGTGGTTCAAGCAGTGTGGGGCACCAACCACGAAATAAGGTGTCTTCTTCTTTAGGGTGTACATGCAACATCTTTTAAAAAAACAATAATTATCAGGCCGGAGGCAAGAGCTTTTTACCCTAGATGAAGCAGGGAGAATGGGCAAGTGCAGCCGTACTGGGAACTAGGAGCACAGCAGGTGACTGTACACAGCTCTACTACGGCAGGTGCTAACCATGAATAATAAAGAGGCTTTGTGCTCAAAACCAAACATGTCTTACAAATGAAAAAGACACAACTGATTTAAATAGTTGAGGTTATATGGAAGGTGAGGTTTCCAGGCAGAATTAATTCCCTCCATTATACCATTTCATATCTAGGGAAGCATTCCCTCGGCACCTATGGCTACATCCAGATTAGATCACCCGCAAGACAACTCATTTTCCACTCCCCTCCCAGGCTTTCTTCCTCTTGAAACCCAGGTGCAGGAATGGGGAGGACTGTACTTCCAAATAAAATAACACTGGGGTATGTCTTACTGATCTTAACTGGGAAGATCTCTCTGAACCCATAGGTATAACCTAGTTTGTGGTTATGCGGGTGTCATAGCATATCATATGTATCGATCATACTAAATATTCTAGATTTACATTTTTTGCAAAGATATTTCAGAGCTTAGGCTGCTATTGATGGTATCTAGATAATCAAATACCAAGTTTTAATTTCTCTTTTTATACAGGATAAAGTCTTTGGTTTCTTTTCCATGTACTGTGTCATGATTACTAAAATTATATTGCTTTTTAGATGACTTTGGTCTTTCTTTTGCTAGGATACTAAGTAGCTTGTTCTATGTCAAGTTCCAATCACAGGACTCTTTCTAATTCTTATTTAATATCTGATTTTCTCAGCTGGACAACTTTCAACTAGTATGATGCATCAAAATCACTATTAATATCAGTATTAGTATCTTAAGAGCACACAAACCTTTGATTTACAGTATTGAATAGCTCTTCTCTTACAATAAATTATATACATTATTTTATTTACCGCTGCTTGGATATCTTTATCATATTGTCAACTACTAGAATGTAATATGTCATTTGCAACTTCAGGTACACGTCCTTTGGATTACTCCATTAGAAAATGAGATAAATGCAAAAAAATATTGAACAAAGTATTTAATTTACAAACTATTTTATCAGATATCATGAGTGCAAATGAGACAATATAATAAGGTTGCTTTACTACACCTCCTGAAAATATTCACTTATTAATCACACAGACAGCTTTTCTACTTTCCTTATCCATTGGTGTGTTTTATTAGCAACCAACTGTATTTTGAGATTTTTGACATCCGTAATGGAACTGATCTGGAAGTAAAACTACTTTACAAACAAAAATATCAGTATGTTTAATTATCCTTGTCAGATCTTTATCCATACCAGCAAAATCTCAGATATTCTGGGTGCAACAACCTGCTGGGTCTTAAATATGCTCTTATAAACAGGGAGGACATGTACCCTTCACCTGAACTTTGCAGAAAATTAAACCTTTGCCAACCTCTACAGCTTAAAACAGGAAACAGAAAACATTTTGCTGTCACAGATGAAAACTTTTGGTGAGAAGAAGGCTTGTGCATTTTTGCTCCAGAAAACAAAATAAAATGCAAGCATTTCACTTTCTGAACTTACCAAAAGGGGAATCCCTGTTAATCAACCCATCTGCAGAAGAAATGTTTATTTAGGTTCTGCTGAAGAAGGTAATTAATTACTTATTTTCCTGTCAACAAATCAAACCCTCAAGATTTATGTCTGATCTTAAAGCAAAAGGTACACCCTTATTAAAAGACATTTTAATATCTATTTTTCCTTTTGAAAGTCACATTGTTTCTCCCTTTTGCAAGCACATATACACACACATTTTATTAATATCTAGGCACTTTGTGATTTAACATCATATGGACATAGGAGAGGAGAAATTAATGTAACTCATAAACAAAGTACTATACCTCTTCCCTTAAAAAAAAAAATCCTTTAGGCAAAAACTATCAACAGTTTAACTAGTAAAGGCAGATGCTAAAGGGTCACCTACTTTTCCATCTTGCAATCATTGCCAGAATAGTTCTGCAGATATAAAGAACAAGCCACTGAGCCAGATCCTGCTGTTCAAGAAATATGTTTCACAGCCAGGTAATCGCTTTCCTCAGACTGTTGTACCAAAAGGAGGGGAAAGACAGATAAAACCCTAACTGTAATGTGATAGACTGCTCCAAGAGGAAATGGTCATAAAATGTTTTGGGTAACTTTGTTTTATTGCAACAATAAGTAACCAGACATTATCTGCCACAAAAAAAGTTAACTTTCAAAATAAAATTCCAGCACTGTTAGACCACAATACTGGTCATAATCTGTCATAAAGATCAATAATGCCAATTGGAAATGAAAGAATGTCCTTTTTTTTTTTGTGGGTTTTGGGGTATTTGGGTTTCTTTGATTTGTTGTTTTGCGTTTGTTTGTTTATATTTTACTCTACATCTTTTGACAAAGCCCCCTCCTGTAATATCATTTCACTACAGGTCTCTTCCAAAAATTTTCATAAAACGCTTACTAAGACTATCTATTTATGTTAAAAAGGAACAGTTAAGGACTCAAGGAAGTTTCACATCTTTAAAGGTGTAAATAAGACAGGCTGAACTAACATCTTTCTTCTACCCTTCAGAAGTCCACCATATCTCAACAAGCTGAGAGGCAGAACGACTTGCAGGAACAAGCTGTTACTGGTCATTGCGTTCTGTAAAATCCTATGTGTCATACAGTTGGTGGACTTGAAGGAAAACAGATATTCGACTCCTCTGTCAGAAAACAGACAAATAAGTAAGCTATGAATTTCACAGACTTGTATTTCTGCATTGGTGAACAATTTACCTAAAACACTATTTTAATCTCTGAATGTGAACATTTAATCTGCCTATTTGATGTACTTTAAAATCACAGGTCAAGTCCTCTACATTGCAAAATCTGCTGAAAAAAGAAATTGTTTTGAGGAGTAGAAATAATTCATGTGTGACAGATATTCATTGTAGTAATAGCTGTTTCTAAATTATGGATTTATGCAACAATATGTCAGAAGCAGCAGCTCATGCTTATTCTGGTGTCCTCATTTGAGATTGTCTTGCTACAACATGGTCAGACTCTCCTATTTCTCTGTCCTTAGAGAAGATAACATTGACTCTGTGTGTGTGTTATATTGTCACACTTCCAGTTTCTCTTTATAATAAAAGAAAAGACAAACTTACAATGGTTGGCATCAAATGATGTGCAGTAATTTTGCTACAACAGTACTTGCAGTCACAGTCAAGTAAGTTGGAGGCTGATAATTGCAACAGGACACCCAGGATACAGCTCTGTATCTACTTTTATCTTCAGTGGCACATGCATCAGGGATTCAGCACAGCGTCTGTCTTTTTATTGACTTTTTTTGTCTGTACAGAAAGGAAAAGAGCCAGTTTCTTGCATGACAGTTACTTAGATTTGAAAAAAAAGTAGGAAAGAAGCTTTAGTAGCATTTAGGTGCTGATGTACATCAAAGAGCAAAGAGTAATGCAAGTATCACAGCAAGTCAGTAAATCAATAATCAGGAACTGGTCATGGACTTTGCTATGCCATAGAAGCATCTATCTCCTTCACACATAACAAATTTCCCCCACTGTTGTGTTATCTGTCAAAAAATTGCATAGGTGTATATCTGCAGACTCAGGTCTGCAGTGCATTGAAAGCAGTGAAATAGTTCCTTGTCTGGTTATTGGAACAGATATTCAGATATTCTAGACAGAAGCCAAAACTTCTGGCTCTTTTTTCCAGCTTCAGAGGAACAATAGAAAAGAAATCTGCCTATTAAAGAAAAAGATGGATAAAACATGAAAAAAAATATCTCTTTGCCTCTAATTTAGAGATGGCTAAACCAATTTAAACTAAAATTCATTTTCCAAACTTAGGAATGAAATCCCTTTCTAACAATTTTGTTGCTGCAATAAAGGCTTGAAAAATCAGAACGTACAATGGAATCTGTGACAGACCATTAACTACAGTGGATGCCACCACAAAATAGCAGGGAAGCTGTCAGTGGGAATACAACTTTCAAGGGACTTGCTTTTGTAGTTATATAAGAATATTAAATAAAGGTAATATAATACAGGGAACCCTCCTGCATTAATTTTACTTGACAGGTTTTACTGTATCCAATTTCCTTCAAAGCCTCTTTTCTCATTTCTTCATTAATATTCTTCTTAATAGATAAAAACTCTTCAAACAAATGTAGCAAATTGGACAATTACATGAACTCAAAGAAGCATACTTAAACCTGAGAATTCAAAAAGCATTCTGGTTAGTCTCATGTGTTCTCAAAAGCTAGCATTGTCTTGCTGCTGGGAAATACCTGACAGGACATTTCTAACAGATGACACATGGTGGTAAGAATGCATTAAGGTTGAAAATGCAAGTTGCCTCCAAAACTCCATCAGCTCCTCTGAAGGTGAAAGGTTTCTGTCTGTTTCTCATGCCAGTAACCATTTCATGTGCAGTAAATGGTTTTGCCCAGCCCACTATTGCTTTCCTTATATTTTGCTGCTGAGGAGCTGTGCTTTTTCAATATTTTTCCGGTTCAAAATTAATATATTCTATAGAGTGAGAGGAGCTTTTTGTTTGTATTTTCTTTCTATTTTGCTTGGCTTTGTGCTGGCAAAGACCTCAACTAAAATACACAGTAGACATAATCACACACATAGACTTAATGAAGCAGACAGCAAATCATAAAGAAATTAAGGGAATTTATAACTTGGTCTCCAGTTAAATTTCATCCTGTCTGCTCCACATTTTTGCAGCCTGTGGGTGGGTGAAATAGTAAATAATGGATTATCATTAAAAGCATATCTGAGTCATCACAGCTCTCCAGTGAAAATGAGCTTGCAGGTAACAAAAAATGTTGGGTCTGTCTGGTTCAGGGGGTATTTGTAGGATGCTGATCCCAGACACCAGGTGGAGATTAGGGTTGTAATCAAAACAGATGTGAGTCCCAATGATTGGGAGTGTTCTCAGCTGAGTTCAGCCCACCAAAAGCAATTATCACAACCCTATCCACAGTTCTAACATTGACAGCCAATTCTTTTAGTACAGGACTACTTAACAACCTACATAGGCTTTGAGCAAGTTAAGTGTTATCCTGCTAGTTTATACAGTTTTTCCTTTATGTCCTGATTAATAACCAAACTACTTCTATACAAAAGGCTGGGGAAACTGTAGTTCAAAATCTGGTGCCACCAGCTTTAACTTACATCTATGTTACACATTACGCATAAATATAATTGATGGAAATCAATCTCTGAAATTTTATTATATTATTCTCTCTCTACTCCTGTTCTAACAGGGGGATCAACATCTTCATGGATCTTCATGAACTTCCAATGAAGCTAATTCAACTGATAATTTTCATGCTCTGTTGGGAAAAAAAAATAATTACTAACATAATGAACACTACTTTAGTGAGCACTTTGGGGGTTGGCATTTTTTAGGTATCAGCTTAGATGTTAAAAGACTTTAATTTTGTTTACTATTCCCAGACAAAAAAACCACCCAAAATGCATTTTAGAAATTTAGTTAGGTGGCTTGGATTTTTTTCTTGTTTCGTTTTGTTGGTTTTTTTTTGTGATTTTTGGTTGTTGGTTGGTTGGTTTTCTTTTTTTATAAGAAAATATAAAAGGTGTTTTATATTTGTTTGACAACTCAGGGTCTCCTCCGGCCCTGACTCCTTTTTTGCACTTGTTTTTTTGGTGTTGCAGTAAAAGTAGAATGGATTCCAGAACACTGGAATCACCTCTCTTTGCCTTCACAAGTTATCTGCACTGTCTGTCAAAAGAAATGATCTTTGTGTTTTTCTCTAGTCATAAGCAGTGCAGCTCAACATGGGTGGATGAAACTTAACTATCATAGATCAGATAAATTCACCTTATTGTTCCTATTTTGCCTCACTGACTTTAAAGTTCAGATTAAGCATTAACATAAGAAATGTTTATACTGGCCAGAGGATTTCAGTGAGTTTTCTCATTGTGCATATTAAGAACTAAAAAAATACTGGTTCTCATGCTAATTTTTGGTCTCCCATATATATAGATTTGTTTTCACTCTCACATTAAGACATGTCCTGAAATCTGATAAATAAGATCGCCTTTGCCCCTAACTTTTCATCCAGTGAAAATATAAATTTATTTTACATATCTGACAAGTCATCTCTCTCTTATCTATCTAATTTACATAAATACCAAGACTCAGACATTTAGTTAGTATTTTTAGTCAGCCAGATTTTACATCCATTGAAATCCTGAGTCTTTAATGCTATTACTTGCTGAAAAGGATTTGACTTATTTACTTTCACAAAATGTTAATTTAAATAAAAATCTAGAAATGTACTACTAAAGTTAAGATATTACTAACAGTAAATTAAGGAAGCATTAAACAATTATAAATTCAGCATTGATTAAGACCATTAACTGTATGAATAACAAAAATAATCCTTATATAGATTATAAGAAAATGGCTATTTGATTATCAATGTCAACTAAGTAGCAGTCACAATCAGTCAGCTCTGCCTTTTATAGAATTGCATGGTTTAAACGGGGTTCAATTACTATCTGACAGAACTTTATGGTTATCTATACAACCATCGTCCTCAACAACTCCCAACACACCTGTCAGTGGAAAGGCTAATCCAAGCTACAAGTATCATGCAACTCGGAAGTTTGTGTTCTGAAGACTAATTCAAGAATGCCTACTTAGATTTTCAAGAGAGTCAAAACCTGCAGGTTTTTTTGAAAACTTCTCCACTTGACTGAAGTTCAGCTATATAGAGGCCCAGAGTGACATGGCTTAGCGGTGGTCTTGGTAGTCCTGGGGGTAATTGTTGGTCTTGATGATCTTAAAGGTCTTTTCCAACCTAGTTGATTATGATTATGTAAAGTTCCCATCTTCCCAAAAGCAGATATCCACTCAAGTACGCTAAACAACTTGTTTTGCTAGTTTAGCTCATATCAAAATAAATCAGTAAGATTGCATATATCTTGGCTGAATGGTACCATGGTCCTACTAGTCCTACTACCTGTTTATTACAGTATAGTCTTTCAGTGATAGATTTGCTGAGAAAATGGAGACTGGTGCCTAGCCTCATGGAATTTTGAGGTGATTGAATTCATGGCCATTATTTCTCCGGGACAGTGCCAAGTAGTATGCTACAGAAGACAGTATAGTCAAAAATGGAAACCACGTAAGATCAAAAGGAGAGGGTCCAAAAAGGAAATCCAAATCAAAACTGAAAAATGAGGCCTTCAGGGTTCAGACTTGAGGATAAATCATCTCTCTGTTCACTATCATGTGGGTCCAGAAATATTGTATTTCTGCTTGCATTGTAGTATAGAACTGACAGAGGGGATAAGAAATACTCATCTGTAGAAATCCTTTCCTTGGTAATTTAAGTCACAGGAGACCACTCAGGGTGAAGTAAACCTAGAACCTCCGCTTCCTGAATGAAGAGCAGTCTCGCTGCTGGAGAAAAAAGCTTATGTATCATATAATTCAGGGTATGATCTTCGGGTTCAGAATTCCTTTTCCAAAGACATGGACAACCCCAGCATGCCAAAGAGAAAGAATTTCAGCCATACCTCAGTCAAACTTTCCTCTCGTCTGACTTCAACACACTAGAATTCTGCACTGTGTCTGGTGTAAATCACAACCTGGTTAGCTAACACTCTTCAACATACTTATCCTTACAATATCCTTAGTTTCAGCTGCCTGATTTGCTATATAGAGTCTTTGCAACTAGGGATGAATGCTGCCAGTATTGCCTCTGCTTTCTGGGTCTTCACCAAGTAACATTTATCACTGTAGGTTACAATGCAGAATCTGACCCTGTGATATTTTATTTTCTTCCAATATAAAATGTGGAATAGGGTGGTCACATTCTTCAACTGAATCATACATGGGGGAGTAAAGCAGTTTGCACAGACTCTGTAAGCGCAACTGCATCCCACAATGAGAGAAAGCATGTGATGCAGTAGGCAGTATTTATGTTGAGTAGTGGGCTTCAGCCTTCTTAAATATCCTGAATAAAGCCACTCAAGACAAATAGAGAGAAAACTACAGTTATGTCCTGAACACAGAAATAAATTCAGAAACATGAAATACTGACATTTCTCAGGAGACACAGCTGAGTTTGAAACTAGTTATGTTACATTGCAACTTAACCTTCCTAAACAACACCATTTCTCCATTTCCTAAATTTCTGCCAAAGGAGTTGTGACATGGACTACCTGTGCAAAAGTAGTGCATACTTAATAATACGAGCTCTACTATTCACTGATCTAAAACAATCTTTCCTCTCTGCTTCATTTCTCTCTTTTTGGCTCAAACATCATTCATATATGTATTTAACAAACATTTATTACATATGGTTTTAAATGTTAAATTACTTTGCCCAGATAACAAGATACATGCAAAAAGTGGATTTTTTAAAGCTGACAAAACCAAATATTTAAGACGTTTCCAGGAAAGAAATTGAAGTAAAAAAACAACCAACCACACAAATAAAATCCCTGCAAGAATATTCTAATTATCTCAATAATTAGAATAGGTTCGATTGTGTGGCTTTTGCTGTCTATGGTCTTTGCATCTTGGGTCTTGATGGACTCTGTATTACAGATTATGTTTACAAAAAGTTTCAATGAAATTGAAAAAGTCAGAATGCATAATCTTCCATTCAGACATACTCTTGAGCGAATGCCAAACAATGACTGAATTCATTTAATTATTGAATGAAACAGTTCCCTTCAAAATTATTTTTTCATGTTTATCTTCCCTTTTATTTGTCAGAAACCTTTAAAAAATGTTGAGGCCTTTAATAAAGATAATCATAGTACAATAATTACATGAGTCATACTTTTATTTAAAGAAATCTAACTCATAATTTAACCGTGGAATTAAGATACTTTTAAAGAATACAAATGGTTTAGCATTTCTTTCCACTCTTCATTTACTTCAGTCTGCCTTCCTCATACAGATCATCCTTGCCGTCTTAACATTGCCCGGTTACCCCCAATGCCTCATGAAGAGGAAGCTCTTTCCCATTTTCACACACAATAAGGATGCTTATGCCTGTAAATATCTATGCCAGGTGTTAATTCTGAAAGAGATATCTCCATGGTATTTTTTCTGATGCCACATAGGTACTCATCCATGATTCTTTCATCTGTGACTAACTGCTTGCAACTTCGGCTAGGCACTGCAGCAGCCTCGCTGGGAACATTTGGTGCCCTGACTCATGGGTGCTGGAATGAGCAAATAGGAAAAAGCTGATACATCCGGAAGAGCCTGAGGCTGAATTCTCAAATTCAATTTCCATTCCTTTGGACTACTAGAGAGATAAATTGAGTGATACAAAATCTCTAAAAGACTCAAAAAAGACATCTAGATTATTTTTTTTTTTTAGAGAGCAATCTAAGTAGTTGAGAGAAGCTGTTGGTAAGACTATTCATAGGAAAGGTCTGATAATGTTATTTAGATTTTTATTTATTTTTTCTATGTAGAGTATAGAAAAGACCTAGTTCAACCTGCATTCTGCCTTTAGATCTTTTTGATCAATCTCTCTGAGAGCAGAAATTTAACCAAGTAGCACAAAATTGGTGGATAAGTATAAAGTAGCTACAATGAAGCTACAATGAAGTATTTTTCAACAAAGCATGAAATTTTCTCTATTTTAACAAAACCCCATGCTTAGAGTACTTCATACTGGTTATAGAAGAGGAACTCACTATTTATAAAAAGTCTTGTTTTATTTCCAGTTTTATTGTCATTTCCTGCTTTTTCCTTAACTTTTAGGCTACCACAAGACCAGTGATTTCAACTGTGTTAGACCTGAACTACACATATGGACAGGACAGAAGAATGTAACACCTTTTAGCAGAAGTCACACCAGGTTTCCCACCTTTTTTTGAAGTCTCAAGTTACGCTTTTGCCTCACCCAGTACAATCAGCCAAACATTTTCTAATTCAAACTTATTTGAATCATTCCGGACAAAAATCTGTGTGGCCTGGGTACATCTCCTCCTGCCTGGGTAAATAATTAGCAGCGAAGTCTGGAGGAAAACATATTTGTTTGTCTCTGTGAACTGCACTCAAAAGACAAAGCTCAGAGTGAAGCCAGAATGATCTAATTTCAAATGGTATTTCAGGTTTCAGCCACTAACTTTGGTTCCTAGATACAGATTTGGTCACATTTTTCACTAACCTACAAATTGTCTGATTCACACTTTAAGTTTACTCCATCTCCCGACTGAAGGCAAGAAAAAATGAGGCCTTCTAAAGGTTCCACTTGGCCATTTTCCTGGGAAGCAGATTTGTCAAACTAGCTAACCCATTTTTCAACAGCATGAATTCTCACTGCCCTGATTATTATGTGCTCGTTTGCACTAATTCAAAGTCAGTTCACAAAACTAACACAATCTAATTTGGCAATATTATCTGTCTATCTATAAACTGAAACAAATTATTAAGACAAGGTTCAGCTGTGTGGACAGTCAAATTTGGAAGTCTAATTATGTTTCTAAAAAACATTTTAAGTTATTTTAGAGAAGTCTTTCTACAATGAATGGCTAGGCTACAGTTGCCCAAAAGTGGTGTCTTACATTTTCTGGGGGGAAAAAAATGGTGTCTCTGTGGCCCAGTTTTGTTCCCAAAGATACAAAACCAAATATTGTTCTTGATTTTAACTGAGGAAAATCCTATTCTAAGTTAAATTCTTCCTTTTAAATGCATTGCTACCTAAATGCAGTTAAAGTTCATCCAATGAAATATAAAAACAATATTCTAGAACAATATAAGTAGTTGATAAAAGACACAAACTATTAAATTCTGCACACAGTATGACATAAACAGCTTCTTTAACCAAGACAAATTGTGTATCTCAGCTTCACAGAAGCAACTTGATGTGATTCCTCTTACCCAACCTCAACAAGACAATATACTAAAAAAGATGCTTAGAGTCAACAGTCTGTGTTGTATTAGTTCAGCAGCGCCAGAAACCCTTGCTAAGAAAGATTTCTACCACTATTCTGCTAGAACAGGCACTCCAGCTAATCTCAGCTGCAACTGTCCTACACAGTAAGGAAAGTGATATTCAAAATGATACATGCTTATGCTATGTATAGCTTTCCTTTTTAAAGCTTACTCTTAGCCACAAAAGCTGCTCCTGTGCAATTGCCAGAGGATCAATGTATTCTGCTTCCTTTGACTAACTCCACCATGCAAGCTGAAAGTTGAATGAGCTGAAGTATTTGAGTGCCAAACTTTCAATTATCATTACAGCTTTAAAAAAAGCCAATACTATTTTGAGTGCAGTTACAATAGGAGGCCACCTGTGAATAGCTAGTTGGAACATACTGACAAAAGCCTCATTGGCTTACATGAACTAAATTTCCACCCTCTAGCAATAACCTAAACTGTGAAACTCACTTGTCGTTCACTGATCTCTAAAGCTGCATCTGTACATCAGCTATTTTTCCAAGCCTTTTATCACACATTTTTCTCAAGAAATGAAAATTATTAAGCACATGTACGCATGTACAGACAGATGCATTAAACTAATAGCACTCTCCTATGGAAGTGATTATCATGATCCGCAGCATTTTGATGGGCCATTTTTATGATTAGATTTATCTATCAGATTTATTTATTTCTACCAGCGAGGCACCCCATTGCCACCATCATCCTCTGTCTAGGGAAGTGAACATATTTGAAGCTGTAAATCAAGAAGATGCTGACAGACATGAGTATTTTACTGTCATCTGACAGGCAGAGATGCTGTCAAGGTTCTAGCTCAGTTATACTTTAAATTCAGGATTCTATCTCACAAAGACATATGCACTGTCTGGATTTTTCTTTCCAGGAAGTACTCACTGTAAATAAAATTAAATACATATCACAGCTCTAGTAGATCTCTCCAGCTGAACATTTATTTTACTCTAGTCCATCTCTTCTTAAGCTTCCCTTGGTTGACATGATTTCCATACAAGATTTCCTGAAAGCAAGGAAATCCTCTGCCAGCAATGAGACTACACAATTTCCCCAACCAACACCACCCACTGCCACTTCTGCGATAGCTTTAGTTTGTCCTCTCCCAAAGTTCAAACCTGTGAGTTTACCATTTCCTTCTTCAAGAACAGGCAATAAAGAAAGCAAACAGACACAAAGCCACAAGTTCTCTATTTAAACCAATGCAGTCTACATAATCAGATAACTTTTAAATATGTAAACCTCACTGTTTTCCCACCTTAGCTTTATATTTCATAGATATGTGAGCAGTTTGGGATATTTTTTTCTAGATAACGCTTTCCTTCTGAATTGTAGAGTCTCCCTTCCTTCCTCCACATCTAGCAAAGTCCTTAATTTAACCTTGCCTCTTTGCTATACAATCATAACCCTCTTGCATATGCTTTTCTTACCTTTTTGAAGAGGACTTGGAATTCCTCTTCTCTAAATTCCTTTTCACACCTTTCTTAATTTTTTGAGGGGAGTGGAGAGAAGGAGGAGGAAATTTGTTTTTAAGACTATTATCTACTCTGTTTTCCATGGCCCAGACTATATTGCCTATAGATGTGAACAAAAAAATTGCTCCATGTAGGACACTGCCTGGTAGACTGGTAGATCCATGTAGGATCCTGGTAGCCTTATATGCTTTTATGTCAATGGGCTCAATCTGGGTTTTAAAGACTCTCCATTGTCTTTCTTCTGAGAGGTAAGATGCCATCCTGATATCACACAGGGACTCTCACATACATACACTCAAGAATATTCAGTGATTCAGCAGAATACATCCAGTTTTCACAACACACACATTTCCTGGACTGTCACAAGATGATTAAGTCTTTTTGAAGGTAAAGACTAACCCATAAAAAGGTTCTTTCTATAGATAAGGTGTATTGATATATTCAAGTTTGTTACTGTGTTGTACCTCATGGAAACCAGAAGCTGAATTCCTTGACAAATCCCATGGTCTTATGTAGCATTCTTAGGGTGATTCTGTGACATAACCGCTGTTTCTGCTATAGCTTCACAAACATTCTGAAGCAGGCTTTGTTTGTCTGAAATTGAATTAAAAAATCTGACATTCCTTTTGGCTTTTAATACTGAAGTCATATATTATTTGGATTTACAGACAGTCAAAATAAAGTATAGACTTTCTAGATTGTATTGATTTTTTTTTTTTTAATTGTAAATGATACAGTGGGCTGGCATGTTCTTTTCTAATCTGTTCCATTCACAAAATGCATGCATCCTTTGCTCTTGGCACAAGAGAAATCAAAGCTAAATATCAGGAAATAACATCTCAGAGGCACAATTGAAACCTGCAGGCCTTCACTCTACCCTGTATCAGTCCACCTGTCTAGTGATGTACCATTATTGATAGCAGAGGGACCACAGGAGTTCAAAAATGGACTAGTAACATAGCAATTTCTGCCCTATTTCCCTATCATGTTTAGTGAACATATTCTGATTCTCTGCTTTTGAGAAGGCAGCAAACTGGTGATAAGATAAATCGAGTTCATGTGCTTGCTTGCACCTGAGAGGTCATCTTAAGGTGGTTTTAATATTATTTTTGAACAAGATACTGCTTCTGTAACAATTGATCAGTATTAAATTATTAGAATATGCATTGTTAGATTTCAGAGTTACTAAACAAAAAAGCCATAAATGTTCTTATAACACAAGATAATAATTTCATAAGCTCTGTTCACAGACTTTAAATAGCAACATTTGTTTATGGCTAGTTCACATTCGAGCTTAACTTCAAAACCAGACTATGCAGTCCTCTTTAACTTATTTATTTGATTCTTACAAAGAAAACTATTTCTGAACAGTCTGAATTCTGCAGTATTTTCCCAGAATCAGAAAAAAAAAATCCTGACGGCTAATGCTGTTTCTCTTCTGAACTCAAGCGCAGAAATCCTCAGTGTATAGATAAAAGGAAAACATGTAAACTTTGAGATTTAAGCATATAACATTAAAGCTTTTCTTCAGTTCTGATACCACTCTATTTTTCTACTAGAGACTCACTCTAGCTTTTCTTTAAAAGGTGAAGTCCGTTCTTCGTGCACTGTACAACATTACAGTACTCAATGCTGCTGTTATTAATTATTTCAATGAACTGGATGCACAGTGCAGCTTTGTGAGTTTCATAATGCAATCTTTTTCAGCTACTGTACTATTTACATTGTTTCTTCCCTTTCTAGAAGTCAGATGACCACAACATCATGTTGTATGTCCTGGGTTCAGCAGTAGCAGTCATGTTTCTCCTTCGTGGTAGCTGGTGCAGTGCTGTGTTTTGACTTCCAGCCTGGGAACAATGTTGGTGAAACCGATGTTTTCGGTTGTTGCTAAGTGATGTTTACCCTGACCAAGGACTTTGTGAGGCTCATGCTCTGCCAGGGAGGAGGGGAAGCCGGGAGGAAGCAGAGATGAGGCGCCTGACCCAGGCTAGCCAAGGAGGTATTCCATACCACAGCACGTCATGCCCAGGGTGGGGGATAACTGGGAGTTACCCAGAAGGACATGGGCTTCTGGGTGGGACTCGTTTCTTGGCCGGTGGTATCGTATTCTCTTCCCTTGTTATTTTCTCTTATCATTATTGTAGTTGGTGGTAGCAGTGATGATTTGTGTTGTACATTGGTTGCTGGACTGCTCTTGTCTCAACCCATGGGAGTTGCACCCTTTCGATCCTCCTCCCCGTTCCTCCGGGAGTGGGGAAGGGGAGAGCCCGGGGGCAGGGGGGGGGCCTCGATTGTTGTCAGCCCAGCACCACTCACTGGGAGTGAGTGAACAAGTTACCTGACTGGGTTTAAACCACAACAGTTCTTTTTGGCACCCAACGTGGGGCATGAGGGGTTGAGATAACGACAGATCTGACTGGATTAATAGTCACTCGTCACAATGCTGATTTACTGGCTCTCAAGGTTGTTCCTCTTGATCTCACAGTTTCAGTATATCGTATCTTACGTCCATCCCGTATTTGCTGTATTAGCATTTTTCAAGTGTGGGGCTTGGGCTAAGGTTTTTGTCTCATTGTACTTTATGGTAATAACTTGTAATACAATAGAATCATTGATCATGAAACTGATCTGGCTTATGTTCCCAGTGTGGTCACCACCTTTATACTTTGGGAGGTATATAACAGAAGTGCTTAGCAATTACACATCTTTTTTCTCCTTCTCAGGTGCTCAACCTGTGAAGGAGACATCCTTTTACCCTCCCAGTCGTCCCCCCAGACCATTTACATTTGAGAGTTTTGAATTTTTTGAATGGCCTTTTAATGCTGTTGAGACTTGTTTGCTGATCATGATGGGAATCACCATGCTAGCAGGCATACAGTGTGTTTTGCTCACGACTGATTTCAAGAGTTAAGCAGAGTCAGGTTTGGGTCTTGTCTGGGGTCAAACGACGATGTAGGAGGACCAGGAGATTTTCCCTGAGGCTGGACAGCCATGAGTGGCAGGGTGTGTGGGATAGTATGGGCAAGTACCTAGGTCAGTGGGCCCCTCCAGTACTTTCGAATTTCACTACCGAACAACTGCAAAATCCAGAAGAATTAGTAAAACACTTAAATGAGGTGTGTGGTCATTCTGGCCATACCAGAGATGGACAAATCATGGCAACGTGCTGGGGCTTGGCCTATGCTTACAGGGCCTTGTTCAACACTATCCAGCACCTTCAAAAGGAAAAGAATGTCGGCAGATCTGAGGGCAAAGCAACAGTCGCTACTCAAACTTTGGCTGCAATGAACAGCGCAGCTACCCCAGCGGCAAGTACAGCAGCTGCTCAAACTTCAACTGCAACAGACAGCGCGGTTACCCCAGCTCCAAGCACAGCAGCTGCACCAACCCCAGCGACAAGTACAGTCGCTACTCAAACTTTGGCCTCAATGAACAGAGCAGCTACCCCAGCGGCAAGTACAGCAGCTGCTCAAACTTCAACTGCAACAGACAGCGCGGTTACCCCAGCTCCAAGCACAGCAACTGCACCACCCCCAGCAACAAGTACAGTTGCTACTCAAACTTTGGCTGCAATGAACAGAGCAGCTACCCCAGCGGCAAGTACAGCAGCTGCTCAAACTTCAACTGCAACAGACAGCGCGGTTACCCCAGCTCCAAGCACAGCAACTGCACCACCCCCAGCAACAAGTACAGTTGCTACTCAAACCACAGTGATAAACACTGCAGCCAAACTTCAACTGCAACAGGGACCGGTTACCCCAGCTCCAAGCACAGCAACTGCACCACCCCCAGCAACAAGTACAGTTGCTATCAAACCACAGTGTTGCCCCTGTACACAAGAGAACAAGCAAAAAGGAGGCAAGAAGGGTGAAGAGAGATGAAGAACCAATGAATTCACCACCCGGTCCAGAATCTGATCAGGAGTCATCATCACATGACGAAGAAGGAGAAGAAGAGGTAACTTCTGACCTCGGACCTCAACCGAGCTGCGGAATATGTGAAAAGATTTTACCCGTCAACCAGGGGAGCACATCATCACCTGGTTACTCCGATGCTGGGACAATGGGGCCGATGGTCACGAACTAGAAGGTACAGAAGCCAAGCAGCTGGGATCGCTTGCTAGAGAAGGGGGAATTGACAAAGCAATTGCAAGAGAGAAAAAGTCCCTCAGCCTTTGAAGGAGGCTCTTGGCAGCTGTGAAAGAAAGGTTTCCATACAAGGACGATGTTATGAGTCGTTCGGCCAAGTGGACTACTATAGACAAAGGCATCCAGTCTCTGAGGGAATCAGCCATGGCAGAGATGGTCTATCACATCAAGCCGAATAACGGGGATACACCCATAGATCCAGATGAAGTTGAATGTACACTACCCATGTGGCGAGAACGTACACGGAATGCACCGTCATCATATGCCCATTCACTGGCAACAGTAACCTGGAATGACATAGTACCACTAACAGTGGATGAAATGGTCCATAAACTCCGAGAGTTCGAAGACAATCTCACCCCTTCCATCATCTCAGCTGTGGAAACTGTCCCAGGACCTCAAACAATTGAGGGACGATCTATCTGATTTATCCAGCTCCTCACGTCTCAGCTATTAACAAAAGGCATCCTATTGTTCGAGAGAGGAGATACAGGAGGTATACACCACGGGCTACCCTATGGTTTTACCTGCGGGATCACGGAGAAGACATGACAAAGTGGGATGGAAAACCTACTTCAGCTTTGGAGGAACGGGTGAGTGAACTGAAGAGGGGAGCAAGGGCCAAGACTGATCGTCCCATGAGAGCTACGGCTTCAGTCTCTGGTGAGCAGTTTCCCAGATGGAATGGAAGAGCTGATTTTACTCCAGCTCCTGTGATAACGAAGAATAATCCCTTTCACCATGACTTAAGTGTCCAACGCTGTGATGACCATTAGAGGGGCCCTGCCTCCAGCCAGGTGGAGGTAGGGGACAATCAGATTTACTGGACTGTGTGGATCAGATGGCCTGGCACATCAGTCCCACAGAAGTATAAGGCTCTAGTAGATACCAGTGCACAGTGTACCCTGATGCCATCAAGCTGTCAAGGGGTGGAACCCATCTATATTTCTGGAGTGACAGGAGGATCCCAAGAGTTGACTGTGCTGGAGGCTGAAATCAGCCTGACTGGGAGGGAATGGCAAAAGCACCCTATTGTGACTGGTCCAGAGGCTCCATGCATCCTCGGCAGAGACTACCTCAAGAGAGGGTACTTCAAAGACCCAAAAGGGTACCGGTGGGCTTTTGGTATTGCTGCTTTGGAGACTGAGGAAATTGAGCAGCTGTCCACCTTGCCTGGTCTCTCAGAAGATCCCTCTGCTATGGGGTTGCTGAAAGTTGAAGAACAACAAGTGCCAATTGCGACCACAACAGTGCACCGGCGGCAATATCGCACCAACCGAGACTCCCTGATTCCCATCCATCAGCTGATCCATAGACTGGAGAGTCAGGGGGTGATCAGCAGGACCCGCTCACCCTTTAATAGCCCCATATGGCCAGTGTGAAAGTCTAATGGAGAATGGAGACTAACAGTAGACTATCGTGGCCTGAATGAAGTCACACCACCATTGAGTGCTGCCGTACCGGACATGCTAGAACTTCAGTATGAACTAGACTCAAAGGCAGCCAAGTGGTATGCCACGATTGATATTGCCAATGCATTTTTCTCAATTCCTTTGGCAGCAGAGTGCAGGCCACAGTTTGCTTTTACTTGGAGGAGTGTCCAGTTCACTTGGAACCGACTGCCCCAGGGGTGGAAACACAGCCCTACCATTTACCATGGTCTGGACTGATCCAGACTGCACTGAAACAGGGGCAAGCTCCAGAACACCTGCAATACATTGATGACATTATTGTGTGGGGCGATACAGAGGAAGAAGCCTTTGATAAAGGGAGGAAAATAATCCAAATCCTGCTGAGAGCCGGTTTTGCCATAAAACGGAGTAAGGTCAAGGGACCTGCACAGGAGATTCAATTTTTGGGAATAAAATGGCAAGATGGACGTAGACAGATCCCCACAGATGTGATCAACAAGATAACAGCAATGTCTCCACCAACTAATAAGAAAGAAACGCAAGCTTTCTTGGGTGCTGTGGGGTTCTGGAGAATGCACATCCCAAATTACAGTTCGATTGTAAGCCCTCTCTATCATGTGACCCGGAAGAAGAATGATTTTAAATGGGGCCCTGAGCAGCAACAAGCCTTTGAGTAAATTAAACGCGAGATAGTTCTTGCAGTAGCCCTTGGACCAGTCTGGACCGGGCCAGATGTAAAAAATGTACTGTACACTGCAGCTGGGGAGCACGGTCCTACCTGGAGCCTCTGGCAGAAAGCTCCAGGGGAGACGCGAGGTTGACCCCTCGGCTTTTGGAGTCGGGGATACAAAGGATCTGAGGCCAGCTATACCCCAACTGAGAAAGAGATACTGGCAGCCTATGAAGGGGTTCGAGCTGCTTCGGAAGTGATTGGCACTGAAGCACAGCTCCTCCTGGCACCCCGGTTGCCCGTGCTGGGCTGGATGTTCAAAGGCAGGGTCTCCTCTACACATCATGCAACCGATGCTACATGGAGTAAATGGGCTGCACTAATTACACAACGAACTCGAATAGGAAATCTCAGTCGTCCAGGCATTCTGGAAGTCATCATGGACTGGCCAGAGGGCAAAGATTTTGGAATGTCACCAAAGGAGGAGGTGGTGCACGCTGAAGAGGCCCCACCATATAATAAACTGTCAGAAAGTGAAAAGCAGTATGCCTTGTTTACTGATGGCTCTTGCCGTATTGTGGGAAAGCATCAGAGATGGAAGGCAGCTGTATGGAGTCCTGGACCACAGGTTGCAGAAACTGCTGAAGGAGAGGGTGAATCGAGTCAGTTTGCCGAGGTGAAAGCCATCCAGCTGGCCCTGGACATTGCTGAACGAGAAAAGTGGCCAGTACTTTACCTCTATACTGACTCATGGATGATGGCAAATGCCCTGTGGGGGTGCTTGAAGCAATGGAAGCAGAGCAACTGGCAATGCAGAGGTAAACCCATCTGGGCTGCTGCACTGTGGAAAGATACTGCTGCGTGGGTGCAGAACCTGGTGGTGAAGGGTACGTCATGTAGATGCCCATGTACCCAAGAGTCGGGCCACTGAGGAACACCAGAACAACCAACAAGTGGATAAAGCGGCTAAGATTGAAGTGGCTCAGATGGACTTAGATTGGCAACATAAAGGTGAATTATTTTTGGCCCGGTGGGCCCATGACACTTCAGGCCATCAGGGCAGAGATGCAACATATGATGGGCCCGTGATCAAGGGGTGGACTTAACAATGGACACTATTGCCCAGGTTATTCATGAGTGTGAAACATGTGCTGCAATTAAACAAGCCAAGTGGTTAAAGCCTCTTTGGTATGGAGGACGATGGCTGAAGTATAAATATGGGGAAGCCTGCCAGATTGACTGTATCACACTGCCGAAAACCCGCCAAGGCAAGCGCCATGTGCTTACCATGGTGGAAGAAACTACCGGGTGGCTGGAAACATACGCCGTGCCCCATGCCACTGCCCAGAACACTATCCTAGGCATTGAGAAACAGATTTTGTGGCGACATGGCACCCCAGAGAGAATTGAGTCAGACAATGGGACTCATTTCCGGAATAACCTTATAGATATTTGGGCCAAAGAGCATGGCATTGAGTGGGTATATCACATCCCCTACCACGCACCAGTCTCTGGGAAAATCGAACGGTACAATGGGCTGTTAAAAACTACACTCAGAGCAAGGGGTGGGGGAACTTTCAAGCACTGGGATACACACTTACCAAAGGCCACCTGGTTGGTCAACACCAGAGGATCTGCCAACAGGGCTGGCCCAGCCCAGTCAGAACTTTTACATATTGTAGAGGGGGACAAAGTTCCCCTGGTGCATATGAAGAATTTGCTGGGGAAGACAGTCTGGGTTATTCCTGCTTCAGGTAAAGGCAAACCCACTCGTGGGATTGCTTTTGCTCAGGGACCTAGATATACTTGGTGGGTAATGCGGGAAGATGGGGAAGTCCGATGTATACCTCAAGGGGATTTGATTTTAGGGAAAAACAGCCAATGAACTTAATTGTATGCTGTTGCCTGATGTGTAATACTTTTATAGCCCATCAACTAGATGGCTTCAGGTCACCAGCAACTGGCCCTGACTTCCCTCCAACCATCATCCCAACAGAGAATGAGCTTTGAACATCATGGACTGAATGAACTCGGCAGCATTATAGGGATTGGTCCATGCACTAAGAAAATGATCTTTTTCTCTTGGTCTGTATGTATATGGATGTATATATGTGGGAGAGAGATGGTGTATTGAAAATGTGGGATCTGAACATGACGTGAATGGTATGGAATAAGGGGTGGATAATGTCCTGGGTTCAGCAGTAGCAGTCATGTTTCTCCTTTGTGGTAGCTGGTGCAGTGCTGTGTTTTGACTTCCAGCCTGGGAACAGTGTTGGTGATACCGATGTTTTCAGTTGTTGCTAAGTGATGTTTACCCTGACCAAGGACTTTGTGAGGCTCATGCTCTGCCAGGGAGGAGGGGAAGCCGGGAGGAAGCAGAGATGAGGCACCTGACCCAGGCTAGCCAAGGAGGTATTCCATACCACAGCACGTCATGCCCAGGGTGGGAGGTAACTGGGAGTTACCCGGAAGGACACGGGCTTCTGGGTGGGACTCGTTTCTTGGCCGGTGGTATCGTATTCTCTTCCCTTGTTATTTTCTCTTATAATTGTTGCCGTTGGTAGTAGCAGTGATGATTTGTGTTGTACATTGGTTGCTGGACTGTTCTTGTCTCAACCCATGGGAGTTGCACTCTTTCGATCCTCCTCCCCGTTCCTCCGGGAGCGGGGAAGGGAAGAGCCCCGGTGCGGGGGGGGCCTCGATTGTTGTCAGCCCGGCACCACTCACTGGGAGTGAGTGAACAAGTTACCTGACTGGGTTTAAACCACGACATGTTTTATTAGTTCTATGTTTTATTAGTTCTATGTAGACAGAGGTTCATCTAGTTTATTGTGAAATTTTCTTGATCTGTATAAAATTACTATATGCACTATAAAACTCACACCTGACTTTCAAATTATCTCTGGGGATGTGAAGGCTGCCTTCAATTTCTTTCAGCCTGACAACTGACAAAAAATTCTCCCAGATTTCCTTCTTCCTTTTCCCTTCTCTCTATCCCCCTTCTCCATCACACCTGCCTATGACAAAGATCTACCCAGAAGTGCAATAGCAAAGCCACTGGAATAAAAGTACAAAAATGTGACAATAGGGACATAAACCTCTCCCCAGGTTCATTAGCTGTTCTTACGCACTGCAAAACCACCCCTGTAACCCTACACCACGTGCTACATCTCAGTTTATTTCTTTAAAATCACTTTTTCCTTTTCATTGTTCAGGCAAAAGTCAGGTAGCCCAAATGGTAGAACATTAGATCATTAAGAAAAGGACAAAAAATAAGCAAATATTGTCAAAGAAACACAGAAACCACCTGAAAAAAAATCTTACTTATAAATATTCCATCTATGATGTTTAGAACTTAAAATCTCTCGTTAACTTCACTGTAATAAAGAGCTTTTCCTGCCTCTTGGAGAGCTCTGCATAGTTCTCAGCCTGATCTCCCTGCTGCCTGCATTTTGGGTGCTAATCAGGCATGTATCTTATGTTTATCTTTCCCTCTCCTTAGCAACCAGGGTACAAGCAAGGGAAGAAAATCTAATATGAACATGTTTCATTGAAGATTACCAAAAAAACATTAATGCTTAGCTGTATCCACCATATTGAATTAAGGAATTCTTAGCATTGCATTTCTCTCTCTGAAAAGTATCGTATCCTGAACTTGTGTTCTTTAGAGGTAATTTTGTGATAATTTTCACACTAAAAAGCAAAAGGCAGGTACTCATTCTTTCTGAGGAACACAAGAAAATATAAATGCTCTTTCTAAAGTAAACCCAACCAGGTAAACAAAAATCATGTACTTTCAGCAAATTTTCACAATCTTTAAATATTTTGGCTCACCTTGTGCTTTTGAGAGGCATACTATTTTTTAGTTCAGCGGATTAGCTAAACTACTCTGTTCCTTCCTTGGTTTGGTTTTCAATTTACGTAGTCCCAAAAGGGATGATGACACTGTCATGGAAGGAAACGTATGGAGACTGAAAGTAGAAGATAAAGTCTAAGACTCTCAATATATCCTCCAGTATCTCCATATGTTTGCTTAACAATACTGACAATGTGGGTAGTATAAGTAGTGTCAAACTATTCTCAAAACTGTCATAGTACAAGCATATACACACAGGCAATTACAGGGTAGTGGCCGGCATCCTGCACATCTGCATTATACTTCACACTGCAGTAATTTACTCATGAAACCAAAGCACAGAGAAAGTCAAACTATGCAACAAGGACTCGCTGATAGTCAGTAGTTGAGAATTTTCTCCTCCCCTTCTACCCCCACCCCGAAAAAAAAAAAAAATACTGACATCAGAGTGCTGCTAATGATAAGCTTGTTTTTAAGTGTGGGTTACAAGGAAACAACATAATTTGTACAGGGGAACCATGTACATTTTGAGTGATCCAGTTCATTAGATTCCCTAATCCTTGCATTTGCATGGAAAATAATTTGAAGCTACATCCCTTGGCACTTAGGAAATTTAGTAATTTCTTTTACAAAGCCTTGCTGCAAACAACAGCCACACCTCCTTTAGACATCTAATCCTGCAGACTGTCTGTGGAAAGCCTCCAAAGGCACAGCACTCGATATCCTCCACTGTGCAGAAGGCTCTGATACAGAGGCATCCTGCAGAGGCACTTCACTTCTCAAACATGTTTTGAAGTACCATATAGCTTTCCTCCTAATACACAAAATCAGAAGAAAAGCCAATGGGAGATCAGAGGCATATCTATAAGATGATGGATCTGTAATCCTACTTTCCTCCATGAGCAAAAGCACCCAATCTGCAGCTATTGCGGCATGTTGCTGTCCAAATAACCAGATAAAAATTAATCTCATTTAATTTTAGCTATCTAGTCCAACCTGTCATCTTCTTTAGATATGTCACCTTAGGCTCCCTTCATAGATTCATTTGCCCTGTCACATACACCTGTGTCAGAAGAAGATGGATGACTCTTTGGAAATACTATTTTCCACCATTTGATGCACTAAGTTAAACTAAGACTTTGAAATCTAACTCTTAAAGTTAGAGCTGATGAATTTATGTCTCTATAACTAATGGAAAGAATGCAGAAACTCCAGAGGGTAATTCAACCCGTCTTTTTAAAATGCCTGTTTTAAGAGAGGAAGTCATTTTTTTCCTCATTAGCTATGTAAGGAGCAAAGTTAACTTGCTTAACTAGACACTCAGCTTTCAGACACTAGAAGTTGCTAAGATTAATTATGTCCCATATGTTCTGTAGCCTATAAGGGGATTTTTTTCAACCCCTTCAAATACTCAAAAAAAACCCTCTTAGAGCTTGTTTTTTCAGACTTTACACAGAGGTCATGATTTAGTGCTCTGACATTGAGACAAATGTAATTCAGGGATGCCTAGTGATGCTTTTCTTCTTTTGACCTGGGAAAACGCCTCTAAGCTAAAAAACACTTCTGATGTAGTAGGTCATCTTCAGCTCATGAACCAGTAAATAGCTGGAACTCATTTGTGAAAGTCAGGTTGGGAAAAATCCCATTTCATAAAAAATTTCAATATGGAAAAAAAAAAAGGTAATTTACAAATCTCTTATGAAAGGCCAGTACTTACACCCACTTTCATGCTAGCAAATCTAATTGCTCTGTAAGTGTTAGCAACTCTTAAGTTGAAGTGCTAAGTACTGAAGGAACGCATCATTTACTTGTGAATCCTGTTCATAAGTGGAATTCAAAAGTGATTGATAACACTTGCATTCTTACATTTTACAGAACTCAGACATTTCAAAAGGACACTGCCCTACTGCTCCTTTACATTAAGAAAACACAGGTAATTCTATGTTTTTATTAACTGAATTATGGCAAATTACCAGCCTATACCATGTAGTAGCCTTAAATACAAATTAGAGACAGAAAACATCATTCATCTCCAGGTAAAACCCTTCACTGTAATATAGAAGATTTAATCTTTAAGAAGGTGCTCTTAACTACTCCTGTCTGCATGCAGTTGGTCCCTCAAAAATAAAAATAATGTTGTTCTGTAGGTAAACTCTTTTGCCTTTTTGGAGAAAACTGTCCTGAGAAATAATTCCCTGGGAGTTAATGGAAACCTCCAAAATAAATAGTCCCTCACTAACCCTCATAAAGGCTGAAATAAACACATTTGATACCCCACACCTAAGAAATACCGGGATCTCATATTTGATCCCTGAGTTAACAAGACAGAAGACAAGCCTCACAAAATACTGTGCATAATAATTTTTATTTTTTTTTTTTTTTAGTAAAGCTATCCAGGCTTTCATTTGGAAACTCCATTGCACAAATAGTTTTACAGATATTACACACAGAAAGCATCAAACTGTAGTCATCCTAAATTTACTGTAATACCCTTTCAAGTTCCTAGTTTAGAAACATTTGAGAGCTTGATAACATTACTGTCTTAACATGCATTGAATTCTGACTTCTTACAGATGCTCAACCCAGATGCAGTTTTAACATCCTGAAGTGCACTGCAGTTTATGCATTTTAGAAGCTAAAAGATGCATGCAAACATACCATCTTCTGTTCATAAAAAAAGCCCAACAACTCCGTAGAGAAAATGAAGAGACATTTTTCCATAACAGCCATTCCCTAGAGAGACCTAAGTGATCTCCCTTCTGGACACAAGGAGCTCATCTTAATGCTTTTAATGCTAATTGTGTTGATTTAGTGGAAAAGAACTTAGAAAAGTAGGTACCATGTAAAGAAAACAATTAGTGCTCAAAAAGTAAGTTAACCCTTTTCTTCAACACTCATTCAAAATGCTGCCTATTTGAGCTTGATCTTGGTGCCAGTCACGAGCAAAACTATGAGCTCCTGCTATTTATTCTTGTTGCCAAAGATCCCAAGGAACTGCTTCACTGCTAGTGACTGCCAGCACATGGGAACATCTTGTGCATGAAAACATCTCAAAGCCCGCCCAGAAAGAGCAAAATGTATCATTTTTTAAGGTGGGAAACCACAGTGGATTATTTTAAGCCAGTCAATTGCTTTCCTGAGGAATGATGCAAGGAGCACTAAATGCACACACCCTGTGGTACTCCAGCAGACCCCACCTGCAATGCAATGGCCAAGGGATGTCATCTACATGAAGTAGTTAGGGCAGCACCTTTTTCAAGTCAGCGGTACAGAAAGTGCCCTCCCCTTGCTCTGTATATATATTGTATATGCTCTCTCAGTCTTTGAATGGTGAGCTTCTCCGAGAGTGGCCTGGCAAGCAAATTTTTCTTCTCATGGAGGTGACTATTAGAAGAAGAAAACAGCCTTCATGGGTGCATTTTAGAAGACAGGCCTCTTTTCACTGAAATATTGCCTCAAAACATTTAGGCTCACCTTATCTGTGATAGTCTCTTAGAAGACACTTAGGTTTTCATTAATATAGCATGACTAGGTAGATGGTAAGTGAATATTTTTCTCGTTATGTAAAGAAAAATAATACAGAACTTGTTCATGCAAAGGAAAGCTGTGTGATAAAGCTTTTGGCCTTCAGTAGGTCTTCGAAAAGTAATGTGTAAGGAAGTATTGTCACTATTTTAAACAGTGAAAGAACTTCTTTTAATATGTCAGTCTGGAAAGCAAATAAAATTAAATAAACATTTTATTATCATACCTTTGCAACTGCCCATCAGTCAGCTTTGCTATCTAAAAAGAAAGCAGAAATACTTTATCACAAAGATAAACACCCCTGAGTATATGACTGATTACATCCAAACAGAAAGCAAAACTTGATATGATACCAACTTCAAGTGAGTTGTTCACAAGCACAGAATTCCTACTATTAAGTCAGCTGAGCAGCTCAGGGTCATGTTAAAGGGATTTGCACACACACTGTCCAGATTTCTCTTCCATCTAGAGACCTCATCTCCTGCCAGTCTATATACAGCATGTTCTTTGTCATGTAAAGAGAGGTAAGTACTGCACCTGGCTGTAAATGTTTTCTGTATCAGCAACATCTTTAGGTGAGCCACTTGTAGTAAAGACAAAGATTTTCCTGTTGGCTGCCTTCATCATTTATTTGTATTACATGCAAAAAAAATTTTAAAAAGCCCCAAACCCTACAATAAATAACACCTCAATGCTACAGTGTGACTTTATTCTTTATTGTGGCAGTGAGAAGATCTTACAAAGGCATCCAGAATGATTAGTGACAAACACAAAAAATTCTGAATAAATATTTCATCTTCTGCTTCATTTTAGTAACCTGTATTCAAAAGGCACTACATTATTCCCTGCCATGTACATTGATATGACTTATGTGCATTAAAAAGTACTTCTTCCTGTGCTTATATCATGTGCTAGAAATTAGATCCTAATTTGTATCCTAAATCAGGATATGAGTGCTTATCACCAGGTCTGTTCTCTTAATTTCCCTTGGACACTGTTCCCTCAGAGTATCCTCCTAAATACTTCCTACTTTGATGTTTCTGAGAGTAGGATAAAGAAGGGATACTATTTCCATCACCGTAAAACAGCAACAGAGGTAAAAGAGGTGAACCCTGTACCCACTGAACATATTTTGATGTTTTGCAGTAGCCCTTGTGTATGCTGGAAGGCCCAGAAGAAGCTATTACTGAGACAAAAGTTCTTCTGGTCTTTTACTACATATATATAACTTTGGTAACATTTCAAGCCTTGTAACCTTTAATGGCTTAAAACATTCACTGGAATGCATATCTTGAGGTAGGTATGCTAAGATGAGAATTACTTCAAACAGGCTAGCTGTTCCACTACTGTTCTGTTCAAAGCCTAAAATCATTAATGGGGTCGATAGGAGAGTTTGAGTAGTTACTTCATGCTTCTTGTAGCGTAAGAGCACCCTCCTTTGCTGATGGGATGAGGATTCTAGTGCAGCAGCAGTTTTGTATGAGGCAAAAGCTATCTAAGACATATATGATAAAAAAAAAACAACAGATGTGACTGGAGATTTCAAGTACTTTCAAAATTATTACTAGTACTGGTTGTATTAAAAATACTCCCCAGGAAAATCTAACTGGAAATCTGGAAATATGGAGGGGGAAAAAAATAAAATTTGAAGACAGAGCAACTTATCCCTAAACAGTTTTCAGCCAAATCTGATCAACTACCGCTTGTTGCTATTCCTACTGATTCACTGTCTTCAAGTCCCTGAATATCATCAAGCTGTGGAGGGCACTGAATATATACTAGCAAATTCCCTACACCTTAACTAAGTTCACCAGCTACTAGGCAATTAAACAAAGAACATCCTCCCACCTGATTTTTTCGGGGGGGGGGGTGGAGAGGAAGTTTAAAAAAAGATGCTGTTTCTCTGTTGGAATAGAACAGAAACCATGCATATTAAAAAGCAGCACCTCAGAAAATAAGTTATGTGTGTGCATAGATGCTGCAACATATCCAGGCAGGAAGAGACCTGGAAACAGTATCTCAGTGAAAATTTCCAGGATTCTCACTTCTCGGTTGCATGACCCAAAATTCCCAGAGGCTACACTTTTAGCCTCTTTCTTTGGGAAAAACATGTTATTTTCCCTTCCAAGTGGTACAGAGTTAAAAATAAAATAAAATTTAAAAAATATTAGTCTAAACCCCAGTTGGATCTTTGAACAAGGAATATTCAGGTTACTTTTGGGACTGCAACATGTAAGCTATTAGTGGATTTGCCAGTGTACCTGGAACAGAACACTTCTGGTATTCAAAATGCATAAACAGTGACAGGCACATCTTAATATGGAAGTGAGATGGCTAAATGAGAATATATGGAGTAACTATATGAAAAATATAACCAAGAGAGATCCTGACTGCCCTCCCAAAAAGCTAAAGGAGAAACTGGACAAGACAGGAATATAGAAAGAAATCATTATTTTTCACGTTTTCTCTCAGCACTGAGGCAATACCAACCTTTTTAAGCAAAGATAAGGAGCTTTCAGTGACTCAGATATCATAAAAAGAATGGCTGGAACAGATCAATAAATAAAAGATCGATATATACCAAGAACGGAAAGCTGTTTATTCAAGAGTCCAAAAGCAATTTAAGGCTAACGCAAAAAAATCCACAATTATGCATTCTCACATTGAAATCAGTTTGTATACAGAACAATGCAGGAGAGTGGTCATCTTCATGTAATTACTGAGAGAACCAAGGAAGAATTCAAACAGCTCCACAAACTTATTACTGCAGGAATAAATACACCGAGGTACCAATTAAAAATAAAAGTGTTAAATATCTGGATTAAAGTTAGAAAGCCTTAATGCCTTGTATGTCTCCTTAACCTACCAGAAGTCTTTTGGCATGTTAACACATTACAGAGAACTAGCTAAAAAACATTTTCTGGACTTCCAAAGAGCCTCTGAGAATGCTTCCCACAAAAGGCTGTTAAGGAAACTAAGTAATCACAGGATGAGAAGTAAACCATTGTCAGATTACAAAACATGTACAAAAAGCAGAATACAAAGACAGAATACATTTATTAGCAGTCACTGCTCCATGTGGCTAAATGTTAACAGCAGGGTACCCCCAGGTTCTTTACTAGGGATGAAAGTGTTTAATTTATTTATTAATCATCCAGAAATGGGACTGAAAACAAGATAGAAATGTTTATAAGTGACACACCAAGTCTTAGGTTAATCAAAGCCAGAGCCAGACAAGGAGCTTTTGGATTGCTTAAAAGAGCCCAGTGAAAGGGGCAACAATGGCAGATGGAATCCAGCACTGCCAAGGCTAATAGATGCACACAGGAAAGAACCATATGAAATACTTTGTCTAGAATTAAAAACTCAGTATGACCACTGAAGGAGGGGAAAACCCTCTTGATATGCATGGATCAATGAAAACTCTCATCTGGGACCAACCAATCTAAAATAAAGACACTGCTGAGAAAAAGTTTAAAAAGAAAGAGTACTGATACAGAGATTACAAAGGCTAATATTTATTTATTGGGGGGGGAAGCCTGACAAAGGAAGAGGCTAAAAAGATGCAATGAACAAGTAACGATAAATTATATAATTACTTATCTCTCTTCATAAGACAAGAATTCAGCAAAACTGAAAACTGTGTAATTAAAACAGATTTTTTTTATTTTTCATTTAAACAAAACAGATGAGACTCCATATCTGATGTTACCAAACCTAAAGGTACCATTTTAAAGAAGGACTTTGATTTTTCTGTGGATTTATACATTAAACTTCTTCAAACTAAAAGCACTACGTTCTGTAGAGCAAGCCAGAATCAAACCAACACAAACAATAAATGAAAAGTCAAGATACCTCTGCAGTCACCCTTTTCTGTTTCATGGGTACACAGCTTATTCTTATCCCAACTTCTATACACTGTAAACTACACTTTTCAGTTGCAGGTCTGCTGTCATGGATACTCGTATTTCCTCTTTCAGAAAATTGTCCTTACTGCAACATACTGCTATATCGAATACCCACAGTCAAACATACCAGGAGAGATTAGTTTGGTAGAGAATCTGAAGAAGGGGAAAGCAAAAAGGCTATGTAGTAGCAAAGAACAAAAAGGAAAGAACAGCTATATCCTATAAGATATTTTAAATTGTCAACTTTACTGGTGAGCATGAATTGGAAATGTATTTACCACAACCCTGCTGCATCATAGCAAACCATGGTGTGTACCGATGTACTTTAGAGTGTTCAAGTAGGTAAACAGTAACACGTGAAACTGTCTAAGACAAACTGCTAATAGCGAAATCTTAATGCATTAGACAAAAGCCTACGTCGTAATGTGTCACAGCTGCAGATGTACAGATGTTCTTCTCATTTATGTGTCCAATACACAAACAAAATCCTTCCCTGTCACGTAAGAAACTGCACTTAAATGCCTTCATCAGTCAGTAGCCACTAATATGGCCCAAGCCCTGTTTTTGCAAAGGGCGTATAAGAAGCAAATCCCTCCACTAGTATTTCAGTATATTCCAAGTTGGGGTTTTTTTTTCTGGTTTTGGTTACTAGTTTGGCTATATCACTTCCTACAATTTAAACAAATACAATCTCCTTTCATCCAACTAGTTGCCACTAGACATCAGAAAGAAAAAAAAGTCCTACAGGAGCTGCACAAAAAATTCAGTAAGAACTACAGGAACATTGATTCTATCTTCATTATTACAAAAGAACAACAGAACTAATGCATGAAACATAATGAGAACCAAACTTAGGTGAAATTTTGGTGGGTTTACCACACATTCAGAGAAAATTAGGATTCTGAATGCCATTCTAAGTTCATTTAAAAATTATGTCTAACAAGATACCCCTTCATGTATGAAATTATACTAAAAGTATATAAAAAGGTATTTTATTGAATCATTGTATGATAAATTGACTACTGCCCAATATGAATTAACAGGAAACTTTGCAAACTAGCAAACAATATTTTGTCTGGTCTAGCACTGATTTTACCTCCCAAGCTTATTCCTACAGATAAGACATGACTTCAAGCAGATCACTGAGCAGTGCAGTATGTCAGTTTCTTTATAGGGGTTGCCAAAAATACACTCTCTTTTCTGATTCTTCAGAATCAGCTCTTTCAGGCTTCAGGATAAAGAAACGTAAGTATAATCTAAGACACATCCAACTGAAGCCTTATAGGAATATGTTGTCTGTCTATTTAGTGTGAGGTGTCCCTGCCCATGGCAGGGGGGTTGGAACTAGATGATCTTAAGGTCCTTTCCAACCCTAACTATTCTATGATTCTAGTCTTGTGATAACCTAAGTCAAATATGCAATTTGACTACCTGCCCCTCTGACTGCTTTTCCCGCTGGCAGGACAATGTCCTGCCTCTGTTGGCTGGTCTCCCTTGCAGTTCCTGATCAGCTCCGGAGCGTCTGGTGGTGAAGGAAGTGTTCATCACCTGCAGGTCTCTCCCTGATGTTTCAGTAACTCACACTGATACTATTTCAGCAGTTTCTTTATCCATTTTGGTAGGAATCACTTCTTGCCTCCTTTTAGCCCCACACAAGTTTTCAGTTGGGGAAAACATAGAAAAAACTTCCCGGTGGTTACCAAAGGCTAAAAACATTAAGCCCCACAGATCTTCAAGAACATTGTTACTATTGGAACAGGGCTGATCATGATCTCTAGAACTTACTTGTTTCCCAAAAGCACAGTAAACTAACTTAAAAACAAGTCAATACATGGCATGAATTCTCAGGGTTCAAAAGCAATGACCACCTATAATTCCTGGGAGCACTGCAATAAAAATGCCTAAATAATAAAAATTGGAAAGGTAGAACTTCTCCATACTAAGAAGAAATATTCTATCAGCAAGGCAATATACTTCTAGCATCATATTTTCTAAAGAACTACACAGTATTTCCTTAATCTTTCAAAGATAAAAGCTTTACTCTGTCGAGAAAAAGAATATCAATACCATAGATACAGTTTTGTCCTCTATGCTTAAAAATCCAAAGAAAATGAAGTACTCATAGGTATATAGAAAATTAAATAATTAAAAAACAGTTACTTAGGCTTTCCTGCATATCTGGCTGTCAGTTCAATAGTTACCTAAATCCAGACTTAACACTGTCCCGCAACCTTTTCATTTCTTCTAGTAGGAAACAAGAAAATAAGCTAGAAGACAGGGAGGGCAGTATTTTATGAAGGAAGGTTAGACTTGTTCCACTGTTGCCAATTTCTCTCCCTCCCCACATAAATTTTTCAGTTTCCTGCTTGCTTAGATGTTTTTGCAGTGTTCTGAAACTAAAAACTCAGTAGTAGCCAAAAGGGGCACTGACAGTTCTGTTGGTCCTGGGAAGTTGACGTGAATTCCACAGCGAGGACAGAGGCAGCCCAAAGAGTCCAAAACGCAGCAGAGCTGCAGTGGTTCTCTGCTGCACAGAGGCTTGGCAGCTGCAGGGAAGGCATACAGCAAAAATCTGCACCATGCTGTGCATCATCTCCATAGGCATGCCAGCAGAAGACTGAGGAGGAGGGGAGGGGGAAATAAATGATAACAGATGATCACTAATGCCATGATTATATAAAGCCAGGTGCAGTGAATCATTTCAGAGCTCCAACTCAGGGTCTTGAGCTGCAGTGCTGAAGAAACTGCTGAGACACTTTGGGAATACTCTCCAAGTGAGGGTTGAATTTCAGGCTCTTTACCTATGGCCACATGAATATTAGCAAGGAGTGTGGCTCTGTCAAAACACTACTGTAGACTGAAACTGTGCTGAGAGCTTGCCATCCACATTGTAAGTGTTCCATTTGGTTTACTTCAGGCTAACCTTATTCTTACAGACTGCATGTCCCTTAGTGCCTGCAACCCATCATACGTGCTTCTGGGGCACTTGTTTGCCTATACTTTCAGCAAAAGCCATGCAGTTTGGGTGCTCCCAGATTTCTCTGTGGCATGAATCAAGATGTAACAAGAATGGCAGTGGGAGTGGGAGATTTGTTTGGAAAGCACACCCCTGACCTGAACTAAAATGCTAATGGAGACACAGCCTCGGGGCAGCTGCCTGTACACAGTTCAAGTACTTGAGATTTGTGAATGGCTGCCCAAGTGCCTACAGACCCTGTAATAAATAAATAGTTGCCTTTTAACTCTACTAAGACACAAAGTGAAGAAAAGAATTTGAAGCAACACCAGCCCTTTGAGGAATAACAGGTGCACCACATGATGCACTGCATGCGACAGGCCCCCCGCATTGCCAAATTACTGTAATATTGGAGTTCCTCAATAGCACCATGACTTGCAAGTGGAAAAAAAAAAAAAAGTTTCAGGTCTTTTGCTTCTCTTTCAAACATATCAGCAAATCATTTCAAACATCTCTTTATCCATATATACCTTAAACTATCCTGTACACCACAAATTTAGAGCAACCCAAAAAAACCTTACTGATATTCATAGATCTTTTATTCCTCCCTCTGAGCCTACTGATATTCTGTGCCAGTCCTAAGTCTGGTAAAATTCTGACACGTAAATATTTCCTGCAAGCTGTAAAACATGTCATCTCTTCCTCTTGCAGATCTAAACATCTATAAAAGGAGAAAAAAGATCTCTTCCATCCCTAATATTAGCTCTCTTCAAACCAGGACTATATTAAAAACTATTAAAAAAAATCATGCTATAAATATTTACATTCATACCAAAATTTAAGGAGGAATGTTTCTCCAGAAATCAAACAGAAACAACCACAAGTAGATAGGAAACTGGAAAAAAAAAAAAAAAAAACATATAAATATTTCAGAATTGACTGTAATTCATGGTTAGATTGCACAAGCTAACACATATAAATATTTCAGAAAAAAACTAAAACTCAGATGACACAACAATAACAAAAACCTGATCTCCCAGATAATGACAGCAATCAAAAGATACTATTCTTAAGAAAACCCCACAAAAATAAATAAAAAGAACTTAATTCTGTAATGCACAAATAAAGAAGCAGAAACAAAAGTAACCTAAAATATTCCAATTAAGAAAACAAAACACTTGAGGTAACTTCTTTCATAATCTATTAGTATTAGGTAGCAGAGATACATGGTGATTTAGGTGGTTTTGTTCCAACCAGTGATCCAAATTTCATGTCCAAACACATGGAGCATCTCTACAAAGGAGTTGCGAAGACCAGTGCAAAACAGGGTTAGTGCACGTCCTGGCTATGACATCGGCAATTTATTGTTTGCATACTCCACATTTACTGTGGACCTTTTCCGAAGTCTTGACGAAAGAAATAATTTACATTTCCAGATCAGTCAGAAAACAAGCCAGTGACTGAAAAAAGGAAAAGACTATTTAGAAACAACTGTTACATTTTTCTCCACTTTCTAAACTGCTCCTTAATGTTACACAATCCAGGACATTTCAAAGATTTCCATAGGAGCCTATACTTCAGGACTGTTCAGGACTGTTCTAGCCTCTCCCAGATGCTTGGTCCCACTTCACTAATTTTTTTTGTTGCACTTCTGTAAAGACACACACACATATATATGTATCACATGTATACATACATACATATATGTGTACATCTGTAATTATTATTTGAGTCATTGTTAAAATTACTACCTTTTTTTATGAATGTTGAAATGTACTAGAGAGCAAAACTTCCATTACCTGATCAGTTCTTCAACTTATGCTTAAATACTAACAGTATATATACCAGAATAAATACAGAGTGTGTTTACAGCAATCAAAGCAGCTTCTCTGGATTTAAATGAGCAATGCTACTGATCAGCATCTCTCCTTTTAACCCCGGCAGATGACCTACACTCTTTGCTGGAACAGGCAAATTAATTCTGCTTCGTCTTCTTCAAGATTCCAACCCCCACCCCCCACCCCCCCCGGACAGCTGAACAACTTACTCTCATAATATTTTTCTATAGTGTGCCTGAAAAATCAATAGAATAAGGGAATGGGATCAAGTACAACAACAAAGAAAAGGGAAAAAACACTAATCTGGCAATAATTACAAATTAGTAACATCAGTCAAAGACAAAGAAATGAGCATTTAAAGCACTCTGCATATTGCTTTTTGTAGTAAGGCTTGTAAGGCAAATCAGTCTGCATCAAATCTGTCCCTTTGATTTTATATATTTGAATTTTAAAGTGTATCATGTGCCTCCTGCTCTCCCAACAGTTATTACATTTAAGTAAAGCCATTGATTTCAATGACATGACATAGCCATTGAAACCAGTTAATCCTGGCTTTTGTCATTGTAGATTCCTGACCAGAGAAAATTGTTCTACATTTACAAATGAAAATAAAACATTATTTTAAATTCACATCTGTCATAGAGAGATTGGCTTGCAGTACATTTACTCAGGTCACGTCACAGGAATCAATCTCAGCTGCTGAATTTTTAAAAACCATCATTACAGTAATAATTTCATTAATATAGTGGGATTGCAAAAAATGGATGTTTATAAGATTCAGCTCTAACATTTATAAGATTTAAATAAAGGCAAAAGAAACCATAATGCACTTCTAAATAAACTGGGATATAAAGCAACAAGCCTCATTTCCTGAACTCCTGAAATCTAGCTAACAAGATACAGTATATCTTGTTAGCTAAACTTAGCTTACAATAGGGGTCATTTCCCCAAGCACTGTTCTATTAGAAGGCATAAAAGAAAAAAAAAAAATACAAAAATTAATTCTGCTTTTAAGACAATATGCTAATATTTCAAAAATACCTTATTCAGAAACTCCTATTTTTTCATAATACTGGTCCCAAGTTCTGTCAGGTTCTGTGTAGAAATATTTACAGGAAGACTAGCTCCAGAGCAGAATGGGACCGGAAATGAACGTCTCTCATCTCTGAATTCATGAAGAATTCTAAAAGCCATCCCACGAGACTTTGGTTATGTTTTTGTTTTGCTTCGTTTTTTTAAGTGCAGAAACTCAAGCCAGTGGATGCTAATCCCCATGTATCTTCAGCCCTGGTCCTGCTCCAGCTACATAGCTGAAGTGGCAGAGCCTCCATGGTACTGGCAGCCTAGGCTGGGTCATCCCTCTGCACAGGACTCTTCCCATACTTGTATCCTTCTGTGAAAAAACAATTTCCTTCTTATAAAAACTTCACAGTCTCTCTTTAAAACACTGTATCACAATATTAACAGCTTGAACATGGTGTGAAAATATGAAAGGATGGTCTTGTACTTATAGAGGTATAAAATTTGCAATCCTCCAAAACAGATGCATTTGGAATAATTTACTTCACAACAAAAACGTCAATGAATTAAATGAATTAGGCTCTGATGACACAGAAGAGCCTTCTCCACTGATTACACCACTTGCCTGACTTTAACATGGCTGCAATCAGTACAGACACATGCCACTGGAAACCACCAGAAACTTTCTGAAGGAATTAACTTTTAATACAGATTTTAAAGCATTTAAGAGTCACTCAAATTCTTCCTTTATAGCTCTTTAAATCCAAGTATGAATGAATATATCTCACACAAGATTTGTTTTTCTGAAAAGAACCCGTGAGTGTAACCCCTCAAATACAGAGCGCAAACTAACCAATGTAGAGCAAAGATCAGGAAATCATCAGTCAACAAACCCTAGAAGCTCTCCTATTGTCCTAAGGAATGCATAAAATGAAAAAAAACTATTTTTCCAAGTAACAATGACAATCCATCTTTTCCCCTTCCCTTTAATAAAGAATGTCTTCTGGTTCTGGATTGCTAATATTTTTAAAACGTAATAAAGATTCTTCATTATGATATTTCACTGATAAGAAATGTGTCGAGAGGCCCAAGATACCATTTACATAAGTGTTCAGGCAAATTGAAAGCAACATCTAATCTAACATGCTGAGGATCAGCAAAACTTAAACATGCATTTTAAAAGCATTCCAGGTATCATATTTGCTGCCTGGAAAATATCTCTTGAAAACTACAACATACTGCACATTTTTAAATATTTTTTTCTTCTTTTATAAATTTTATAATAAATTTGAAAATATAATGGCTTCTGTAAGGGACATGCCTAGATTCAATAAAATTACAAAAAATAGAAAGTTTTTAAAATGCCACTGTCATATATCAAAATGAAAATTCGTATTTATCCAGTTTGTTATTTCTCAACTACAGTTTCCCCCTTATTTCATTGAAATTCGTTAAAACGTCCACAGTGACTTCCAAACTGCTGCAGAATTTCTAAAATTTTAGACCCAAACATATTGGGATTTGGCAGCTTCAGTTCAGATCATCTTTGCTACTGATTTTAATCATCAAGTTGTCTTCAAATGATGAAATCTCTGAATGATGTCTCAACATCAATCTACATGAAAGGTAAACATTCACATCAAGATCTCCAAGACAGTTCAAATGACCAAGACATTCATATAGAACTGCTGAAGTTTATCAGTTCAACATTTATCATTACCATTCATCCCAACAATTTGGTTGCATTCCACCAGTGTTTCATAGGGTCCTATCAGGTTATTCCATCAAAGCTTTACAGCAGTGTTATTTCAAACACAGCTTTTGAAAAGTGTCCACTAGTTTGGATGAAAGAGATGAGATGAAGGGTGAGAGAATATCAAGTGTTGATCTCATCTCTCTCTCATTATGGACTGGGAGCTCGTTGGATACAACTCTTCAATGTGCATGCTCTAAAGGAACAATCTACATCTTTCTTGTATCTGCCCTGTTTGCAAACAAGGTTAGATCACAGATCCAAAAATAAATCTGGCCTTTATTTTTTTTAACATATCTTCAAATTAATAAAATCTCTCTACAAGCCAGAATGTGTCTCTAGTGCCTCACTAAATTTGTATTCATCTGATTGATGCTGTAAAGTAAATCAAACTATCACAAGCTCTCACTTAGCAATGTTTGCTCTACAGTTCTGACAAGAGAACAGTGAAAAGTACATAGAAAAGTACAGTATGGTTATTTTAGTAAAGTGGCATAAAAGTCTAAGAATATGTCTCTCTCGAGTGACAAGAGATTGGGTAGGCTTGGGAGTTCCCTCTGATTTGGTCTAAAGAATTTAAATGAAGCCCAGTGTAATACATAGGAATTCTCACACACATAGACACCCTACCCTGCCTTCTGAAGAGATGAGAAAATAAAAGAAATAATCTGTAGCAGATTTACCTGCAAAAAAAAAATTGTTATTAAGGAGATGACCTACAATTTTTACTGTTATAGTAGAAATAACAACTGGAAAAGTAATACATAGAAGCCCTCAGCCTCCCCTCTCTCAAAAAAGTGATAAAAATACAGTTTGTCATACAAGGGCCTTTCCTATTCTTTTCCCTAAGAAGCAGACTGCATAGCTCACACATCCTTCAGTGACACAACATAGCTGTCAGAGACGTGAGAGAGGCTTGTCATTTCACTAGGTTGGAGTGGGACAACACAAGTAGCAGGATTTCACAAACTTTCAAGCAGTTATATTTTGCATAAGAACACAATTTCATCCAAACTTACCAAAATCACTTTGTTAGGATTCATCTAATATGACTTTAGATGTCAAAAGTGGAGGTGTTTGTATCAGAGATAAAATGACAGTATGTGCTCTTTAGAGACAATGAACAGAAAATAGGTACCTTTAGGGCATAATCCATCTGTTCTATTTTTAGATGTCCAGTTTATTGTGAACTGACTCATCTCTAGAATTACCTATGCATTCCCACTGACTACAAAGAGAGTCAACTTTTATATTTGATGTGGATGTCCATCCTCAATATCTACTTTTTTTTTTGTCAGATGAATTATTTATTTTTTCTGCCTTCCAGGATGTTATGAATGATACTTCTCAAAAAGTAATTATTTAAGAATCCAGCTTCTAAGTTACTTTTTCTCTTTTAGGCAATTCACAGATCTAAATACATTATGGATCTTAGTGCAAGACTGAAGTGATAAATTACTAAGTATAGACCAAATGATTTTTAGGCAGGATAAGTGATAGAACTATAATTTGCATTTTGATTACTTTTCCTAGAAGAACATGAAATGAAGAAGCAAGACTGATGCATTCTCTGCAAGGTGCATGTGAAGCATACTGCTTGATGCAAAGAGAGTAAGTGAACAAAGCAAAATTGAGGGCAGAGCCGTGAGGTCCCTAGCCATGTGACCCTAATACCATAAAGTATTAAATGGTTAAATTAGAGTGGAAACCTCTTCAGCTACTCTGTGCTAGTCATCTGCAGTCCTTTTTTTCCTAAACCAGGAATGAAGTACTCATCCACACTAAGAATGGGATGAGTATTTGTAAGTTTAGCTAAATGCAAACTTTATTAAAGTTTGGTGGGGTGAACTCACTTCTGGTAAGAAAACCTGGGAAATCTGCTCCTCCAGGAGTGAAGAGATCTTGTCCTAATCCAACAAAGCATTTATGCAATTGAGTGACTACAAGAATGTGCATAGGGTTCCCCGAGTGTCATGTCATTCATCTAGCTCAAAACCAGAGACTGAAGCAGATTACCAAAATCAGGATTTTAGACCAAAATACAAAGTCTATCAGTACATAGTCAGTGTTGCTCCTTATATCAATATACCAGTGCACTATTACAAGACTAGTTATACTAAAGTCATCCACATATTTATCTTAAATTACTTTAGAAAAATAATTAAACTTCTACTTTTTTTAAAAAAAATCAACTGAACAAATAGTATGTGCAAACATCAATTTATACAGTCACATTTGTTTCACAGAATTTTAATCAAAGCTTTTAAAAATATATATATGTAAGTATCATGGCTTTTTTAAAACAGCATATGATTAATTTTTTAAAAAGCTTTAAAATAAATATTTACATTTCAACACATTCTGAAAAGGCATCAATTTAGTAATTAAAGTTTCCCATTTGTATCAGATGCTGAAGGTTTAATTTTTAAGCGGTTCTTCTGATTAGCTTAGGTTATCACTTCTGCATATAACAGAAATATTGCGCGATTAAGATATGCAATTGAAATGTCTAACTTTGTAGCAGATGCTGGTCTATGTGACCTTTTGTAACAGAAGGGTTCTTTTATCGCTTGAGATTTTGGGTTCATATTTCTCATCTGCTCTTTTCTGCCAGCTTAACTGAGAGTTTAAATCAAAACCTAATTAGACTACATATGCTGTTTAGGAAAAAGTTCTTGGAAAAGTCATGATTCATATAAGGTTTGATATTTTCACATAAATGAGAACAAATGTGGTTTTAATAGTTTTACATAAGTTTCAATCGTTTTAAATAAGTTTCAATCATCCTCTTACTCAAATAAAAGCAGTTGGACACAGTTCTTTGATTCTCCCCTCCCCCAAAAATCACTAGTAACAGAAGAACTATATTTCTATCGACTATATCATCCATGTTAGGTGATGAAACCCTTTACTGATATGCATGTTTCCAACCAAATAGTAGTATAACTCAGCTATGCTCTTACATATTTCTTATACCAATATCATAGACCTCAAATCATAATTTACTAAATGATAAGAAGAGAAAAAAGGTCTGTGTGTATGTGTTGAGCACCTAAGATGTCAGCTAAATTTCACTCTTCAGCAATGTTGACATAAAAAGAGTTCGTATGGTTTTATTTTTCTCCTTTGATATTCTAGGAGGAAAATAGAATTAATTTAATGTTATTTTAATTATAATGCGCTTACCTGAATTACACATTTCAATATTTTAACTAGCACTGAGGAAGGCCACATTTTAAACACTTGCAACTTCCACTGGGTTAAAGAAACCAGTCCCGAAAAATAGTAACTGATGTTATGGTCAAGCATTAATAAACACATCTGCCAAGAAAGCTCTGGCCTCTGATACTTTTCATAAAGGCATAAGTTCCATCTCTTAAAAAAATAAATTAAAAAAAAAAAAACATAAAAAATAAAAACCTTTACATTTATATGTCCTACTTAGTTATTTGACCCACTTTTAATCAGAGGTAGCCAGTATTTTCTTTTATTCCACAGAGCAATTGCCTGCTGTCTTAAGAACAAGAACTTGAGTATTTCCCCTGACAGAAAGCTAAGTCATTACGAGGAACTGTGTCTTCCAACATCAAGCCAATACAGTTCTCTGTTAATTGCCTGAATACAGTACTGTGTCACACCGCATGTAAAAATGGTATTCTGGAAACCAAGAAATTATGGATATTGCCAAGAACAATCTCTGTAAACATAACCATAACTGTGTAATATGCAAAAGCAAAATTTCATAAATATATAAAAAAAATCTGAATTCAATTTCAAATAGAAAACTAGAAATCCAGATTTTCAGTTACTCTGTTACTTTAGTGATTCACTAAGGCTACAACACTTTATCATGTCACCTGGTTGAATATGGAATGCATTCAAATTCAAAACCTTACAGTTATTGTTTAGCCATTACTGACATATGGCTATCAGGACCAGAAAACAAGATATAAAGACATCAGACTTGAAAGGTATTTTAAAGAAATAAGTTGAAGATGGATTTATAGTGAGAAAACACTGATATTCCAAACTTCTAAACAACACACAAGTCTACTGTCATCCTAACAATATAAAATCCATATGCATGTTCATTGCAACTATCAAACCCAGTAATTTTCCAAATGCTCTAAAACCCAAAATTCTTAGCATTTTCTACAAAATTTTCAAAAATCCCAATGCAACTCAATAACAAGTTTAATAGTAACACCAGGATGGCATTCTTTAAAAACGAAAAAAAATAAATAAATAAAGAGCGAGTATACTTATATATTAAAACTGAAACCAAATCCCACTGTGCAGGATAGCTAAATGTGAACTGATAACCCAAACAACTCCCATCTGCAAATTTCTGCAATGCAAAGCAATTTATTTAAAATATTCTTCAGAGATCAGAATACATGTAGTGAAGCACAGAATAATTTGAAAGTAAAGTTCATTTTCTTACAGTGTTAGATAAAGGAATGAAAATATAAAGTCTGAGGTTTAACCTCGTGCATCAAAGTAATTTGATATGTACTATTTGTTATAACCAATACTACTTTCTGGAAAGGTGTAACTTGCTGGACTGTGAAATCCCCATGGTCTTCACTCTTCACTGTGAGAAATGTGTCGAGGGTGGGAGATGGTGGTGGGGAGAGTTGAAGAAGGGGTAAGTAACACCAAATTGCAAGGTTTAGGTTGACTGTTATTGGTGTAAATTTTAGTGACTTTCTCATCACCAGTAACTGGTCAACTGCATTAAAAGCTCACTCTTTCTGTAAATGAAGCCACCCTCCCATTATACTCAAGATATCTTTAACAGAAATAGATTATTTAACAAGACTTTCATTGTATTAACCCAGTGCTTACACTCAGGTCTACTGACTAACATAAGTATTTTTAGCATTTTGTTTAAAAGAAAAAGCAGCTCACCTCGTAAACCAACCAAATGGTGCATACTTAAAACACATAATCAGATGTCAAGTTATTTTCTAATCTGATTCTTAAGCTAATCAAAATCTAATGTCCAAAGGTCAAAAAAAAGTATATACTTACATAAAAAGTTATTTTCCTGATTTGAGTTTTATAAATGGATTATGCATAAAACACCAGAAAGACCAGCAGAACATTGCACAGTCACAAAGTGTTCATGGTAAGTTTCTAGTTTCACCCATACACACTTCAGGGCAGACCAGATGCAAGCACATCAACACACACAGCTATCAGACCGCGGGACCTGCTAAACGCTTGGCTTGTTCAGCCACCAGAGTGAATCAGAAGGCTCTAGGGGGACCGAGGAGCACGAAGGTGAGACGGAGATAGAAGAGAGCACGGCCACTCTCCAGCGTAGCCACGGGTTGTGGTTGACGCCGTTCAGCACATTGGACAGCGCTCACAACGCCGTGCCCCGGGCCGAGGGAGGGAACACCTAACTGTACGCACTCTCGGGTTGGGCTTGTTTGGAGGTTTTTTCCTTACCCTGCTGGAACAGCCTTTCATTTTTAACACAGACTGGTTGGCCGAATTCTCAAAACGTAGAGCAATACCGTCTGGCACCCGGAACCGAAGAACTGTAGGTCACTGGCACTGCATTTGTATGGCTGATTGATATGCTTTACACAAATGTTTTCATGTCAACAGCTTTTTCCCCATCATTAGACAAGTATTTTTCGTTATTCAGTCTCTGAAGGGGAAACTGTTACACAGTGCACACTTGCTGTTCTTTTAATTTTCAACACTTTTTACACCACATTATACTGTAGAGTAACTCCACACTTCATGGTGAAGTTCACTCAGACTAAACTGTGATACAAATAAAATCACTTAAAGCATATAGATGTTGCCCATTTGGCAACACAGAGTAGTAGGTCAGCTTCTACTTAAAGAGCCACTGAAATGGAAACAATGTCCTTCCAGTAGTAGACATCTATTTACAGTCTACACTCTTTTTACTTATCCAATTCACTCTGGAAATAAAACACATTTTATCAGTAACTAAGTACATAATATATATAAAGCGTGTATACACACATTTTATAACCTAGAAAGCGGGAATTCAAAATTACTGATGAAACTATTTTACTTTTGTCTGGTTTAAAAAAGGGAAATTATATACAGCAACTTTCCTACTTTATCGAATTAGATAACATGGTATTTCAGCTCCTGGAGGGATTGTGGGTTAATTTTTCTGGCAAAGATGTGTGCAAATTACACCAACTTATTGGTGAATGGTATTCTTTAGGCATGTACTATTACCATGAAATGATTTCAGAAGGCCCAGATAAAGCTACAAAGCACAGAGGTACTGCTAGGCCTTCTGTTCACAGCAGTGATTTGTATGCACTTACGTTTTCCACTGCTAAAGTAGGATTCGGCTGACATGCAGTTAACATAATGCTACAGTGGTTGCTACAATCCAGTTCAGAGCAGAAATCATACTCCTGGTCCACCTCTCAACCAATACCCAAAAATACAGGGGGGAAAGCGTGCAGATACTTATTTTATGGCACCAATGACACTTTTTTCCTGCCCTTTCCTCTTTTGAGAGCTAGGCCAACTAATCTTGTGCAAAAGTAGAGAGAAGTCAACTACAAAGAGCCAAAGTGGGACACTTCCTTCTAACAAAAGAAAAGAAAAACCTCTAGTTTTCTCCGAGAGGTCATGAGTGGCACCAAGGAGAACGGCCGCGGCTCACTGAAACACTGTCACCACCACGTCCCAACCAAGGACTACCGCGGTGCTCGTTGGCATCCACTCTCGTCCTCCAGCCTTTCCCAACTTCAGAGATTCTGGCAGAGCGCCTGGAAAACGGTCCCGCTCCTCTCTTCCGAGGTGGCCAGGAGCTTCCCTGCTCCGCAGCACCACTCACCGCCGCCGCTGGGGCCACCCGGAACGGACCCCTCCCCAGCAGTCGGTGCGCGACCTCGGCGGCCGCGGGAGGACGAGGCTCCCGTCCTCTGGGCACCGCGCCACCGCCGCCCCGGCCCCGGCCCCGGCCCCGGCCAATCCCCGACCCCGCCGCGTCTCTGGTCCAGGAGGGCCCGCAGGCAGGGCAGAGCCGTCGGGCGGCCCCTACACAGGCCGGCGTCCTTGGCCCCGCTCATTGGCATGCAGACCCAGTCGCTGCCGGCCGCCAAGCCGCACCCCAACCTGCTGGAAGCCGGCAGCCGAGCCGGAGCCAATCGCATATTCATGAGGAGGGGGAAATCCAGTGCTGCAGTCCCAGAGGACGGAGGATCACTTCTTTTTTCTTTATTTTTTTTTTCCTCCAAGCTTCCCCCTCTCTCTGCCTCCCTTTTAGCAATACGCTAGCGGGGGCACCCCTTCGACACCCTCCGCAGCTCCCGACTGCACCCTTTTTAGGGTCGGCGGCGCCAGGAGCAAAGACCGCAGCTAAAACAAGCAGCACGGCAGCCACAACAGACGAGGCAGGCACGCCAGCCCGCCAGCGAGGGACAGGAAACACAGCAGGGGCTCCTACCTTACAATCCTCAGGACACGATTTCACCGAGTATTCATCCGACTGTAAATATTTCTGGAGCATAACCTCAAACTCTTCGTATTTCTCCTGAGCGTGCTGGTCGTAGCGCTGGTAAGCCTGGACGCACTGGCTGCAGGAGCCTCCCCCCCTCAGCACCACATCCAGACTGCAGTTCAAAGTGTCCGGATTGGACAACCCGGCGAACAACTCCCAAAGCGTGTAAGAATTACAAAAGGAAAGGTAAAAATCCGTCAGGTCCCAGCCGGGGGCCGGGCTCTGCCCCGCGCTCCGCGGTCGCCCGCCCCCCCCCGGCTGCCGGCACAGCTCCTCCGCGTCCCCCACGCTGAAGCACTGCCGGGACGAGGAGCCATGGGGGGGGCACGTCTCCAGGGGCCTGGCGGTGGAGTTCCCCAGGAAAGCAGCCTCGTCGTGCCCGTGCTCGGTGCCGCTGCTGCCGCCGCCGCTGCTGCCGGGGGAGGGCGGGAGGGAGGGCGAGGGGGGGGCGAGGAGCCGGGGCGCGGGGGGCGCCGGCTCCCCCATGCCCGCCAGCAGCTCCGGCTCCGCGGGCTCTGGCTTCTCGGGCGGCGGTTGCTCTTTCTCTCCGGTCCCCGTGAATTTGGCCTCGGCGCAGAACCACAAGTGATCAGAGAGCAGGACTGTAAAAAACAAGAGCGATGCCAGGGACAGTCGCCATTTCTGAGCCCTCTCTGAATCCGTGAAGGGTTTCTCGTTCTCCCGGGGTGCGAACCAGATTTTTAAGCCGTCATCATACTGCCGACTGCACATCCAAGCACCCCTGGTCATATTTTGGGAACGCACAGCCCTGGCCGACTCCACCGTGAGGGCTTCTTTGCCAGTGTCACCACAATATTCATTGACTTAAAAGACTGGGGTATTTTCTTGCCTGCCTTCCCTTCTCTCGCTCCTTCGCTCGCTCTCTCCCTCTTCCACTCTACCCCCCCCCCCCCACCTCCCCCCCCCCCCCCCTTCTTTCTCCCTCTTCTTTCTTTCTTCTTTTTCTTCCTCTGAGATATTGTTGGGTTTCACCAGTGACTCTGCCTTGGTCTCACCACACGAAGTAGCCCCAGTCCATCCAACGCGGAGTGCCGTGGAAAAGATAAGAGCAATAACGCAGAGAGGAGGAGGAGGAAGGAGAGGAGATGGTGGTGGTAGTTGGTGGTGGCGGGGCTGCGCGGCTGGTCCTTACCCCCTCTCACCCAGGCATGGTCAGATCGCAGCTCCCCATCTCCCTCCTGAGAAAAGCCCGTTGCCCCCGGACAGCTGCATGCCGCGTTCCCCCGCTGCCGACGGACCGCTCCGGGAGGACTCCTCGCCTCCTCTTCCTCCCCGCCGCCGCGGCTCTCCTCTTCCTCAACCCCGAGCCGCGGCACAGATGCCTGCACCGCTGTCTCCGTCTCCTCTTTCTCCTCTCCCCCCTCCGCTCTAACTGGAGAGACGCTGCTGCAGGGCTCCCGGAGCGCTGCCGAGGATGCTGAAGAGGAGGAGGAGGAAGAGGAAGAGGAGGAGGAGGCTGCCGGAGCCGCCGCCGCTGCTGGTGACAATGGTCTGCGGCTGCCGCCGCTGTTGCCGCCGGGCGCGGTGTCGCCGGGCGCACGGGGCGGAACTGCCTGGCTGGGGGCCCCCGACGAGCACAGGCATCTTGGGCCCCTGGGCTAAGTTGCCGCCATCTTCGTCCTGGAGAAACACTTTTTTGGGGGGAGCTCTGCCTTTTGCGTCATCTCCTCCCGCGCCGAGATCTCTATCCTGGCGCATTGGCAGCAGCAACAACTCTGCCTCCTCCCGCCTGAGGAGGAGGAGGAGGTGGGAGAAGCACTGGGGACCACATGGGCCCTCCAAAGGGCTTCCTCGGTGCAACTCTTTCTACTTGTCGCACCGAAGAGACTGGTCGGTACCACCCTCTAGCCTTCTCTCCTTCAAGGTCTCCTTCCCTTTCTGGCCCATGCCAGCACAGGATGGTGGCTGGAGCGTTCTATCGCCGTGTCTTGTCCTTGCCAGAGTAAATCACAAATGGTATATGAAACTCCAGGCGCTGGATCCTGGGAAGTTTTGGCCCCACATTAAAATGCTTGAACACAGTTGCCTTTCAGCCAGCTAGCTGGGAAGCATAATGCCCATAAACCATAAGCTGTACCCGCAAGAGAAGTTTTGCAAAGCCCTGGCCCAGCACAAACTGCGTAAATACTGGCAGACTTTTGTGTTACACTCTTCAGATCTCACTGCCTGAAGACAGAGGCAGAGGGAGCAGGCTTAACTCTCCTGCTAGAGTGATGAATAGCAGATGAGCTCCATTCAGATCCACAACAGAGATCCATCTCTTTTTGGTACCAACCAGCAGGGTCCCTTGCTTAAATAAGCATATTGTTTTGTCACTACTAAGTTGCCTGCATCTTGCTTGCTGACACACCTTAATGTAACACCAACAGAAAAACTTGGATCCCATGTGAGACAAGAGAAGGTGTCAGCTAGAGGTTGAACATTATCAGATGAAGACCTGGAGTTACAAGGTCTTCCTCTCAGGACATAAGGTATGCTATTTGGCCATAGCATAACCAAGACATGTATTTGAATTTCTCCACTGGACTGGGGTCCAGAAGCTTTGTACACCCTGGGGTAAGGGACCAATTAGAACTGCTAATGGCCATTGAACAAAGTCCATAAAGTAGCCCAAATGGTGGCTTTTCTCCATTATTTGTTTAGAGAAAGTTTTATTTCTTAACAAACATCGCTGACAGCTCTCTAATTTAGCTTCAAAACATGTAGTGGGAAGAAATCTGAGACAAAACTGTATCAGAGGAGGCCAAAACTTGTACATTTTTTGACTGCAGCTCTTGTTAACTGAGGGGTGAGCTTACCAAGGAAAGTGCTGGAATTTCCAAATCAAGGCTGGATGTCTTTCAAAAGGAGATGGTATACCTCAAACAGAAGACACAGACCTGAGAGAGAAATTGCTGAGAGAGGTTCTATGCCCTGTGTTATGCTGGGGGTCAGAGCTCTTTATCATCGTGGTCTCATCTGGCCTTAAAAGATCTGTGAGTCAAATTCTACACTGAACAGAAGTTATCTCTGGATTTCGTTTTTATAGACTATTTAAAGACACAAAAATAAGTGCTAATATTGTAAGGAAAAGTCTACAGTACTTACTTCAGAATGCATGTTTGCAATTCTCAGTCAAATCAGCTCACACCATCTGCTAATGGTACATTATTAATTTTGGTTTTGGAGCTTTGATTACAATGATTTGACACACCAGGCCCTGTACTCTATCTGCATTTTTGTAATACTTTCTGTTCTGGGACAAGACCATGACCAAGCTTTTAAAAGAGAATCAGAAGAACTTTACTTTTCTGACATACAGTGTCATTTAATTATACTTTGCTTGTCTGGTTATATATTTTGTGGTGCAATAGAGGGACTGAAACAGGATGAAAGAAAACCCAACTGGGATAAGCAGGTTCTTGACATCAGGTCTAAAATTTTAAGACTCTGCTCTATTCAGATAAGTAGCACTGGCCACTCAGTTATTCTCTATTTGACAGGCAAACTCTGGGTGAAGGAGGTTGCTTTTAAAGTCCACACCTGCAAACAGGCTTAACTTATATATTTTCTTAAAATACTGCTTTCCTTTTGTACTGTTGGGGAAATGAGAGGCAACTTTGAATTCCACTGGAAATTAGAAATGTTCTTTATCTCCTTAGTCATAGTCTTTATCTCCAGATCTTCTGAAACTTAATGTAAGATTGAATTCCGAAGTCTGTGCTCCTCTGTTTACACTTGTCTAGGATCGAAGCAAATGTACTCTTAAGTCAATCTGCTTGTATTTTTTAGATATAGTTTGCTTCTCAAAAAAATCCATTTTCACATCATGCATTATTTTCACACATTTCCTAACTTTTGTCTGGAGTGAGAGTTCTTTTACAACACCTGGTGATAAACTATAAGACATTCAGCATTCCCGAAATGAGCACGTCCTTGCTTTTCCAGTGACAGTTTTCTGTAACAGAGAATGTGTCATGCAGAACTATTGTTTCGCCTGTTATGTTTCCCCCAAAGCTCCATTCCCTCTCCACCTAGCACGGTGAATAACTTACAATGTTAGCTGCAGCAGCTGGTTCCTGGTGGATCTGAACAGATGCAGTTCAGTTCTCTGGTGCCCCTTAGTGTTAGGTCTTGGAGCTCACGGGAAAAAAATGCTATAAAATACTATCTGAAAATCAAGAAGCTGATTGTGTGTGGTGGGGGAAAGAATCTGAAATGTATACTGTAGCTGCTTTCTCTCAAAGCTCCTAAAGTTTTGTTATCATAAATGTGATCTAAATACCAGAATTTTATTTAAACAACGTTAATAGATTACATGAACCTGTGAAAAACAGGGACAAACTTTCCCCAAAATATCATTACAGCAGTATGTCCCTATATTCATCATTCGTCCTAAATAATTCTAGTGGCACAGAATATTGGCTTCTTTTTGAAATGACAGTTTTTATTGGGAATATTTATTACTTGTGTTCCAAAGCTTGGCAACTGTGAGAGCTCATAGAAGTCTGTGTCCCTAGCTGGTGGGGTCAACAGATTTTTCACAGATGGATCTCCTTAAAGTAATGTGGTTCAGTTTCAACTCTTCCATACAGTGCTTCCATCAATACAGTCAGAGCTGATGTTCTTTAATTCTTTGACTCATCCTATATATGATAGCTAATTTATTGAGCACTGATGACAAAATCTAACAGAATGAGCATGCACAAGATTCAAGAGGTTTGAAGCTGCTGCTTAACCTACATACCATGTGTTTTCTTCATGAAAGTACTTTAGCTTACCAAGCAGAAATAATTCTTGATGTGATATGTTAATGGTAATAAACACTCAGAACAGAAGACTTCACTGTTTCAAAGTGAATGTTCCTTTTTTTTTCTTTTTGCCTAATAACATGCATACAGTAATTTCCTGCATTAGTCTCTTGATGTTCTTTGACTTTTTGATACAAAATTATAAGGTCTTTCAGATAACTTTAACAGGTGTGAGAGCCATGTCTTGTCTTTATAATGTATACTCTTTATATAAGAAACTCATTTTCTAATTGCTAAGCAGCTCTTCTCTTTGTAAAATCTTGCGGCAGACTATTTTTAAAAGAGTAGATTTCATTTTATTTTTGGTTGACTGTATCTACCGATAGGAGCATTTGTTGCAACAATTATTAATGGAAATACTCAGTTAAACCCTTGCATTGGAGTGTCATCCAGCACTTTTAATACCAAGCAAACATTATCAGGCCCTCTACTAGTTCGTCTTACATTAATAATTTTTCACAGGAGAAAAGAGTTTGTATTCAATAGGAATTATCCATACATTCTTTGTAGGCAAACTGATAATGTCAAGTATGTGCTTTAGCATCCTCAGAGTTGTATAGTTTTAGTTTTATTTCTACTTCTTACAACAAATTCTGGGTGTCATTTTACCCATTACCTGGCAAGGGAGTCAGAGATTTAATTATCTGTGTTTATTTGCTAAGAATAATATCTATAATGGTTGTAAGACACAAGCAAGTTAAGAACCCTGAGGAGTTCATTTTTTTTCCCATCACATTTCTGATGTTTTAGTTTCCCATTCAGTATGTTGCAGATAGCTGAATTATTTTGAGAAAGCTTCAAGCATCTGGGCCTGATTGCCCCAAAGCAATGGGAAATTTATGTTAATGTTAGCAGGCACCGAAGCTCCTAATCCCTGTTTAAACAGCTCTAATTCAGATTTTAAGATTCTTGCCCTCTCCTTCGTTCCCACTTTCCACATTACCTTCAATTTTGTCCCTTTGGCTTGATTTCTTTAAGCTTTTCTTACAAAATTAGAGGATTAATTATCACCCAGTAAGTTATAAAAGTTTGTCAGACTGGATTTTAAAAGGCTGTGCAGTACAAACTTGGAAGATACTAATGTTTTTAAACTGATTGAATTATCTTGCAGATGTTTGCTCTGTATCTTCTGGGAGTTCTGTTAGAAAACGAGAACATGTTTTTTGTTGTTGATATTTTCAGCCATGGGACAATGAGCGGATAACATGGGATCTGGAAGTCTGATAATTTCTCTCCAAAAACTGTTGGCCATCTTTATCATGACATCTTTATAATGAAAGCTCAGTCACAATATTACATCCAGCTGGTATATTTGGGCATAAGTTAAAATGAGCTGAGGCTATTCTTCATTAACTGAAGCCATCAAATATAACTGAAATATAACTTCTGACATGACTGCAGCAGGAAGAAGATAATATAAATGTCTCACACAAATTAGCCTGTGTCTGTTAGAGTAAGGTCTGATCCAAAGCATGCTGAGATCAGGGGGAAAAAATGCAATCAGTTTTTAAACCAGGCTTGTAGAAAGAGAACAGACAGAAGAATAAAGATTCCCCCCATATGGGGATGGAAGAAAAAGGGTTGAAAGAACCACCAAAAGGTAGATTACAGCTTTTAAAATATTTTTCCTTCTTTCCCTCTCCTATTATATATACATATATAACACTAATTGTATGCATTTGCTGTCTTCTGTTATAGCCTGATTATGGTTTTACAGACCATAAAGGTACGTAAAGGTACCTTATCAAAGCTATGCTTTTTAATCTTTTCTGCTTGGTTGCCTTATGGATATGCCATCCATTCCTTGTGTCAGACTTCATCTCACAGGAAAAAGATAATACTTTTTCTCAGATATACTCTTTTATAATCTTTTTCTTTAACAAAATTAAAAAGAAATGCGTGCATTATGTTAAAAGTCTTCAGTTTGGTTGATTAGCCAAATAGCTTTCATTTGCTCTCTCTCACCCTCACTCGAAAAAAAAAAGTGCTTTTAGATATAACCTCACTGTTTAATTAATAATCTGATTTTCTGTTTAAGCATGTCTTAAAATATTTACCAACTTAAGTTATAATATGTAGGTTAGGTAGGTTTTCTTTGTGATGTATTGATATGCTGCTATTTCGGAATTCACATTAATTTATATTTGTAGCCCGTTTCCACCCTTACCTGTGATATGAAGAATGTGGAAAAAAGAGAAGGAATTAACTCAGATAATAATGTAGGTTACCAAGTAAACTTCTCCCTGCTTATTACCCCACATTTTGTTGCACTTTTCTGGAAAATATGCCATCCTAGAAAGCTCTTTTCAGACTGATCATTCAAAAGTTTGGTAGTTATCTTTATGTTTTGAGTCCTTATGGCTGCAGTGTCACTTTTAAATGCATTTGAAAGTGTGGGCATGCAGGAGAGAGATCTAGCAGATTCTGGTCTGAGGTTGTCACAGGTAGGGGTTTCTTTTGACCAGAAGAAATACCCCTACTAATAAAACATATGTAATTGTGTATAGTTTTGAAACAGAGCTTGACCATAGGTTGAATAATTATAACTGTAATATATGCATTCGTCTTTATTTATATATTGTTATATATATCCTCAAAAATGTAAACGGTTTTAACTTTTAATCTCATCTAGCCTTAGATATTTGGATTTAAGCATTCAGTCAAAGGTTATCCTTTCATCATCTTGCTAATAAAAAGATAGACCTATCACTAGAGCACAGCTTATCCCATTCTTAAGTAGGTGTCTGTGACAGACACTCTTATATGGCAAGTCTCTGCCAGTTGAATGAACCATACGTACATTGACACTCCTTATTTTTTGACCCAGGAGTATCCTTTTCCACCGAGCTGTAATATCCTGCATTCTGCTAAGTGGCTGCAATGCCATCTGCCCAGGAGAGAGAGAGAAGGTGCTTAGTTTTTCCTTTCTGCCTCCCCTGCTTTACAGGGTATTCCTGTGAAGAAGGCATGTGACTGAAGTTGTAGGATGACTCAAGCTCTTGTGGTCTTCTTGGAGTCATCCCACAATCAGTTTAATGTGTCTGCCCTGAAGGCAAATGTTTCCTTCTGTCTGCAACATCACCAGCAATTCTCTAAACTTTGGCTTCCGTTCTATACTCCTTACAAGAGATTCAGAGAATTGAGTGCAGGCTGCAATTAAAGAGTTCCTGAGATTTTTTGCTTTGTTCACTGTTTAGATGGGACATGATTTGGCAAAGCACCCATTACCTCTTCCTCAGCATCTCTATTTATAAACGGGAGAGGCTGTGAGAATTATCTAATGCCTGCAAAGTGTTGTTTTAAATAAGAAAAATAATGAATTTACCTCTTGATCGGGTACTGTGTAGGTCAGCATATCGTGTTATTTCTTATCTCATTCAGCTTCTAAAGACTGAATATTTGTTATTGTTTTGAATCAGGTTGCTCTGCTTTTCTAAGTGGCATACGTACCTTTGTGAATAAAAAGAAAGTAAAGATTTTCTACAAAAAAGTATCTCGTTCAGTTCTTTCTCAGTGTGGGAGTAAATGAACAGAGTTGCTTCTCTTATTTACCAATAAGATATGTTACTTGGTATTTGGTGATATATTACATTTTCATAACATTATATTGCTAGGAAAACAGAGCTTTATTTTCATGCTTTTTCTGGCGGGGGTGGGGGGACAGAGGAACCGTAATTATACTGATACTTTATTCTCCTAATTAGTTTCACTTGGTCTTAAATTTAACTCATATATTCTGCTGAAGTTCATTTTTCTTCTCTTTTCATCTTGTTCTCTTACTTGCTTCTGGATACAGCACCCGATGACCAGCTGTGGCTGTGTGATACCCACTTCCTCCCATAGCACCAGAGCAAATACAGCTTCCAGCCCGTTACCTAGCGTATTCAGAGCCTTGCTGCGGGCAGGCAGACAGTCTCTGCCTCTAAGTGCCACCATTATGGCTATAATTTGCTGGAAGCCACAAATGCTCCTCGCACAGGGCCTGTGGAAGGGCACTGTGTGTTGCTGAGGTGACCGGGTGCTTTCAGAGTTCACAGACCTTCATTTCACATGGTGTTGACTTACTCTGCTGCATAAGGGCTTCGTGAAACAGTAAGAGAGAAAACACTTCAGAAGGGCAATGAATGATTTTCATCTTCTTTCTGGTATTTCTCTAAAAATATTAGTACAATTTCACTGTGTCTTTTTTTTTTAATATTTCTTATAATTACTTAAACGAGAAATATGGGTTGGGTTCTTTTTCTTTCCTTTAAAGCCTAAATTGCAGAGCAGAAACCCTTTTAGTACACAAAGAAAAATGCAAAAACGGAGGGGGAGTCACCGCTGTACTTTAGATACTTAGCTGCCACAGAGGGAATTTGCTGAAGTGAAACAGTTAATATCTCTGAAGCCGCTCCTTGATCAGTGTAGAGAGATAGTCTCCTTTTCAGGCAAAAGTTAATTAGACTCCTTCCCTGTATCACCCTGCAGAAGAACCTCTGTACTCTCTGTTCATAGAGCCTCAGGAGGGAGCTTGTTTAGACTGGTGCCAGAAGTTTAAGACTCTTCACTAGAGTCCCTGGATTGGAGAGAGCCCAAGTTAAAATCAAGGGAAGAGGTAATAAGTGGTTAATAGACACACAGGATCAGGAAACTGTTAAGCATGGTAGTAAAGATGTAGTCAAGGAGTAGACCATAATTCATACTGAAATAACTGAAAATTGGAGACCTGGAGACTCGTTTTTGAAATGGAAAACTAATGTTTGGTTTTTTTTAAATATTTTTAATTTTTTAGTAGTAGTAGTAGTAAAATAAATGTTTCTGTCTTCCCTATTTATCAACTGCTGTGAAATCAGCATTCATTTTTTTGTTAGTCTGAACTTTCTGCAGTGACTATATTGACTAAACAGGACAGATTTGGGGATTCAAACCAGGGAAACTTGTGTTGCCCATAAATGGTGTCAGAGCAGACCAAAATAAATTATCTTTTGACCTTCAGGTTTTAAGTTTACAACTAGAGTGAATATAATCCTGCCTTAATGTATTTTAAAAGCAAAATCAACATAGCTAAGTTAAGAAGTGGCAGAAAGGACAAGAATAGTGAAGAATTTATTTTGCTTTATATGTACCATGATATGGAGAAGTTAAGTTCTTGATGGAGAAATCCCATTCAAAAATGTGGAGTTAGGACTTGAAAATTTATAGTTTTTAGTAGCACCCTGACAGAAGCTTCATTACTTAATTGCAATTTGTCTGCCATTCAGGTGATGATGCTGCAAGTGAGCAAATGAGTACTCCAGAAATGATGGAATATTTTTAATATCAGGCATTTTAGAAAAGTTAATCAGGTGTTTAAAGTTAATCAGATGTTTAGACAGTATGTAGGAGACTGAATGTTTATTGTATGCTACTGATGCACAAAACTAGTCTATGTACTTCACTTTAGAGGCTTTGTCATATTTTCTAGGCAACTTTCTCAGTATTTAGGTGCTGTAATAGTAGAAGCATGTACGCTGGTGGTTCTTAGGGGAAGCAGGAGTTACTTTATAGGAGCTAATTTTAGCCCAATGAAGACTTTCCTCCTACTTGCCAATAAATAAAAAAAAAAAAAAAGGAAAAGCTCTTTCAGGGTGATTCAGAGCATTAAAGTTTAGCTCTCCAGTGCCCAAGTTATTTGGGGTATAGAAATTAAAGCTTTTAGTTTCAGGTGATTTGAGAATGCTGCTCTTCATTTAATGTACAAAATTGTACATGCACAACTTTTTTTTTTTTTCCTGAAGCACCAATGCAAGCAAGAATGTAACGAAAAGTTCTTTTTTAGGCATTAACCATGTCTGTTAGTAATTTTGCATTATGAAGAACGAAAACTATCTGTTCATCATAAGCACATGCAGTCAACTCTTTTGGGGAAGAGATGGGAAATGTAATCTGCTCTTGACTATGAGCAAGTGTCACAGCTTATGCCACTCACCTACCTGTAGTTATTGATATCACGTATTACAGAAGTTTCGAGCCACTGAAAAGCAAAAAGCACAAACCTGCGTTGAATTTGGGAATTTCTTTTCCTTCCACACATGGAACCACTCCCGGCTACCATGACAGCAGAGAATCTAGATTTGAGGGTTTGATTAAGGAGTTTCACCTTGTGAAAATATTTCTATAGATGCTATGCATATATTGTCCAAACATACTTAATTTTAGGCAGAAGGAAGAGCAAAGGAAAGTAAAACCATCTTAGGGTTCACAGGAGATTTTCTTGTGTGGAATTAAGCTTCCTCAGTTAATCCTAATTTAGTAGTTCTTCAGTTCCTGAATTAATCAATATTTGTGCACCAAGGAGTGGCACAAGTTTTCCCTATGCAGCAAAAGGTGGTTCTGTCATTATTCTGATGCAATAACAAACAAACATACAATGCAATTCTAATACATAAACATAAAAATATTTAAATTATAAATAAGGTGTCATAGTTACGAACTTGGATCCTTTATTACTAGATCATTTCCGTCACTGGAGCTATAGGAATTTCCTAAGTAGTCTGTCCTCATTCTAAACATGGAAGAGTTATTCAGAGTGGATAACACACAGACAGTTTGGGCCTTATTAATAATTCAAACAATTGTATTTTCAATTATGTTCTTAATTACAAAGCTAACTAAACAACATTAATTTTGAAAGGACTGCATAATTCTTGGATATACTCTGTACAATTTCTCAGTGAGACATCTGCCCAGATAAATATTTCTTAAAGCTTTCCCTTAAATCTAAGCTGGCAAGGTGGGCAGTGTATGAGTTTTGTTATTAATTAAAACTATCTGCATTAATTTACAATAAGTTAATTCCTCTGCCTGTATAAAGCCTGTATTTCTTGTTATGTTTTACATTCCCATAAATAAGACAACTGTATTTCTGCCTTTCTTTTTAATCACTTGTTCTCCTAGAAAATACACATATTTAGAAGGATTAATCAGAAATATAGTTCAGAAGTCCCTATCGTACTACAAAGACCTACACCTCCATACAATCATTGTTGGCATACATCCATTGTAATTTTATCTGTAAATGTGTATCAGCTGAATATCAGACTAAATGACTGATGGATATTTTTCAGAAAGCTGCAAAATACAGGCGAAATACTATGAAGGATTATTATTCTATAAATAACTTTGCCATTATGTTTGGTTGTTGTTTTTTTTTTCTCCATAAATTCATTTGTCTTTTGCTCTGCAAGCATGGACAAACTGTGTGGCTATGAAAGTTACAAGTTAGGTCTCAGTAAATTAATAGTGAAGTTTACTAAAATATATTGAAAAAAATAGAGATGTTTCATTGAAATGACAACAGATTTTATTATGTTTTTATCATGTTATAGTATAAGTGAGTGATAAAAGTGATGAGCAAGAAATGGGATGAAAATAGTGTTTATTTGGACTACAGTTGCCGTCACAATATCTTCATAATTAGGGGAGACTCTATGCACCCTATGCACCCAGCGCTGCTTGCTTATTGCCTCTCAATATTAATCAATTGTAATAAAATAATTGAATTAGACCATGACTGAGATGAAGTTTTTATAACATGAACACCACAGTGCATCATCATCATCATCTTCATCACCATCACTGGTTTCATGCAAAGCTTTCTCTGTTGGCAGTACTAGTTTAACATTATCCCATTTCTTCCTCTAAGTACTTTTCCTATCCCCTTACTTGGTTCATTGTTGTGTCCCTCTGGGCAAAACAACCACTGTTCTGCAAATTGGACTAGTGAAATGGTGATAGTAACCCAATTCTGTTAAGTAGTACAGTTCATTGTCTTGTTAAATAAACAGTTGGTGCAACTGAGTGCAACACAAGGCAAGCTACAACACAGTGACAGAAACCAATTTGAACAGCTTTGTGACTGAGGAATTGTGTTTTCAAACTTACCCTGAGAGTTTCCTTGTGGAAAACAGAAATGTGACTTTTTTCGAACATCATTTAACAAATATGCATGAAGGGCCCTCAATTTTCAAACCATTTAATTAAAAGACTATGTTAGTTTTAAAAGGGGATCTGAGAATATGCAGATAGTGCAGAAGTGAAAGGCTACTTCAAGTGGGAGAACTTACAAGGCTGCAAGATGAGGTAGAAAACTAAATTCTGGGGGTTTTTTACTTCCTGAAAAAAATTGGACAAAATTTTGGATTCTTACTTCCAAATATTTTTTAAGCAATTTATTTACCTTATAGAAATAATACTTTGGTTTACAGTTCCAGTAAGTAAACCTGATCAAGTCACTGCACTGGACACTCCTGGTTTATTTTCTCTCCTGTTATCACCCCATCTTAACTGGTTTTGCCAATATTCCACCATATATGAGTAAGCATATACTGCAAAACAATTTTTAATTGGAATTCTTAAATAACTGCTATGAGTTCATGCACCCTTCCTAGAGATTTTTAACTGACTTAGTTTCCAGCACAAACATCCACAGGAAATGAATGATGAAATAGGAAATATAGAGAAGCATTAGCTGGACAGGCTTTCTAAGCCAGGAAGAAAAGCCACATCCTGTGTCTTTATCTGCACAAACATGTTTTGACAAGAAAAAATTTCTGAACAAGCTATCAAATGTGGAAAGTAGTTATTAAATAAATATGAACCACAAAAAATTCAGGAGCCCATGATCAGTTAAAAAATATCTCTCAGGCATGAAAAACAAATCAAGTAAATAGTGTGTTATTATTCCTGCAGACTTAATTATGCATTAGCTCTTTGTTAGGGATTTTCCAGCTGTCCTGTTTTCAATACCTCTGTATAAATTCACCTTTTTCCTCCTTGCTCCTTTTTCCTCCTTTGCAAATATGTGCAAATACATGTTATTCTCTGCCCCCCTTCCTCTTTCTAAAGATAGACTATAACAGTGTTGCTGCTTGAATAACAGGGCACTTTCATTATGTGATCATAATGATGGTTTGTCTGACTTTTTGTGTGAGCAGAACCATTGAAATGCTCTGTAAGGGTTCTGAGTAGAATATCTTTCAGTATTCTAATTTGAGGAGTATAAATTGCTGAGCAAAGTCTGTATCAGTCAGGAGTAGTTGTAATCACTGTGTTAACTGCCCTTTTTTTACTTCTCTTAACTGAGAACCACTGTAAGAGATAACCTGTTTTGGAAATCATCTTTGAAATTAAGCGTTCACTCCACTTATTCCTTGCAAGAATTCACTGGCCCTGTCACCGTAATTGTCTCTGTTTGGACTCTAACTACACAATTTACATGTTTCGCTGACTAATTCTGCACTAAGGATATGAAAGCTTGTGGTCTACCCAATCCTTCCTATTACCTTCATAGTCTCCCAAAACAAAGTATCCTTTTACCAACTGCTAGTCGGCTGGCACAGGCCATGTGATCTCACAAAGTGTATTCCACAAGATCTTCATGCTGTCCTCTGGCCCATGCATGGCAGGTAAGTTTTACCTGCATGCATCACATGCCCAAATCAGCAGTCTGTGCTGTGTCTATGTGCAGGATGCGTATGTTACCTTGCACATAATACCTGTCCCCCAGAACAGAGATTTGGCACTCTGGAGACAGTGCCCCACTGGTGGGATATGTGGGGCAGCAACAGGATGATCAGAAGTGGGTGTAGAATATCTATGTTCCACAGTCATTCTCTGCAGAGAGCCCTGGCCATCTTTTAAGTCCACCCAAGTGGAGAAATGAGTTGCCATCACCTTCTGAACCTTTGCTACCTCTGACTATCCAAAGTCTTTCCTGGAAAAACAGTCTTTGTGTCTGGCACTGTTAACTATGCCTGCAAATCCCATCACACTGGATACCTCAACATACTCTGCTCTCCACAGGGGAGACAAAAGGCCAAACCTGGTTAAAAGTATCAGCCTATGTGTGGTCCTTATTCCGTTCTTCATCAGGGCAGATGTTACCTGCTCATTACAGTTGTGAGTTCTGAGGTTACTTAAGGATAATCACAAACTTTGCTCACTTGAGCCCTGATAAGCCTTGGAGAAATCTGCATTCAGCCACCTGACTGAAGGAAGGTTAGTCTTCAGAGACAGGATGGACAACATGGTCCTCAATGCTAAGTGGATCATCAACTCTGTGCAGAAGGATGCTTAAAAGCCATTCTGGCAGGAGGCATCATATCTGGGCAAGATCCTTCAGCTCTTTTATGTCTGTCCCAGAAGTGAGTGAGAAGGGGATTGGAATGTGCATGTAGCTATCTGAGCAGGGTATAGCTTCACCGAAGGTCTCAAGAGCAACTGGAGAAGCAATTCAATGAGCCCTTTCAGACTTCCACCACAACCTGTCAAAAAGTGGATCTGACTCCCCTTCCCACACTTCTTGCACTGGGAATCATTGCCAGTTCCTGGCTTCTCCATTCATCTTTCCATGTTCTTTTATTCAGAGAGTTTTCCTGCCCACATCCTTCCCAACCCTTTCCTTATCCCTAAGAGCTACAGAGTCATGGCCTGCTTACTTCTCTTCCCTTGATCCTTCTGTTCCTTCTTTATCCACAGCTTTTCTTTGCCTCTTTTCTTTCCTCCACGTTTTACACAGCCAGAAATGATAATCCTATCCTTCCCCTGCTAGAGGTACTTAACATGCAGGGCAATGTCTGACCAAGACTCTTGATTGTTGTCTCCATTCACATCCTATCCATAACCCTATTATCTTCGATCTGTACCTAGACTACACCTACAAAGACATCTGCATATCTCAGTAGACAGCAACTTCTATTTTAACAAAGACTTTTACAAAAATCTGAACTATGTATAAACTTTGCTTTGACAGAAATCAATATCAGAATTTGGGAAGAGGAAAAAGCATGCAAGAAAGCTGTCCAGACTTCAGAAAAATCAATAAAAAGGAATGCTAGGGGCAATGTGTGGTGTCTTTCATCTCAAGGTCTGTGGGTGACACTAGGCTGTGGTAGGCACCTACCTGGGGGAAGTCACTGAGGAGGTACCTCTGGCACCCTTCCCAGTGAGCTGAGGCCCTCTTAGAGGTGCAAGAATGCTCAGTCAGGAGCAGAATCTAATCTACCATGAGGGTGCTCCCTTTCTTCCTCAGACCTTGAGTTGATGCCTTGAGCCACTCCCTGCTATAATCACCTTCTGACAGAGGAAGACAGTCCAGAGTGCCCAGTGGGTCACTTCATATGGGCTGCATCTCTCACTTTGTCCTGTTTGCTTTCAGGCCAGTGTCTAGAGTAACCCTATGGTTGTGCTAAGAACATCAGATGCAGTCACATAGCACATATGAGGGAAGAGAGTGGACGCAGAGAATAGGTTGCGGCAGCAGCAGTGTTCTACAGGTGAAGACAAATTCAGGAAAGACTGTTTTTTTCTAGGGATACTTCTTCTAGAAGCACGTGGAAGAAATGTGCAGCTGTCTAGCTGTGATGCAGTATCGTTTTTAAAGGTGGTGCCAACCAGCTGGAACACTCGATGTGGTTGTTTGCTGCCATGTTTGGGTGCTGTCAAGGGCAGTCTTATTCAGGAGACCTATGCACAGGAAAACAACATTATCTGTGATCTCAGCACATGTGGGTGATGATGGGGGTGTAGATGCTGAGATACAGACTATACCTGGCAGCTGCTGTTTTCTTGAATTCAGTTTGGCTGGCAGGCTGTGCACTGAGACGATTCCCTTCCCTCCTTCAGGTACAATGTCTGTCTTTGTGTTTTCTGTCTGGGGTTAACAGACATTGTACTAGTCTGAGCTGAACCCAGAACACCATCATCTCCTTCACTCCTTTCTAACAAGTATAGAAAACAAATGATCACTCCTCACTGCTTCTCCTGGGCTCCTCAGCTCGAACCCAGGTGGAGGGTAGTTATGGCAGCTATACCAAACTGTATCAGGTGACGGTGCGCCCTGACATATGCATCTTCCCTGGTGTCATGGTTTAAACCCTAGCCAGACAGCTTGTTCACTCACTCCCAGTGAGTGGTGCCGGGCTGGAAGCAATTGAGGCCCCCCCACCCCAGGGGCTCTCCCCTTCCCCGCTCCCAGAGGAACGGGGAGGAGGATCGAAAGAGTGCAACTCCTACGGGTTGAGACAAGAACAGTCCAGCAACCAATGTACAACACAAATCACCACCGCTACCACCAACGACAGCAATGATAAGAGAAAATAACAAGGGAAGAGAATACAATACCACCAGCCAAGAAACGAGTCCCACCCAGAAGACCCCGTGTCCTTCCGGGCAACTCCCAGTTACCCCCCCAGGCATGACGTGCTGTGGTATGGAATACCTCTTTGGCTAGCCTGGGTCAGGTGTCCTGTCTCTGCTTCCTCACGGCTTCTCCTCCTCCCTGGCAGAGCATGAGCCTCACAAAGTCCTTGGTCAGGGTAAGCATCACTTAGCAACAACCGAAAACATCAGTATCACCAGCGCTGTTCCCAAGCTGGAAGTCAAAACACAGCACTGCACCAGCTACCACGAAGGAGAAAAATGACTGCTACTGCTGAACCCAGGACATTGATTTTCTGTGAGACAGAAAACTAGATGTTTTTTGCCTAGACATGTAATGCTTAAATTTGATCAGGTTGACTCCCAAGTTATGATTCATCTGATCAAATGCAGACAACTACCTTGCACATATTTATTTCTGAGCTGGTCACTTTTGGATCCCTCCATAGTCACCTCAGAGAAATAAGTACTTTGACAGTCAAATTTATCTTATCCTTAAGTAGATATCTACATCAACTTGGATGAATTGCACTTTAGCAGTGTCTCTTTCTTGGCATTGACTATAGATTAGTCTTCAGTGATTTTTATGAATGCATATATTCTAAAAAAAAAACAACTGATTTTAATCTTAGACTGCTTAATTTTGTGTGTTCATTTACATCATTAGTATAGCCAATATTAGCAATAAAAGCAGAGCATACTTATTGAAGGTTTATTTCACGGTTTTTAATACAGACAATGGTCAATCAAAAATCTTAACTAAAAGATATGAAGCAGAATACACTACAGAATAAAAATTAAGAAACAAAATTATAGTGATTTTTTGTGCATTTTCATTTGTTTAAATAGTCTTACTTTACAAAAAACAAATTCTTACTTCAAGTTTATTTTCTCAGTATGTAAGAAGTCTGGTTTGCAGTCATTCTTATTAACTGGACTAGATTTAATGTTCAGCTTTTAATATCTTATCAAGATTATAGATGGCCTGACATGTTTTTACTCTGATCTTGGGAGGTGGTAAAGCAAGGATTTCTGTGATCAAACTGAATACTCCTTCAGATCCCACAGAAGTTGTGATGGTGATTCAGACCAATTATTTTGTTTAAAGTAAAATTTCCAGAATGGCTCAGTAAGTTATGAGTCCTAGTTCCATTTTTTCTGTGACTTTTCTGTTACAAACAAAAATAAAATTCCTGTCTTTAAGTGATGTTAAGTGAAGTCACTTTTCATTCTGCCAAGTTACCTGTCTCCAGTAAATTCCTGGGGGTTTTCTGATACTGTCTCTTTAGATAGTGTACATTATCCTGTTTAATGTATGTAGAAACTAGGCTTGCAAGGCAGAGCAAGAATAGGACAAGTTGACAACATGTGACAGACATAAAGTAAAATGATATTTAGACAAAATATTGCGTGGCTTTTTTTATTAAAATTCTCTTGAAAGTTTTCTATCTTATTCCTATTAAATCAATGACAAATAAAATGCCAGCAAAATAATAAAATTCTTTTCCCCCAAAAAAATGAATTAGTGATAAGATGCAAGCTTTAGAAGTTCCTGACACCCTCCCCCCCCCCCCCAATATTTCTCTTTCATATGTTAAAATCCAGTCTAAGTTATGTGCTTCTATCAAAAGGTGATTTAAATTAAAATCAATTAGAGGCATAGGGTAATATGAGAGAAGCAACAATGCAGATGGCTAACATTGAACTATGTCTCTTGTAACAATCAGTCCTAATGCTGGAATCTGAGTAATGCAGATGGATTTTTTATCTTCAATTATTTAACAATTCATAAAAATGGATTTGCAGGAAAATTAAAGCTTGGAGACCTGAAAAGACTCATGCAGATGCTTATCATCTTACTCATAGACCATTATATCTTTTCTTACTGTATCAATCAGCACATTCAGAGGTGTCTGGAAATCTGGACCCTCACTTGTTCAGCAATGTGTTATCCATCATTAAAGCGAGGGGCAGAGAAATAACGACTGTAACTGAACAGTCATCAGTACCCAGATTTCTGCTGGTAAAGTCAAGTCCTATAAGGGTTGATGTTTCTCATTATGGGACGGTATTTTGTGGTCAACAGCTCAATGTCCATCTCGAGACCAATAATGAGGGGTGGCCCTCAGGGATCAGTGTTGGGACCAATCTTGTTCAACATCTTTGTCACTGACATGGACAGTGGGATTGAGTGTGCCCTCAGCAAGTTTGCTGATGGCACCAAGCTGTGTGGTTCAGTTGATATGCTGGAGGGAAGGAATGCCATCCAGAGGGACCTTGACACACTTGTGAGGTGGGCTGATGCCAACCTCATGAAGTTTAACCATGCCAAGTGCAAGGTCCTACACTTGGATCAGAGCAATCCCAGGCACAGCTACAGGTTGGGCAGAGAAGAGATTCAGAGTAACCCCTGTGGAGAAGGACTTGGGGGTGCTCGTCAATGAGAAAATGAACATGGGCCAACAGTGTGCACTCACAGCCCAGAAAGCCAACCGTATCCTGGCCTGCATCAAAAGGAGCATGACCAGCAGGTCAAAGGAGGTGATCCTGCCCCTCTACTCTGCTCTTGCGAGACCTCACCTGGAGTATTGTGTGCAGTTCTGGTGTCCTCAACATAAAAAGGACATGGAACTGTTGGAGCAAGCCCAGAGGAGGGCCACGAGGATGATCAGGGGACTGGAGGACCTCCTGTATGAAGACAGGCTGAGAAAGTTGGGGCTGTTCAGCCTGGAGAAGAGAAGGCTGCATGGAGACCTCATAGTAGCCTTCCAGCATCTGAAGGGGGCCTATAGGGATGCTGGTGAGGGACTCTTCATTAAGGACTGTAGTGACAGGACAAGGGGTAACGGGTTAAAACTTAAACAGGGGAAGTTTAGATTGGATATAAGGAAGAAGTTCTTTACTGTGATGTTGGTGAGGCACTGGAATGGGTTGCCCAGGGAGGTTGTGAATGCTCCATCCCTGGCAGTGTTCAAGGCCAGGTTGGACGAAGCCTTGGGTGAAATGGTTTAGTATGAGGTGTCCCTGCCCATGGCAGGGGGGTTGGAACTAGAAGATCTGAAGTTCCTTTTCAACCCTAACTATTCTAGGATTCTATGATTCTATAAGGTACAGAACTTCCTTAGTCCTGTCATCATGTAACTGCTCAGGCTCTAGTGGAAGCCCCTATTCCAGAATGGTTCAAAACACAGGTATTTCCTGTGTTCCTGTATTTCCAGAAAGGAGATATATATATTTGTATACACATTTTTGGGAAGTGCCTATCCAATTCAAATTCATGCAAAACAAAGAGGAGTAACTGAGGCAAGAGAAAAAGTTCAGTTTTATTGCTAAAACTTAAAATATTCCCCTGGGAAATGAGAATTCAGAAGTGACTTGCAATGATTTAACACTCTGGTAAGATAGTCAAAGACATCCAAGAATGCTCTTCAATATAAATGGTTTTTGAAAGGAACAAGTGGCCTTGTTTCTTGGCATGATATGTCCCAGAGGAGATTTTCAAACCCTTGAACTGCCATTTGCATGTGATATCATACTATATACTGAACTGGTGTTAATGGTTTTGAACATCCCCCTTCTTCATTTGCACCTTTTACAAAATATATAATAGAAATACAGTAAAAGAATAATAATACTAATCAAAACAGTGCAATGAATAAGAATTAAAGAATAATTATTCTTTCTAATATTACAATTTGTGAAGATGACTTGGTGGGAAGACTTACTTCCTGTCTCTACCAGGAATCCAAAATGTAGTTTCAAACCCCAGGAGAAATAACTAATTTCCTGAACCCGAAAGTCTTCTAGGCTTGACATTTTCAACAAGACACCTCTCCTCCGCAGGACTGAGACTTCCATTTTAATCTTCACCAAGAAAATCTCTCCTAATTCAAAAGTCACTAACTGCTAATCAGCAGTCATAATAAGCTTAATGTTCCCCTCAGAGGAAAGCCCATTCCTGATGGACAGAGTCTTAGACATTTTAGTCCTGGTCATTATCCAAGCAGCCTTTATAAGTAGCTGCTAGGTCTTTTTTTTAAAAAAAAACAGTAAGACCTCACACAGACTCTGACAATCTATTCTTCTGTTTGGAGCAGCTTGGCCACATTATTTCTCCAGTTTTATCACAATGAAAACAACTTACATGAGCTGTCAAGCCTTATCATTCGAATAACTCCTAAACACTTCACCAGAGAAAGTAAAACATGGTGATTAATACTCTAACATCTGTTGCACATTGTCATGTATCCTGCAATTGCCAACTGGCTAAAATGGCAACACATTTTACAGCCAGATGTGTCAAGCTGTTATCTGCTTCTTCACTGAAATTCTAGGAAATCTAAGCCCCCACATCACTTATATTCTAAAAGTTAAGTCTAAGAATCAAAAATCTTCTTTCCAAAGAAGATAGGGAGTGTGCTTTGTCAGAGCAAAGTGCTGATGTCCTGCTTTAAGCTTCTTTTATCTAATTGAAACATTTACTCACAATAAATGATTGAGGGGAACGCCTCAAGACGTTCCAGCTTTGATGGATTATAAAGTAGAGGGAAAAAGATCAGAAATCAGCCATAATATTTGTTTGGTCTGATGAAATGACTTTATTGGAAGGATTTCTACAGTAAATAAGATATGTGATTATGAATACACCACCCCAGCTTCTGACACCAAACATTTAATGAACTGAAATGCTTTTTTAAGAAGCATGTTAAAGCTGGCTTTCTTGTCTCATACCGATTCTTTCTGCTTGAGTTTTGCATGTATTACCTCTTTCCAGTAATTTCAAAATAAACCAGCTAAATCCTGTTCTGTCCTATCCTATCCTATCCTATCCTATCCTATCCTATCCTATCCTATCCTATCCTATCCTATCCTATCCTATCCTATCCTATCCTAATCTCATTCTGTTCCATTCCATTCTTAAGTAGAATAGATGGTTCTTACAGCACTTGTCTGCCCTGTCAGAGCTGATGAGACAATTTCTGAGAAGCAGACTAGCTACAGTTCATATAATTGTGTAGATTTAAATGATAAAAACGATCTGTAATACATGTTTGCAACACCAGAGAGTATATGGAAATCTTCATGTACCTAATCTTTGAAAAGCTGCCTAGTGACATTTACAAAATACCTAGATTAATAAGGTACCTAATTTTCCTTGTCTAGCAGTATATATTAAATGATTTAATGACTTTCTGCTTACAGCACTTCCATAAATCATAGGATGCATAAATCTAAATATTGTATTTTGAAATTATTAGCATTTCCTATTACATAAATATTCCTAATAAAGTTGAATTTTCATAGAGGTTCAGAGAAGCCACCCGAAAAGCCTCTTCCAGGCATGAGTTATTGTGGAAACCATTTTAAAAGGAAGACTTTAATTTATTTTTACTATCCCCATTCTTTTTTGTTGCCCTCTTTGGAAGCTTAGATAAATCACTAAATTTCAGATGACTGTATTTTTGTTTCATCTTTAAAAAACACAAACCAAACAACTCATTTATTATGAACTTTGGCCACTGGATCTTAATTTTTTAAAAATTTTTTTTAGATAATCTACTCTATGATTTTCTTTACATAGAAGAACCAAACTAACAAAGTTTTTATTTTAATATTGTAAAGGAAAACTGCCTTTAGACATGCTATCTTATACTAGGATGCCATCAGATCTCAAAAGCTAGGTCAGGTCATGATGAATTAGTACATGGAATAGGAATATCTAGGCCTCTTAGAACATCTAAATCAATATAAAGAACAGTGCTACAGGGTAATACACTGCTAAAAGTGTCATCTTTTATATACATTAGGAATTGAAGGCTTGATATTTGTAAAATCTTATGACAGAAATAGTGTTGATTTTTCATGCTTCACTTCTGGGTATTGGACTTGGAAGCTTAACATTTTCAAAAGTTGGGCTGCCAAAGTACAGTATTTTCAGTTTTGGAAAATGGGGCCACTTTAGTTCTTCCAAACTACATTTGAAAAAAGGGAGAGTCCTAAGATACCACTTTTTTCTAAAACTTTTGGCCACCATCTATTGAAAACCTGTGGAGGATTGACCTTGACTGGATGCCAGGTACCCACCAAAGCTTCTTCTCTACTCCTCAGCATCTCTGCTCCTCAGCTGGACAGGTGAGAGAAAATACAACAAAAGGCTCGTGGATCGAGGTAAGGACAGGGAATGATCACTCACCAGTTACCATCATGGGTAAAAGGGACTCAACTTGGGGAAATTGCTTCCCTTTATTACCAATGAAATCAGAGTAAGGTAATGAGAAATAAAACCAAATCCTAAAAACACCTTCCCCCCATCCCTCCCTTCTTTCTGGGCTTAACTTCACTCACAATTTTCTCTACCTTCTCTCCCTCAGCAGCATGGGGGGACAGGGATCTTAAGAGTGTGTCTTGCAAAGGACTAATGATTTTTCCTGAAATTAGCCAATAAGATTTATAGTAACTAAGTTCGTTATTGTGTTATATTTATCTAATATCTAATAACTAATATGTATCGTTATATATATTGTTATAGAACTAAATTTGATGACATGGCAGTGTGTTTTGATGAGTAAGAATGGCAGTGCTTTTGTTCTTAACCTCTTTGTTCTCAACCTCTTTGTTCTCAACCATAATTTCAAAGAGACAGGTAGAAAGTTAGATAGGGAGGGAATCATCTGGTCTCATGGCCTTGCTGTAGTGTAGGCCTTGTTTCTTCTAGTTCTGAATATCTCCAAGGCTGGAGATTCCACAAATTCTTTGAACAACTTAGTGGTGATTTTTTTTTTATCTTGTGTTTAGAGGAATTTATTGTATTGCAGCTTGTGTCCATTACCTTTCGTCCTATCACCATGCACCTCCAAAAGAGTCTGTTTCTGCATTTCTATACTCTCCAGCTAAGTAGTTGAAGACATGAGTCTCAACTTAGCTTTCTCTAAGTTGAGAGTTGAACAAGCTGAACAAAAGCTGTTCTGTCTGTTTTTCCTCTGATATCATGTCGTTCAGCCTCCCAATCACCCTAGCAGCCCTTCATTGGACACACTCCTATATGTCACAGAATCAGAGAATGGTTGAGGTTGGAAACCATCTGGTCCAGGCTCTCTGCTCAACCAGGGCTGCCTAGAAACAGTTGCCCAGGTCTACGCCCAGACAGCTTTTGAATATCTCCAAGGATGGAGATGGACATGTCAACGTCTGTCTCGAGCTGAGGAACCCAAACCAGTACAACAGATGCAGTCTCAAAAGTGCCAAAACAAAAAACAATACCTACTGCCTGCTGACTGTATGGCTGCTCAGTATGCAGTTAGTTTTCTTTGCTGCAGGGGCACACTGCTGTATCACCTACTTCTTTTCCACCTGGAAGCTCAAGTCTTTTGCTGCAAGACTGCTTCCTAGTTAGTCATGTGCCATCCTCTACTTTTTGCATGCAGTTATTCAATCCCAGAGTCAGGATCTTGCATTTGCTGGACTTCAGAAATGTCTTTTCTGCCCATGTATATTTCCTCCTAAGGTCTCTCTGAATAGCAGCTCTATTTTCTTAGTATATCAACCATTCCTTCAGTTTGGTATCTTCTGCAAACTTGCTGAGAGTACTTTCTGCCCCATTGTCCACACCATTAATAGAAATGGTCAACGGTACTGGACCCCTGAGGGATACCACTAGTAATCAGTTGCCAGCTGGATTTTATTCTCCTGATCACCTCACTTTGAGTCCATCTGTCCAGACAGTTTTTCACTCATTTATTGTCTGCTTTTCCAGTCTGTATTCACTAACTTCTTTCTAGGGATACTACGAGATATCACATTGAAAGTCTTGGCAGTGTCAACAGTTCACTACTCTCATCTGCTTAGTCATATCATCAAAACTACCAGGTTGTTGAAGAATGATTTTCCCTTTGATTAATTTTTTTGCTGGCTGCTCCCAGTTACCTTCTTGTTTTTCTTTGGCCTGGATATGGCTTTGTGGAGTGTTTGCTCCATAACTTGCAGCAGGACTGATATAAGTCTGACTTTCCTGTAATTCTCTGGATCTTCTTTCTTGGAGTTGGATGTGATGTTTGTCCTTCTCCAGCTATTAAGAAGCTCCCACAGCTGGCATATGCTTTCAAAGATGATAGACATCTGGCTCTAACAACACCCTCCCTGGCCCTCTTGACTTGTGTATGTTCAAACAGTTTACATGTTAAGAGCTCCCTACCTCTACCTTCTTTCAATGCAGTTAATGCTACATTTTTTCTTCATTTTTACCTAAAATCTGGCTCTCAATCCCTGAAGCCTACTTGTCAACAAAACTTCTGTAACAAGATTTTCTCACCTTCAATCATGATTTCTTTTTCATGACAAAGAGACAGATTTAAAGGGGTGCTGGCTGTGCTATCTACCTCGCCCCTATCACAGCCCAGAATGTCAGGTACTCTGGGACAAAGGCAGAGAGGAAGGCAGACTGCTGCAGGGGCTTCATATCCATACCTGAACACTATCCAGCCTATTAATGACAGTAGGAATATTTGATATATTAATTCCTTACTGCATTTTGATTTTACTTTTTAATGGAACTTCCATTTGTGTACTTACTTTTCCTTTTTTAGGCACCCATAGGTCATGGGTAGCTGTGTAAGTGAAAGAAAGTGGGGTCATGGCAACTGCGACACAGTGAATCACTGTTTATTCTGTCTCTGAAAATGCCTGGAGCCACATAATTTGACTTCAACACTTGCTGTGCCCTACAGTGAATATACTATTATTAGTCATCTTTTCTGCGTAATGCCAGTACCAGTTGCTCTGATGAGAAGGATACAAGAGAATTATCAGAAACTCCTGGATTAACTTTAACCTGTTGCTTGCTGTGGCAAACTTGCATGCCTTCTATAGCATCCAAAAGAGTTGCTGTTTAAATGAATAAGGCAAGAATAATTATTTCTTCAGGCAGCATTCTGTGAGCTTTATTGGAAGACTGTGACTCCTTAACTCTTTTTCAATCAGGAAAGATTAATATTATCAAGATTGTAATGGCAAAGTATGTATGAAGCAAACTTATTTTGCTTGTGCAGCTTATTCTGTATGGGTGAATAAAATAGGAATTTTTTTTTAGATGTGGATATTATTCCAATTAATCAGAGTTTGTTTGGCTTGATTTTTTTTTTTTTATTTTTATTTTAAAGCCTCCAGGATATAATGGTTATTAACAGATAACTCGAAATATTCTTGGTGTTTAGTAGTTGAATTGTTCAGTTTAGCTGTGATAGGATGTATCTGTGTAGTGAAATTGTTTCTTTAAGAATATGAAAGAAAGTTCTAGAAAGTATATTTTAAGTCTTAGAAAAGAGTAAAATATTTCTTTTCTCAGGCCATCTATGCCTTGCCTAGAGCATTGTTCCCACAATATTTGGTTATAACAAGATTTATAGGGTTAAGTGCAGGGAGGAACTGTTATGTTTCATCCTCAGATTTAAAGAAAGTTTTGCATGCAGAACGTGCCTTCATGGTCTTTTGTGATTCATTTCCCTGCCTCTATCAAGAAGATTTGAAACTTCTCTTGTCTGCGTAAACCCTAGGTTAGGTTTGGCTAGGAACTGTTTTCTCTTGTCATTCCTTAATCTCGCATATAAAGACAAAATGGCAAACTAATTAATTTTATTTCCTCGAAGAATTATCTTCACACTTTCAGCTTATGAGAAGCCTAAAGCTAACAAGGTAAAAGTAGTAATTTCTAGCAAAAGTTTCCCATTTTCAGAAAATTTAAAACTTAATGACACCAAATTTTACCTTAAATATGACTCAATTTCCCTTGTAAACATAATGTAAGTAATTTTTTGACTGTTACAGGTCTAAGTGAATATTTTAATAGCCTGTCATCACCAATGAGAAAGTCCTTTCTTACATATTTATCATCAGGTCTTAAACAAAGACTTGAAGTCTCCAATCACAAATAAAAAAAAAAAAATTACTATGGATATTTTCAGAAGCAGAACTTAAAATTATTTTTTCACAAGCTTCCATAACAGTAAAACTTCATCCAGCTCTAGAGTAAGAGTTAATAATTCACTCTTATGTAATATGTTGGGAGATAACATACTGCTTTTCCTCCAATGAGATATTGATTTAATATCAGTAATCTACAGGATCACCACCTCTAAATTAAACCCAAGAGAGTGACTAGTTTCTTACAGCTCTGAAGGGACTCCAGGTCACTAACAGTAATGCTTGACATTTGTATAACATAAAATTTTGAGATACCTTATAGATGTTAATTATACCTCACAGTAACCCTTGTAGCTAGTAATAAACCATGTACCACATTCACTATCTAAAATTCAACAACATCAATTTTTTTTCTGATACTTAATGTATCAAAAAAACATTTTTGACTTTCTAGCCACATTGATATGAATACAGAAGGTGACCAAAATATAAAATTATTTGTGCACCTGATAGTAGCTCTGTCATTGTACCACAAATACAGTAGACCTGGTATGACCTGTTTTAACAATATGGGTTGAACTGCAAGGTTCAGCTGAGGTGAGGTGCTTCTCTTGCCCAGCAGAGCCAGCTCTGCTCTGGCTCCATTGTGGCCAAAGGTCACAGGTGAACATGTGCAGACAGTTCAAAGATTACTAAATTATCAGAGCTCAAATTCAACATCTTAAGAGAAGCAAAAATGGAAAACAGCTTAACTTGTCTGCAAAATGCAGTCATTTAGCAAAGAGTTTGTCCTCACCCCACCGCAGGATAGGCAGCTTCAAGGAGTCGGTTCATCGACTGCCCACAGCTCAACTGCCGCCTCTAGCAGTTGGAAGCCCTGCTGAGCATCTTGAAGATGAAAGACAGAGGATGCTAACCAGCATAAAATTACAGCAAACATTTGCCAAGATTTTCTCATCTATAAAAAGAAATGTTGACCACTTTCACTGGATAGGTTAATAAACTCTATTCCTAGAGAAGTTTTCATGGTTTAAACCCAGTCAGGCAATTCGTTCACTCACTTCCCCCCTTCTTGCCCTCCCCCTACTCCCGGAGGGACGGAGAGGAGAATCGAAAAGAACAGTTTAGTAACTAAGGTATAACACAAATCACTACTGCTACCACCAATAATAATAATGATAAAGGAAATAACAAGGGAAGAGAATACAACATCTCACCACCAGTCAACCGATAACTCAGCCCCCCAGCCTGACCAAGCTCTGACCAATACCTCCTCCAACCGCGCAGTCTCCCAGCCCTTCCGGCTAACTCCCAGTTACCTCCTGGGCATGACGTGCTGTGGTATGGAATACCTCTTTGGTCAGTTTGGGTCAGGTGTCCTGTCTCTGCTTCCTCCCGGCTTCCCCTCCTCCCTGGCAGAGCATGAGGCTCACAAAGTCCTTGGCCAAACCAAAACATCGCTATCAGCTCTGTTCCCAGGCTGAAAGTCAAAACACTGCACTGCACCAGCTATCAAGAAGGAGAAACATGACTGCTACTGCTGAACCCAGGACAGAAGTGATTTCTAGTGCAGAAAAAAAGGAGGTGTTTCATGAAAAGTTTTTAAGCTCCCCAAACCATGTTTCTTCAAAGAAACTGATGTTTTTCTTTAATGTTTTTCTCCTTCCACATCTTTCTTCTAAAAATTGAGAAAAAGGAAACAAAGAAAAAGCAAAGGAGAGAAAAGCAGAATGGAAAAAAAAGCAAAGAATAGAGAGCAGTATTTTACATGTAGATGGAGAACTTTGTGTCATTCATGGAAAATTGTAGTATTTTGAAGATTGATAAAATTTTTTACATTAAAAACTTAAATTATGTACAAAACATTCCATCTTTTCTAGTTAACATTAATTACGAGATTCTGTTACACACCAATGCATCAAATGAATGTTACCCTAAGAAAAAGACTGTGTACTGAGCGTCTCAGCTTGGTGCTAGCACAGAGACCATGCACTTAATTGTGAAAGAGGCCTTCTAAAGGACATAGCTCCTCATTGCAGGGCATATTTTTCACCTGTCTCATTCAGTAGCAACTGACAGCACTAGTGCTGGAGTAGGATCCAGGACTTTTAATTCACTGGACTATTCTCTTCTGCATGGTCTTTTTTGATTACCAAAAAAAAAAAAAAGGGAGGTATTTATTTCAAGATGGATGTTTAATTTTATGACCTTTTCCTGTGTTGCCCCATGAAAGCCTGAGGTGAAAAGTACTTTATTTATGAACCAGACTGGGTTATAAAATAGAGTATTGCCAGTTTCCCCTCACATTAGCATTCATTTCATGATTGATTTTTTTTTTTTTCCCTGACTGGAAGAACTGCCTACACCCCTCCTCACCATGGCAACTGAAGAAACTAGCAGAAGACTCAGGGTAGGAAAAACATAAGAAAAAGAAGCTTGAAAATATCCCTTGATACTAAAATTGTGGGTTTTTTTTCACAGCAACACACTATGCAACTGCAAGAGAAATAGAACGATCTACCTATATTTCAGTTGGAATCACCCAGCCTGGGAGGAGTACAGAAAAGTGTGTGTTTGTTTGTGTGTTACACTGGAGTATGTTAAGCGTAGGCGGCACTTATTTTCGAAGCATATTTTGACTGCTGAAGGAGAACAAGATATTGACAATGATATGTTAGTGGATGCTTCTGTGGAAGAGAAGCTATTCGTATGTACTGGATGGAAGGCACAGCAATTTTGTTTGAAAAGTTTTCCTTCTGTTCCTGAGTTGGTGCAATAAATATAACTGTTGACAAATATTTATCAGCATGTCTAAACATATGGGAAGAATGAACCAAAGTCTTTCAACCGCTGTAGGAATGAAAACAGGCACTGATGTATTTGCTAACAGCATAGTCGAATGCTGTACAAGGAATAGCAGCCTCAGAGGATATAGTTATTTAGAACAACAAAGAATGTGAGTCTACAGGAATAAATCCACACAGATTGCTAAAAAAGACATTTTAAACATTTCCTCAACACAGATTTGAAAACAGTAATAATTAAAACAATAGTAAATAATGCCATTGCTTTTCTAAGCAGGAAATCACATTTATTAGGAAGGAGAAAGGAAAAAACAAACACCTTACTGAGTCACCTTATTAAAGCGGACAGAGCCAGTATCAAAACTATCATGTGAAATAATGGCAATGAAAAGTTTTCTTCATTTCTGTGGGAAAGCCATTCAAGTCATATGAGTAAGGAAAATAGTCTGTCATGCATTAATCTAATCACAGCAGAGAAGCTTATTGGAAGTTTTCTTCCATAAAACTAGTTAAACAGTTTGTTATTCTTAACAAAAGGACAACAGATAAAATAACAATAACTTTCCTTGTTTGCCATCAGTTGCAAATTACTTGCGGTTGAGTAAAAAAAAAAAACAAAAAACCAAACCCAACCCCCCCCCCAAAATACCTACAATATAATTTCCCACCACATTTTAAAGACAAATTATTCCATATAATAAAAAAAAGACCTATTAAGATAAACACTGCTATCTGGAGGCTAGAGCTCACAAATTCCTTGTGTGCCCAGTAGACAGACTGGAACGCTGTGTTCCCCTCCAAACACACCCTTCACACATCCCACACATGGAAGGAAATCAGGTCACCCAGCTCTAGCCCAGCACAGAGGAGTTACAGGTGGACAATGTGGTGGGGCACAGGAGCTGAAATGTGTATCTGTGTCTGTGCTGCAGATGACAGCCATTTTCAAAAACCTGATGGTCATGGTTTTCACAGGAATTGGAACAGGTTGTTATCAGGTTTGACAAGCTGAATAGTAATGGGCTTGTGTTCAGAAATAACTAGATGAATTTTTGTAGGTTTTTGTCAACATTCATCTCACAGCTTTTTTATTTCAGAAATTAGCTCTCTGTTGCTATTTATGCACTAATTCTCTGAGTTATTTTCTCTCAGTGAATGTAAGTTGCAGGAGAATGAAGGGCAGGATAAACAAAATACAGAAAGCAGAACTAGTGCTACAGGAAATGGAGCCAGAGTTGAAGACAATTGAAGGCAAGTATGACTAGAATAGAGAAGTATGCCCTGATAAGGAAAGATAACAGTAAAAATGCTGGGCAGCACTGAAAACTGATATGAAATATTGGTTAAAAAATCCTTTTTTAAAATTGAATATTTAGGTTAAAACCACTTGGGGAATGACTGCAAAAGAATTAATCTTTAGGCAGTTTTAGAACAATTTTCTATACCTCCATGCAAATTTGTCTGTAATTAAAAGTCCTGAGGGAAAAAGGTACTTGCTAACCCTCACATTTAGAACCAGCTTTGAATACCAAGTTAAAAGCATTAAACTAGCTAGAGTTTACATTTCAAGCAATGGGAAAAAAAAGTAGAAATTCTCGAGAAACTGTATGAAAATCACCCAAAGAAAGACATTATATGTTACCCGAGGTATGAGGGGGAACTGGAAAAAGGACTCATGAGGAAAGTGTAAGAATGAAGGCAGACATGCCAAAATTTGAATGATAAATGTTATTTCACTTATGCAAATAAAAATTGAAAAAATGTAAGTGCCCCCCCCCCCCCCGATTGTCTTGATCTTCTTGACATTAATCAATGTATAGTACTAAAACTAAAGTAATCTGTGTCCAAGAAACAAGGGTGTAAGACATGGAGGTGAAAGCAGATTCAGTTATACTGAAATCCATGAAATGTTTGTAAATGTTCTTGCCTAAAGTAGCAGGGGATTGAACTGGATTATTTACTCCAAAGTATGTCTGACCTATCTTTTCTATTTCCCTCATCTTTTCCTTTTATTTCATGTTTTCAGTTTCTTTTAATGATAAGTTAGTCAAAGGAGGATGACTAATCTGGACATTTTCTGCAATTATATTGTAAATACTAAAGAAGCATTTAAATGGAAGTGCTTCGCTACAGTTTCCAAAAGTACTGCTGAATAATCAGCTGGTATTAGTAAGGTTTGCAGCATGCATACTTGCTTTGGAAGAACTGAACTTTTATTTTCTGATTTGCCCTATTAGTTACCAAAGAAATAAATTTCCTAATATTCAGTTGTACCCTATTTGTACCACTGCAAAAAGAAACAATTCAATTCCTTATTACCAGACTCTTGTCAGCAGTGTAGCAGCATTTTGGGTAAACTCTCCAGTTTGGCATTCTAGGATGAGTAATGAGAAATGGGAAAATTCTATATTCTTTGTTTCTATTCATCTGAAGGTACTTTGAATCACTTCAGCTAACCACTTTAATTCACCCTTTTAAATGAAAACTGAATTCTCTGGATCAAAAGGTTGAATTTGCTATTGAAAATGAGGTGGGTAAAAAAATCTCCAGAAGTACATAGCAAAACTGCCAAAAGAGTTGAATTTTCTTTAGGAAAATTTAGTGACAATTTGCCTCTAAAAGAAAAAAAAAAAATTGCTGGAAATTTGCATTCATGTTAGTCCCCTTTCATTATGCCAAATGACATCTCCAAATGCCTCAGGCAGGCATTTCTAATAGGAACCAAAAGAAGAAAAAGTTATAAAGAAACTAAAATCTAATCGCGTATTATGGTAGAATATTTATAAGTGATCAACAGTGTATTAAGCTGTAACGAATACTCATCACAGTCACTCTGGCTGGTTATATTCTCTCCTACAGAGCTACCTTACCCAAGGGTAAATTGCTTTGATATTTGAAAACAGGTTTCTGAGCATTAGACAGTTCATCGATTATCATAAACAGCTTTAGCATGTGAGTGTGTTTAAATATACTAAATTAAGCAAGGTGATGTCTGCAAGGTTTGATGATGGTAGGTACACTTTTCTTGCAGGTTTTGTTTAAATTATTTTTTAAATGAATGACACTGAGGAAGACAGCTTTAGTACAAATGAACAAAGAGTGCAAGTCAGTCCTTAACGTGGCATGAATCAGAGTAACTGCATGGAGTAACTTCACACCAGCTGAGAATCTACTCAAAATTATCAAAGTCTTCATTCATAGCAAAGTAATATCCCAAAAACTTCGTCCCAAACCCACTATCTAAAACCCTTTAATTCAACCCTTTGATAATACTATTGCTTAATGCCATAGTGAAATTCAACCCTTTGATAATACTATTGCTTAATGCCATAGTGAAATTGCATTTAATTAAGACAAATTATTTCAGCATAGTACATTTCTTACAGAAAGGTAAAGCAGAGCACCAATTCTAGTTTTAAAACCACAGAAAAAAAAAAGCTGATATTTTACTAAACAAAACCAGAGTTTGGTCAAAATCTACATATAGTATTCCTGTATTTTAAAGGGAATGTTCTAAGCATTTGGAAAGGAGAAGGTAAATTTTGGCTGCTGATTGTTTTATTTTTACATTTTGGAGATTTGGAAGTTAGTTTTTTGTACATAACTTATTTGTAGCCACTGCCCATAAATTGAGGAATTAAAAAGTGCCAAATTTGTCTTGAACTTTTTTTTATTATTCCTTCTTATAGTTTGAATTACTTAACATTCAACAGCAGATTGTCAGAAAGTGTTTTACTTAGGTGTGGGATTGCTATTGTAAGATATTAAATTTCAATTTTATTCCTGTAAATCTGTCCTGTGCCACATGAAGCTATTGTTTAACAAGAAGCCAAGGGCGTAATAAACCTAATTTAGCTGGAAAAGTCCAGCAATAGTAAGCAGTAGGCTTCTGACAGTATACCAGAAATGACAGAAAAGCATATCCTCAGCAATCATCAGCCATTGCTGAGAACAGGATTTTTCCTGACCTTTGAAATTGTTCAACAAATTTAGTGGCCATCCTGTAAAAAGTTTGCCCTGAAGTCCTTCAAGAAGCTTGAGGCTGTACTGCCATATGAGATGCATCTGATGAGTTTACATTCAGAAAACCTGAAGGATATTTTGGAGTGCTGTTAGAGAATATACTTGATACCTAAGACATCTCTCAGAAAACCAACACACCAATGTAAATACGAATTGAACAACCATTTCTCTATTACTCTGTGAACATTACTAATTTCCATTTTTTTCTCTTCATTTCACTTACATTGGTTTTTTATCATCCTGAAACTGGCAGTTCTAGGAGGATGACTTGCTTACTTTTCTTCCCATTAATTATAATAGACAAAGAGGAAGCAGAGCTCTGTATTGATGGGAAAACACTAATGAACTGATGAGGAAAAGGCTATGGACATTGTCTATTTGGACTTAAGTAAAGCATTTGACACTGCCTCCCATAGTGTTCTCCTGGAGAAATTGGCTGCTCATGGCCTAGGAAGGTGTATTCTTTGCTGGGCTGGAAACTGACTGGATGACTGATCGCCAAGAGTGGTGGTAAATTTTATCACATCTAGTTGGCAACTGCTCACCAGTGGTATTCCTCAGGGCTTGGTGTTAGGGACAGTGTTGTTTTTAATATCTTCATTGATGATCTGGATGAGGGGATTGAGTGCACCCTCAGTAAATTTGAGGACAGCACCAAGCTGTCTGGGAGTCTTGATCTGCTGAAGTATAGGAAGGGTCTGCAGAGGGATCTGGAAAGGCTGGATTGATGGGCTGTGGCCAGTGGTATGAGGTTAAAGAAAACAAAGTGCCAGGTTGTGCACTTGGTGCACAACAGCCCCATGCAATGCTACAGGCTTGGGGAAGAGTGGCTGGAAAGCTGCTCAGTGGAAAAAGACCTAGGAGTGCTGATTGACAGCCCCTGAATATAAGCCAGCTTGTGCCCAGGCAGCCAAGGCAGCCAACAGCATCCTGGCCTGCATCAGCAGTAGTGTAGCCAGCAGGACCAGGAAAGAGATCATCCCCCTGTACACGGCACTGGTGAGGCTGCACCTCCAATACTGTTTTCAGTTCTGGGCCCCTCACTACAAGAGGGATATTGAAGTGCTGGAGTGCGTGCAGAAAAGGGCAATGAAGCTGGTGAAGGGTCTGGAGCATAAGTCTCATGAGGAGTGGCTGAGGGAAGTTGGGGGATTTAGTATGGAGAAGAGAAGGTGCAAGGGGGACCTTGTCACTCTCCACAGCTACCTGAAAGGAGGTTGTAATGAGGTGGGGGTTGGTCTCCCGAGTAACAAGCAATAGGACAAGAGGTTATGACCTTAAGCTGTGCCAGGGGAGGTTTAGATTGGATATTAGAAACAATTTCTTTACTGAGAGGTTGATCGGGCATTGGAACAGGCTGCCCAGGGAAGTGGTGGAATCAGCATCGCTGGAAGTGTTCAAAAACCATGTAGATGAGGTGACATGGTTTAGTGGTGGTCTTGGCAGACCTGGGGTAACGGTTGGACTTGATGATCTTAAAGGTCTTTTCCAAGATGATTCTATGAAATATTTGAGAAGAATCTGAGGGTGGGGGGAGCCCTGCATAATTATTTATGTTAGGTGAAATATGAAATTGGAGATAATTAGAATGATATCTAGTGAAAGAGGAAACTCGACAAGGTATAGTTATAATCTGTCATGGCTCTGAGAGCACCGAGATGCCTACCTGTCCCTGCTTAGCCTCCACCTGTGCCTCCCCCCATTCTGACAATGTCCCAGGACTCCATTTCAGCCCATCCCCAGGCCATCAGTCCCTGCCCCAGCAATGTAGTAGGAGTGCTGGTCTCCAGCTCTGCCCCTGCCAATCCTGACTTGTTCACTGGACTTCCCAGAATGACCTTGGTCTTGACTCATTTTATCTTCTCTGTCCAAGGAACCTCTTATTACCCCAGCCTGGCCCAGTGCGGAGTAACAGAGCAATCCCCATGCTGGTTCCTCCCTGACAACGACCAGGAAAAGTAAGCAGAGGGACACCACGGAAGAGTAAGAAACTAGCTATACAGCCAGGGAACTGGGAGCTAGGCAAAAGACAAGTGTGAAAGGAGAGAAAAAGCAAGCAAGCAAGCAAGGAATACATTTTCAACTTTATTTTCATAGTTTTACTGTACTGTTGCTGATACTGGTTCAAAGTTGAATGGCTTCAGAGTCCTTTCATGCGCAATGACATGTCTGTGGTTTGTAATTGCTTTTCGTAGAGAAGAGTTAAATAACTATTTTGCAAGCTAAAAATACTCCTTAAGTAAGATATGATATATATATAAAAGAAAGATTGGGAAGAGAAAGAAGTCTGAGGAAGCAGACTGAGATTTTGGGTTTCTGGACTAGTCCCTCTGATCAATAAAGAACCAAAGGATGTTGTGAACAGATATGCCGAACAACATGTGTACGTTATTTGAAAGCATGGCAAAATCTGAAAGGCCTAGGGAGAATGAGACATAACTTTGCCTCTGTGCTCAGCAAAGCTGCATCAGTGCAATATTTAATTTAAAATAAGTATTTTTTTCTTTAAAAAAAAAAAAAGAAAGAAAATCCCACATTACCATTTCTCCTTAGTCAAAGCTGCTTGTCAGACAACATGAAATACAAACATGGCCTGGACCAGGAGCAGTTGTTTTCTTCTGTGAGATTGTGGTATCACAGAACATTCAGCCCATTCAAGCACCTCGTGTTGTCATCATCCAGCCATCATCTTTTCCAGCTTTTCTTGAGCTGAAGTCACAGCCATTTCAGTGTGAATGGAGGCAGCCGTATGGTTATCATCATAAACACAAGGATTGCTAATTTGTTCTGCTTGAATAAAGAAAATTTGTCACAGGATTTTCTCATTCTTTGAAGGACAGAACTGTATGCAGAGCCAGATCGTCAATAGGAACCAGCGTTCAGCTGCTCACCACAAAGTGATTATCAGGCAGCCAATATCACATTGAAAACAGTGGTGTTTCCTACCCATGTTTGGAAGTACTGTGATCAGTTATTTAGGTATGTCACTCACTATCTCCTTCTGAACTGTCAAACAAAATTAAACTAATCCAAACCTGAATTATTCCTTTTGTCTGTTTCTGTGTGAAACCAAAGTTACGTTGTATGAAAATTTGAGGCTTTCTTAACAGTGATTGATTTTCCCTCTTAAAAAGGAGAAGGAAGACATTATATGTAAAAGAAATGATCAATACAAAATTTTTGGTGGTGTGTTTTTTCTCCAACTTCAGACCCAGCCGATGATATAACTGTTTGAAGCTCAAACGTGGACAGCAGTTCTTCATAATCTCAGCAGAAATGTGGTGAAAGAGATACTGACTCTTAACAGTCTTGGTCAGACTTTTAGTCTGATTTAAATCTCTTGCATAAAATATTATGGTTGAGGGTTTGTTTGTTTTGTGGTTTTTCTTTTTAACTCATCTGCAAAATAGTTCGTAAGTCCTTTACATCATGAAAGATAGAAGAGAAAAATTTGTATGCCTAAAACTTAAATAGAATACAAACAGAGAGTTTTCGGTAAAGGTGTGTTTTTAGACTTCAAAAAGGAGAATCAAGGTAAGTGTGTTTTTAGACTTCAAAAAGGAGAATCAAAGGGCAAACCTTCCACTCTTATAGACAATTCTGTGATTCACCTTCCATGAAGACAGACATCTTCAGGGGATAATTAACTAACAAAAAGAAATGTCAGTATATATTGGGTTTTACAAGGAAAAGTGGTTTCTGTTCAGCTGAAAAACAACATGTCCAGAATCAACAGTAACACTTCTTTACTGTGTAGTTTTGAACTTCAAAATATATCAGTATCCCTTTTCATTTTTCATTATTCAGGAAACGTAAGTCTTAAAAATCAACATGTATATTTCCTTACATGCAGTTAGCTATTCTCTCTCTAAATAGTGATAGGTGTTCATAGACATGGTAACGATGCATACACACATACACCCACATACGTAAACTATCAATTGCTTTTTAAAATTTTCCGTATCTCATGTAATGGATCAGGTTAAGCACCACCATGAAGATGCCACATATACAGCACAGCCCGAGATACCTTTTTTCTTTGGGTTTTGTTCATTCTCTCTATAGACCTTACATTTCCAGCAAGTGCCATATGGACTGGTAAAATTCTGACAACAATTAACATAAGCACAGCAGGAGATCCCAACTGTTGACCCCTAAAAGGTGGTTAATCAACAGCATATGGATTTATTTATCCCAGCATGCCCTTTTAATTAACAGTTCTGGAAAGTGTACTTTTTAATGAACACTTTGTTATAATATACTGAGAAAATTCTAAATACTGTAAATGAAACTCCAGCTTGAAACAAAATAACATAAATCTGTCAAGACGTCAACCCATGAGAACCACTAATGCCAACTTCAAACAATGCTAGCATAACAATGTTTGTGTCTAGAATCAGACCTGATTTTATAAGAGAATCTCCAAAGTGCAGAAGGTTTGAATTTAGTGTTTAAACTCATCTTTAAAATAAATGTACATTGTAAAGTTCATGTTTAGACTAAAAAATGTTAGCAGGACAGGGAGGAAGCTCTCCAATCCTCTGTTTTGGTTCGAGCCCACCCTTTGAACAATAGCATGCCATTTACTTTCAAGCTGACAGTAGATGATGCTTGATAGGGCATTGATAGGGTAGGTGGAAAGGAAGACAGGATACAAAAAGAAACAGTGATACCAAACTAGAAAGGAAAAGCAAACACAAATGTGCATGCAGCACAGAAGAAGAGCTGACTCAAAACATTCAAAGTCCTTTTTAATATACATCTCCATTAATGCAATGCAAATTATTTAGGATAAGCCTTGGGTAAACCAAAACCTTAAAGTAAACCAAAATATTTAAGGTCAATTATATAAGGAAAGCAGTAAACCAAATTTTCAGTTGGTGGAAATAAAGGTGACTACTTGCAGGAAATTGATTTACATGGGTCTTGAAAACATAATCAAAACCTTCATAGTGAAGAAATTCAGAAACAAACCAAAGAGTCTTTTCTTTATCTTCAATCAGTTGAAAAAGAAAAGTGTCTTTGATGGTATTGTATCAGCTTATAAACCCCCCTGGTAAGCTTCCTGTAAATTATGTCCCAAAGATGAATGCATTGGGAGCTCATAAGGCATTTTCTAATTAAGAAGCCATGCAAACTACTGAACACCTTAGAGAATATTCATGCTTCACCTCTCAGCAAAGAATTCTACCCTTTGTTAACAGCAACTGCTACACCAGAAGGATCATTTTGTACATACTTATTAAGGAGTAGAATCCGATATGCACTGGGAGGCAAAAACATTTAAGTATGTTATTCTTTTACAGCATACTGTGCTAAATTAAAAACATTTTTTCCTCTTAGAAAGTAATTTCTGATACCAAGAGTATAGGAGTCTCCTTAGTTAAGATCTTTGATTGTCTAGAGCAAAATGTGAGATAGCCTTAGAGAAGAATGCAGATTTGATGTATACTGAACATCTGAGCAATTCCAAAATGTAGCTATAGCTACAATCTTCTAAAAATGTTTAGAATTGCAGTAGGTAAGGTGTTACATTCATTTTCAAAACAAAACTAAAAAAGGTTTATGCTTTATCATTTGATTACTTGCTACATTAGAAATAAGAGAAAACATAATCAAAATTGTCAGTCATTATCCTGTATTATGTGCTAATGAAGAATGAGAAAGCAACTTGTGATTGTTCCTCATACTGTTATGAGGAGTCCATCAGAAGAAGTAAAGATGACATTCTCAGAAAGAACCTGTGTAGGGGCCTTTTGTCTCCTCTGTTGAGTACCATACAAGACCAGCTCAGAGCAGCAAATTTTTAGACTGTTAACCATTACAGCTCTTAAAACTGTCAGGACACCACAAAGCTTAGGGTAAATATATCATTCTAGACATATATCCATACTATCCTCTATGATACACTTTACCATTTCATGTATTTGATAGTGGGAAACTTACTTTTGGTAAAGACTGTCTACATTAAGAAGGATTTTTCAGGACTGGCCACTACTAAATAAACATAATGCTGTAACTTCAATTACAAAATGTTTTTATAGGATGATATGGGACTCCAAGTGCCTGATTGTTCTAATTAAAAAAAAAAACAAAACAACATTGTGGAATACCCATAAAGAATATGATTAAGTAATGAATATGTTTTACAGCGTCTGAGTAAATATGTATGTCTTCAGCTGTGCAGGTAGCACAACGAAAGTATACCTGAATCTACATGAAGGAGGAAAAGACAGAAATGTGCTGTATAAATTATGCCAGCTATCAAACTCGTGTACATTGAAGACTAATTATTGCAACAAAGATAGAAAGTCCCATAGGTTATTCCAGCATGTTACCCGAAGTGAAGAGCTAATTTCATAAAACTGAAGATAGTATCATGTTTAAAAATACAGAAAAAAAAAAAATCCTTTGTGATGATTAAGCTGATTCATGCGGAGCTGTTGATTTCATTTTTGAAAGAAGATCAGTGATCAGGCAAATCTTCTCCCTTGAATTCTCTCTGTCACTGCTGGTGAAACTTTTTATTTTGAAAAGATCATTTACTCCACTAGACGATATTTCTGGTTTTATTTTTTAAAGTACCCCTGAGTAATAAAAGCATAAAAGTTAAGGTAGAATTATGCTTCTTTAGATGTATTTTAAAAATGTCATCATTGCTGTGGTTTTGGTTGGTTGGTTGGTTAATGTGGTTGGTTTTGTTCTGTTGTTTTGGTTTTTTTTGTTCGATTTCTTTGGTTTGGGGGTTTTGTTTCATTTGGGTTTGTTTTTTTTTTTTTGGTTTTTGTTTTTTTTTTTTTGTTTTTTTCAACTAACCAATACATGCTTGAAATTGCATCTAGCTTATATATAGGGACTGTTCTCTCAATAAAAAGCAACTGAAATCAGCTTCCCATCAGAATGCACTGTTTGGTTCCTGCTTAGTCCTACTTTGTGAACTAGACTACAGGTTAGTTTAGGTTCCACATTTTCTTTTTGATTATTTCTGGGAAAAGAAGAAATAGCTAAGAGTTATTTTAGGTCTGGGCACTGCTTCTGTTTTGTACAAAGTGATTCTTGTTTAAATGTGCACCTAGTCAGACACATTCAGCAACATGATAGAAGCATTTTAAAAGATTAATCCAGTTCTAGTGCACCAAAAGTAAAAATCAAAATCTAGTTATCTCAAGAAGGGCTTTGCTCCCAAGATTAAAAATGAAGAAAAAACATATATTAAACACCTCAATCCTTTAAGCACAGTAGAGGACTAAAGGGCTAGATTCAATTTCTGGCAGTCAAAAGAGCCTTGTCCCTCATCCTTTCTAACAATAAGAACAGCCAGAACAAAGGGATTTGCATAGTTCTCCTTTAAGAAATGGGTCCCAGTTTAATTGTGTTAGAAATAAAACTTCTGAATCCAGTGAGTTATAACAAAGAATATGACCAGTTACCTTTTGTGACAATGAAGCAAGATACCCGTACATACTCTGTATATATATATATATATATATATATATATACACCCTGTATATATACATATAAAATACTGTGTATTTTAGAAAGGTGTTGTGGTTTAAGCCCAGTCAGCAACTCAACCATGCAGCCCTTGCTCACTCCCCCACCTTCCTCACACCACTCCCGGAGGGATGGGGAGGACAATTGAAAGAATGTAACTCCCATGGGTTGAGATAAGAACAGTCCAGTAATTAAGTTATAACACAAACCCACTACTACTACCACCAATAAAAATAGTGATAAGGGAAATAACAAGGGAAGAGAATGCAACCACTCACCACCCGCCAACCAATACCAAGCCTGACCCTAGCAGCAATCTAACCCTTCTGGGTAACTGCCCCCAGTTTTACATCCTGGGCATGACGTGCTGTGGTATGGAATACCTCTTTGGTCAGTTTGGGTCAGGTGTCCTGTCTCTTCTTCCTGCCAGCTTCCCTTCCTCCCTGGCAGAGCATGAGACTCACAAAGTCCTTGGTCAGACTAAACATTACTAAGCAGCAACTAAAAACATTGGTGTTATCAGCGCTGTTCCCAGGCTGAAATTCAAAAACACAGCCCTGCACCAGCTACTAAGAAAGAGAAAAATGACTGCTACTGCTGAACCCAGGACAAAAGGTAACAATTTGTTACTGATACAGTATTCCTGTGGTACTCTTGTTTCTCAAATCCTTGTTGAGAAGGGAGAAAATAACATCATATTGTCCATCATATTTGAAACATCTGTTATTTGAAAATAAAATTATATCGTCCATCATATTTAAAAAATCATGGCAGTCAGGTAAAGTTCCTGAAGACTGGAAAAAGGGAAATATAACTCCTATTTTCAAGACAGGGAAAATGGATGACCCGGTGAATTACAGACCAGTCAGTCTCACCTCTGTGCCTGGCAAAATCTTGGAGCAGATTCTCCTGGAAGGCATGCTAAGGCACGTGAAAATCAACAAGGTGGTTGGTGACAGCCAGCATGGCTTCACTAAGGGGAAATCCTGCCTGGCCAATTTGGTGGACTTCTATGACGGGGCTACAGAACTGAAGGACAGGGGTAGAGTAGTTGACATCATCTACCTGGACTTGTGCAAAGCGTTTGACACTGTCCCACATTACATCCTTGTCCCTAAATTGGAGAGACATCAATTTCATAGGTGGACCACTCGGTGGATAAAGAACTGGCTGGATGGCCACAAGCAAAGAGTTGTGGTCAATGGCTCAATGTCCAGCTGGAAACCAGTAACGAGTGGTGTCCCTCAGGGATCAGTGTTGGGATCGGTCTTGTTCAACCTCTTTGTTGGTGACATGGACAGTGGGATTGAGTACGCCCTCAGCAAGTTTGCCGATGACACCAAGCTGTGTGATTTGGTTGATATGCTGGAGGGAAGGGATGCCATCCAGAGGGACCTTGACACGCTTGTGAGGTGGGCTGATGCCAACCTCATGAAGTTTGAGCATGCCAAGTGCAAGGTCCTACACCTGGGTCGGAGCAATCCCAGGCACAGCTACAGGCTGGGCAGAGAAGAGATTCAGAGCAGCCCTGCGGAGAAGGACTTAGGGGTGTTGGTCAGTGAGGAACTGAACATGAGCCGGCAGTGTGTGCTTGCAGCCCAGAAAGCCAGCCGTATCCTGGGCTGCATCAAAAGGAGCGTGACCAGCAGGTAGAAGGAGGTGATCCTGCCCCTCTCCTCTGCTCTTGTGAGACCTCACTTGGAGTGTTGTATACAGTTCTGGTGTCCTCAACATAAGAAGGACATAGAGATGTTGGAGCAAGCCCAGAGGAGGGCCACGAGGATGATCAGGGGACTGGAGCACCTCCTGTATGAAGACAGGCTGAGAAAGTTGGGGCTGTTCAGCCTGGAGGAGAGAAGGCTGCATGGAGACCTCATAGCAGCCTTCCAGTATCTGAAGGGGGCCTATAGGGATGCTGAGGGGGGGGACTCTTCATTAGGGACTGTAGTGACAGGACAAGGGGTAACGGGTTAAAACTTAAACAGGGAAAGTTTAGACTGGATATAAGGAACAATTGTACTGCCAGGCCTCCCCATATTTGTACTTCAGCCATTGTCCTCCATGTAGCATTGGTTGTATGATGTATAGAGAAGACCCTGTCTTTGAACACCCAGCCCAGCATGGGCAACCGGGGAGCCAGGAGGAGCTGTGCTTCAGTGCAAATCACTTCTGAAGCAGCTTGAACCCCTTCATAGGCTGCCAGTATCTGTTGTGGGGGTTTGGGTAGCTGCTGTACTTGTCACTGGGGTTTGAGTAGCTATTGTACTTGTCGCTGAGGCTGGTGTAGCTGCTGTACTTGGAGTTCGATTAGCTGCGCTGTCTGTTGCAGTCAAAGTTTGCCTAGCTGCTGTACTTGTCACTGGGGCTGGTCTAGTTGCTGTGCTTGGAGCTGGAATAGCTGCACTGCCATTAGATCCAGTGACATTTTTTTCCTTTTGAAGGTGCTGGATAGTGTCGAAGAGGGCCCCATTTAAAATCATTTTTCTTCCAGGTCACATGATAAAGAGGGCTTAGAATCTTTACCGTGAGGGTGGTGAGGCACTGGAATGGGTTGCCCAGGGAAGTTGTGAATGCTCAATCCCTGGCAGTGTTCAAGGCCAGGTTGGACAGAGCCTTGGGTAACATGGTTTAGTGTGAGGTGTCCCTGCCCATGGCAGGGGGATTGGAACTAGATGATCTTAAGGTCCTTTCCAACCCTATTCTATGATGCTACGCTTCTAACATTTCACTTAAATTTATGGAGTTTGGGAGGTAGCCAAGTGAAAATTAGTGAGCTTCCACCATAACTTATTGAAGTTAGATATTGTTTTCATTAAACTCTCATCAACTTCACATTTCATTTATTTTCAAGTGTAGGTTTCAAGTGTTGCAGATGTGTTTGTTAAGTCTCAGGGAAGGAATATCAGCTGTCACACCTGGTTCATTGCTATGTTACGCCTTTCAGGTACTAAGCTGCAGAGTCCTTTCCTTCTCTAATGGTTGGGAGGATTTCTTTTGGAATGTTAAAATTCATCTCACTTTCTAGTGGTTAAAAATCAATCTATGGCTTACTGCTCACATAATGTGAACCAAAGCAGGCAAGCCTACGTGACTGATTCACAATGAAAATGTTTGTAGTAGCGCAGGTTCACAGTATTAATGGATAGTTTTTATTTTTCAGAATCTGACCTAACTACATAACGCTTAAAAATGAGCATCCCAATGTTTTAAACAAAGAACTGCAGTAGACAAAAAAAAAAAAGATGGGTTTTGTCTTTTCAAAGATGAAGTGATTTATATTTGAGGGAATATTGAGCTGCCAAGTAAAAATTTCTCCTTCTTTCTAATACAAGTGATGAATATGTGATGATATAGTGCTAGAAAGATTTGTCGCATTTTCCGTATTTGCACATACATTGTCCTTGTCAAGAAAGATACCTGGGAAGGATTAATTTAACTCTTCTTTACTTTGGGTTATTCATCTTGTTCTAAATACAAGAAGAAGACAACAATGCTTCAATATGGAATGGACATAGCAGAAAGAATGTGAAGAGAGCAACTCTTTCACCAAACTGTTGTGGACTGAGAAGTGTGGTAAAGGAAGAAGAGATAAAAAATCTCAGCTGTCTATGTGAAGGAATGAAAATTTGTAGATAAGGAGAAAGAAACAATCAGACACTGACTGCTAAGTAATCTCAGATATAGGCAAATTAATAATAATCTTTAATAATTTGAATTTTAACAAAACTATTCTAAAGTCTGCCCAGTAATGGTGAGGATTAATTCACTTCTATGTTTAAGATATGTATAATCAATTTATGTCACTTTAAGGTAATGATTTTCCTGTATCTGTCTTATATATTGATATAGAAACCTTGGAGAATTCTTAGCTCTTGGAATTTAAAAAATAAGTGTAAGTACACAGCCTTCAGCTACTGAAAATTGATGTATATTCACCAAAATCAGCAGGACATTACCAGCTGAAAAACTGGTCTGAATCTACAATCATCATGCTTTCAATCATGTTTAGACACAGTTGTTTCTTGTTACAAACACACTCTTAATGTGAAGCACACGACTTCTAAGCCTAGTTGCACAACTTACAACTACTTACAACTCTTCACAGCAAAACCAGAAAACTGTTTCACAGCTCTAATTTTTTTCTTATCAGCCATAAAGATACTACCACACCTCTTGGCAAAGCAAAATATGTGATACATATGTGACCCATTTCTTGAACTAATGGAGGACCATTCAAAACCAAATTTAATTCTTCGCCTTGTCATTCCTTTGAAAGTTTTCTCAAAAAACTTCCAAATATAGTTGGAAATTTGAAAATTCAGGCCTGAATCTATTCCTTACCAGTTGATAGTCACTTTTTCTCTTATCAGTGTCATCTTTTAAGGAATGCTTTCCCCTGCTGGCACTTATTTCTTGGATTTAACTTCAGACATTCTCAACCTTTATTTTCCTTGACCAAAAGAGCCATGTATTTTAGGTTGACAGAATATAGGCTCTCCTTTTTCTTGATCAGCTGAATAATATTTTCCAAGCTGCCATTTTCATAGCCAGATAACAATGATGGCTAACTTTCCTTCATGGATTAATAGTAACTTTTGTTTTTCCTCCCCCTCTGTTATTCGGCAAAAATTCCTGTTTTACAGCAGAAATTATTAACATGATCCCTAACTGAACGATCATAGAATCATAGAATCACAGAATGGTTTGGGTAAGAAGGGACCTTAAAGATCATCTAGTTCCACCCCCTTGCTATGGGCAGTGACACCTTCCACTAGACAAGGTTTCTCAAGCCCTGTCCAACCTGGCCTTGAACACTTCCAGGGATGGGGCAGCTACAGTTCTGCTGGGCAACCTGTGCCAGTGTCTCACCATCCTCACTGTAAAGAATTTCCTCCTAATATCTAAACTAATCTAAATCTGCCATCTTCCAGTTTAAAGCTATTACCCCTTGTCCTGTCACTCCATGCCCTTGTAAAATGTACCTGTCCAGATACCTTATAGGCCCTCTTTAAGCACTGGGAGGCTGCTATAGGGTATCCCTTGAGCCTTCTTTTCTTCAGGCTGAAAAAGCCCAACTTTCTCAACCTTTATTCATAGCAGAGGTGCTCCAGCTCTCTGATATCATGCTTGATAACAAGATAAGTTAATCACATTTTGTGTTTTAAGACATTTATATCACCCACATACTGACAATATATTCTACCTTTTTGATGGAATAAAAAAATTACCAGAACACTACTACAGTCAGAAATTAAAATATTAAACATCTCCTCTGTGACAGATCTTCAGAAATATCATTACTAAATTCCTTTCAATTTAACATTAATCATAATCCTAATACTATATTTTTAAGTACCTTTTATCTTCTGTAGTTTAACCAGTAATGTTGCACATCCTTATCAAAGGACGTTCCTTATCAAAGAAAATATCAGATGAGTATACCATGATGGACTTGGTGAATATGCATTATATACTTTTTCAGTTTCCTATCCACTCCTGTTTTTTTCTCTTTCTTTTTAAAGGAAAAACTTTTCTGGAACATTTATGTCATTGGAGTAAAACTAATGGTGCTTGCTATGTATGTATGTGTTCTGTGCCTTCTTAAACATACCTACCACATTTACTACTTTTCAGCTGTAAAGCACTATTTAATACAGAATAGTTATTAAAAATCTTTGCCATTAGACTGCCTGCTAACTATAGCAGTAAAGTGTCAGTTTCTGTTGAGAAACACAGCTACTGTGTTTCTGAAGCACTGACTCCTTTTTCTATGGTGTGTTTTGGAGGAAAAATGTGTAAAATCATATTTTCTTATTCAATAAAAAATTAACTGTCACAGGCGCTTTGACTAATCAGTGCAGTCCTCTTTTAACTGCACGATTTTCACAGAAGCTCCCAGTATCATGAGCATGCAGCAGCATCCTCACTGTCAGGAAAGATCTCATGCTGATCAAGGTAGAGAATGCAGCTGCAGTCTGGTTGAAGTCTCATGCAGCTGCACAATTAATACACCACCACAACAGTCAGCAGTGCCCCACATTGCAATAAGTGAGTATGGCGTGTGGCAGGTCGTAGGGGTCACAATTATTAGAAAGACATTAACAGGTGAGAAGATGAAATCACGTAAATAAGTGTTATGCTTCATTTACATATGTAAACATATTCACACCTTCTCTTAAGTGGGGTCCAGCTTTTTTTTGTGTCAGTGGACTGACCTACTACTGATTTCAGTAAGGTTAGGCTCCACTGTGTTACCAGCACTCTCACAGGAGATACAGACAATCTGACTAATTTTTAGCTATGCTCAAACTAAAATAAATGTTCCATAAAAAAATCACCAAATTACACAAATCTGTTTTGAACACTGCCTGTTATTTAATAACATTTTAAGTTAAGCAGTTGTTCAAATTCAGAGCATACGTATTTTGCTGAATACGTTAAGCATAAACCCAGAACTTTTGTGAAATTAACAAAATCATCATTACGGATTTTGACAATATGATCCAACATTTAAGGATTACAATATAATTCGCCCCAAACTAAATTACATAATTTTACCTATTTACAGGAAGATCACATAATAAATGAAACTATCAATATTGCTGCTGGAGCAATACTTTTAGTGTGTTAAATCTATATTTTATATTTAGGCTATAGACGTAAATGTATTACTTACTTAGGCTGAAATCCATCTGGGCTTATTAAAGCATAGTCCAAAGCCCAAAATATAGCTGGGAAGGCAGTAAATAAGTTAGCCAACTACAATGTGACCAACACAATAACAATACAGCCAGCTGCAAGCTGAATGTAGTAGGAACCTCTCCGCAATTAAAAATCACTATGCATGCACAGATCCTCATCAACTATTTATAACTGTTTCCTTTATTTATATTAAAGATAGAGAAAATGTAATCATGTCCAGCAGCAATTTGTTTTAAAGAACAAAAACTAGTTTAATAGGTAACAGTACAAGAATCCAAGCAAGGAAATGCAGACTTCAGTTTTTTAAACAATATCCTATTTGTAAGAAGTTGTCAGGGCCTGCTTCAAGTAAATAATGTCATTATAGGAAGGTAAGTACTTTGTCACCCGCGGCAAAATCAAGCATTCCTAAACTGTCCTTACAGACACCCAGTAAAGATTATGCAGGGCTTTGCTAGCAAACTAACAGGAACAAATTCTAGGAGAAGACTTGACAAGTGTGGAGGTTGCAGCAAAGATCTGTGGGTCATATCTAGGTGGGTAGGGAGAAATATGAATCACCTAACGAAACAAAGATCAAATGCATGACTTCTGAAAAAATGAGCAGTATAGAAAAAATAGGAGGGATTCTTATTAAAAAAGCTGACTTTATCAAACTGCTTCAGCACCTCCCTCTCATTAGACAATATATTTTAAATACTCATGTACATTTCAACTGGATATTATGAAAAAAAAATATTTCCTGAGAATAAAGCCCGTGTTCTCTTCTACTTTTTCAGTGGAACAGTCCTTCCTATCAAAGTCTCTTCAAGCAGAAATGTTTCATATAACATAATCCTTCTGGCTTCCCACAGATTTCTTTCTCAAGCTGAACGGAAGGAATTACTTCAACCCTTCCTATCTAAATTTGTAAAAAATATCTGTTCACAAAATAAAAGCTACCTTTGATGTCGATAGGCTTCATTGGAATGCTTTATTGAATAATCTTTAGTCATTCAACAGAAACTGCTTGTTCCTACTTATAATTTCAACACAATTTCATTGAAAATAACCTGAGAAATATCATTGATATTTTTAACTGTAAGATTCTTTCAGTTTTTCAAAGCTACTGCTAATTTTAGAAGTGTTAATTTACATTTTTAAAATGGAAAAAAAGTATAAAAAGTTCAAATTTTTTAAAAAATTGCGAAGTCCTTCCCTTTTTCTTTATTATGTTTCAATTTGATTGAGTTTAGGTCCTAAAGAAATTCATTTTGAGTTATAATTTCAATTAAATTCTTAGCATATAACAGCAGCATTTAAATGTTGGACTTTTGTCTCTGAAACACAAGCCTTTTGAGCTTGTTCTTATAGGTTGGAGTGGAAGGATTAGTACCATAGTCAACCATGTCAGATGGCGATACTTCATCCAGCTGTCCCATTTCATCTTGTGGAGTAGAGACATGTATGTGTGTTTATGTGCATATATGTATATGCATATAATATTTCAATAATGATTATACAAAACAGAAATTTATTGAAGCATTCTAGGGGTCTACTATATTATCTTGGGGCATATTATATTACAGCATCTTGAAATTGCACAGCAGTGACTGTCAGCTAGCCAGACTGCCTAATGTGGAGAATTGCCCTTGTTAGGTATCTTATTAAAGTTCTCAGCAGGGTTTTTGATTTGTCTCAGCATCAGATGAATAGCAGCCTTTATTCAAGAGAGGGATAACTACAGTCTAACTAGATTATGCTAAATTCTAGAAGTGTGCTTTCACAGTTGCCAATTCTTATTTTTTTTTTCTTTTTCTACTGTATATTTCCAAGGGGCCTATGACTACAGACCCTATTCATACGCAATATTACCCTTGGTTAGATCACTACCACACCAATGACACCAGCTTAGTTTCACAAGGTTATTTAACTTAAGTTGTTTCTTGGTTATGGAGTATGCATGAAATTTTTAGTCATTTGGAAGTAGCTACTACATTAAGTAAAAAATCATGGCAGCCTCCCCTGTTCCCCTACTTTTTTTGAAGGTCCTCTTGAAGGAGTAGAAAATGCTGTTATTCTATCATTATTAATGTAATTCTAGACATCAGTTACCAACTTTTATTAAAAAAACTCTCTCAGCAAGAGAGAGTCTTTGCACAGCACAGAATCAGATAATACACAGACAGGAAATAAATAGCTGATCTTCAAAGTAAATCTGCAAGTACAATTCCTTATGCCCTACATTCAGCAAGAACAATTTTTTGATAGATACCCCAAATGAAGTAGAGTTCAAGAGCTTCAATCATTGAAACAAGTGCAATCTTTATTTAACTCCCTGCTCTACCAGATAGGGATGATGAGAAAGCAAGCTACTGAGAATAAGAGCTGTTGAAGGGCAGATTTGCTGTGAAAGATGGCTTTCAAGATCTTGCTCTCAAAGCCCGAAGTCAGATACCTGTGATCTCTGCACAACATACAGAGACAGTTAAGTACCTCAGAAAGGTTACTGAAAGTTGCTTCAGGGAGAGTGAGGAGATGCCAATCCAACAGCAGATGTTACAGTGAGCGTCTATAATCCCATCCTCATTTGAGGTTTGAGCAGCTCATTATAGTCTGCAAACAGATGCCCTATGTCTGATCCACATCTAGAAACAGGAATACTGATGGTAGATGGCTACAGATTGTTCTTACTAAGAGCTATATAGGACTTGTTTTCTTCCACTGATGGTGGCTGTTAACGTTTCATGAAGATCTTAATGGATGAACCATTCAGGGAGATCTGAGCACCTCTCCTGTGTTGACATCTGTTTTCTAGGGAACATCTGATTCATACAAAAGAACTCTGTGTTCAAACACTAGTTTTCTCCCTCCTTTAAAGTGACAGTTGAGCTACCTTTTGGCCTCTCTCTTCCTAGTGCCAGAAGTCTTGCATTAAGGAATGCATAGTGGCCCAACTTCAGCAGGAAAGGTGCAATGAACCCTCATGCTGCTGAGGCTACATACAGACTGGCAGTTGACAGATACCTAGAGAGAGAGACATTGATTTGACACTTGCAGAATAAAGATTGAATTCTCTATTTCTGTAGGTTCTGCTAGTGGTCTAGCCCTCTAGAGTAAAAGAATGGGCAAAAACTTGGTGGAGGCACCACAACTTTTAAAGTATATAATCACAACTGGATTTTCTGGGAGGTCAGTATAGCCTGACTGCATACAGAAATTGAAGTGCTATGGGAGAAAAGGTACTCTTTGCCTAGATCCTAATGGAGGACCTGGTTATCTAGCTGCTTAGGACACATATAAGCAGGCTTGGAAGCATATTAACATTCTTGGTCAAATGCTCCAGGCTCCCAGTACCTCCAAGCAGGGGAGAGCTGGTAAAAACACTACGAATAGATCTAGTAAACTGCATCTGAAATATCTCCCATTTCTTCAGCCCTCATCATCAGGTACTTCTCAAAAGTTACTTGTCTGTGCTTCCCAAAGGACCACTAGTCTCTGGAGTTTCTGAACATGTTTGAAGGTATCATTTTATGATTTTTTCACCACATGCAAGAACACAGCCAATGCTGAAACCTAAACATACACAAACACACATAATACATTCCATTTATCATTTACAGTTAATGATTTTCCTGATTAGCTAAAAATACACCTGATAAAGAAACAGAATCTTTAATACAAAAATATGTTGTATATCTTGCACTCATTTGATACAGCTCAGGGCTGAACAGTGTTTTTCATGAAGGTTAATTGGGAAATTATGACTCAAATTTTTATATATCACATCATGATAACAGTGGAGAAATTTTCCATTCTAATAGATTTTAAAAGATTACTTTTTTTGAAGTTGGGGTCATGAAGTACTTGAAAAGTGTAGTAGAAAATTCCAGTTTTGCTCCCCCACAAAATGCTTTGCTTATATAAACCTTTGTCATCTTAACACAACCTTACACTCTGACAATTTTAAATCAGCATATAAGTCATAGTATATAGTCACTGAATATTGACAGTACAGAGTAAAATAAATCAGTTTTTTCCACGTCAGTCCAGGATATCATCTCATCTTTAGCACACCTTAAAAGCTATTGTGACCTGCAATTTAATATACTTGGTGTTTTAACAAGGGCCTGTTTCTGCAGGGTTGTATAAACATTAGCCAGCAAGGTCACTAGGAGCTTCAAACTCCTTGTGAAGGCTTTGCTTGAGAGGTTAGTAGGAGGCAGATTGCTCAATCAATTTCTCTTCTTTTAAATTAAATTTCTTTCATAACAGAACAGTTTAGGTTACAGTAACAGGGAGCCAGAGAATGGTTGCAAAGACTTAGGAAGACCTATTTTTAAAGTAATAGTGGGAACCAGCATCTGGACTGTAGTGCCCCCACTCCCAAATAATTTGTTCTGTCCTGAAATTCTAATATAACCTACTTGGTGAAGAATTTGCCTGTTAGGATTTAAGTTTCAAAAGTGCATGTGATAAATGTTGACATAGTTTTCCATGTTGAGCTTGATCTGATGCTCAGATCTGACACAGAAATTAAGAAATTTGGACTAGGCTGTCTGCTATATAAATAACCATGTTTTCCTACCTGCCATCCCCAGTCTGAGAATTTCTGTCCAGCAGATGATAGACTAGATAAAACCAAACTAGCTGAATGAAGAGATTTTTTTTGGGGGGTGGGGAATATCAGAGTAATATCCTGCAAAAGTGTATGGAAAACTAGCATAGTGAGTGGTGTAAGCAGAAAACTTTTAAGAAGATGGATCATAGTTTCAAAGAAGATGAACATAAGTTGTTACATTAAAACCAAACCCAGTTCATGTAATCAGGCTCTACTTGGCTAAGCATCTTGAGAAAGATGGAGAAAAGGAGGAGGAAACACACTGGAATTAAAGGCAACATGTTTCAGGAAAAAAGACCTCTTTAATTTTAACACAACCAACCCGTGGAAGTCACCACCATTAATTATAGTCAAATCCAGTATCTTGGATTTAGTGAATGCACAGCAATTTTTACTATTTATATAGACAAAAATATAATTTGCAATTAAATGTAGATTTTTCAGAATAAACTGATCTCTGAACTTCTACTGTTTCTGTTTTTTACTGAAGGCATATTGTACCAGTCACAAAAGACAATGGGAAATCAGACTACTGATCTGATCTGGAGACAAATGATGCTTTCAGTGTTACTGTTGTTTGCACAACTGGTGGTCTCCTGGCTCATTCAAAACCAAATATGAAAGTTATGCAAAGAAGCAAAAATTTTCCATTGTTGTTTAAATAGTGGCAATATTGAATATTCTGAGCACAAAGAGCTGTTCAAATATAGTCTGTACTACGGAGAAGACTTCCAACATCTCATCTTCATTGTTTTTTCCTGTTCAATATTCACTCAGCTGTGGAAGGATGTTTTCAGACATCAAATAGTCAGAAGAAGCACTGCAAAATTAATAACATTGATTCCATTAAAGAGAGCAATAAAACTTTCATTGGACTTCTATAGAGGAATATGGACAATGCAGATGACTTTTAAATATCTGCATATATTCATATTTGTTTCTCCTATCTTGCCCCCTTCTAAGAACCTAGTTATTGTGTTCCTTAAGCCAGATCCTGCAAAAACAAAACTCCCAGTGCTGCCAATTTTAAAAATACAAAGAAAAGCTTTTGCATGAAGAGCACAGATACAGTCTTTTTATAAGCTAAAGGTTATACAGCTCCACAGGAATATAACACTCAAATACAAAATAAAGGTTATGTATTTCTGTCAGGAGGTACTCAGACAATAGGTGCACTGCTCATTATTTGTTGCTACAGGAGGGTGCTTCCTGCTTAGAGCTGGTTACTTATGTTATTGGCAGTTTTTGTTAAATAAGAATATTAATGTATACATCAGAATGTATGTATAGAAGAGAAAGAAAATATTTATTTCCATTTAGAGGGAAATGCAGAGACATTCCCATAATTACACTTAGCAATAATTGTTGGAAGGCATTAGGAAAAAAATTATTCATAAATTCAACCATGCAACTTCTCAAAGTATTAATATCTCAATAAATTGAGAAATTCAGAAAATTTCAAGCTGAGGAAAACAAACACCATTTTTCTGACTCTGCAGTTTCTGTCATTTTAGGCAGCATACAGATGAAGATTAACCTCTCTGCCTGTCTTTAATGCATAACATATGTGTGCTGCTGCTGGGCTTTTTGAAGGAGTTGTGCCGAAGGTATGGGGGCAGGAGGGAAAAAAGTAGAAATGAGCGGTTCTGGCGAGCATTTGCTGTTTGTGATCTAGTTGAAAAACTGAACGTGTTTGTAAGAGGGAAGAAAATTCAGCACTGCTGAAAACAAATGGCCTCTTCACTTAAAGAAAACTTGAGGTGGCTATGGAAGGGAATTTCTTTACTGAAAACAAATGTATTCTCACTGTAGGAAAAAAACAGAACAACAAACAAATAAAATTAACTGAGTATCTCAGGATTAAATACCTAGCTAGGAATGTGTTTCTCACTGATTTGAAGAATAAGGGCAGTAGGAGAGGTTGCCTCAAATTTCTCCCAAATGAAGGATTGTGGGGGTGGACTAGAGGGGGCTGAAGACTGTAACATCAGGAGACACATTTGTTCAGTCTTTGCTGGCATTTCCAAGCTAAAGAATTTGTTTCTGCAAAAAAGGTTAAAAACTGTTCTGTGACTTGGATTAAATTAATTTCTTTGGCATGAAAAGACTTTTACTTCTCTCTGCTTGGTTCCCAAATCAGAGTAGTCTTTTTTTGTTTCCGTTCACTGTCTTAGTTTGTCAGCATTGTTACGCTTTCTTTTGCTTGCACAGAAATATTCTGTCATTATATCTGATTTTTTCCTGCTATTATACATCCTAATTCACATCTCTGTCCCCCACTGGTCCTTGCTGTCTTTTTCCACTCTACATATGGTAACGAAATTTTGATTAAAATTTGTTCAGATCTTGCTCAGGGCTTGTTTAGTTCTCATCACTGTCTACTGGAGAAAAAAAAAAAAACATAAATACAAGAAGCCAGAACTTTCCTAAGTTTCAACAGTTGAAGTGTTTGTTGGTTTGGGGTTGTTTTTTTGTTGTTGCTGTTGGTTTTGGAGGGGTTTTTTGGTGTTTGGGGTTTTTTTTTTTTGGTTTTGGTTGGTTGGTTGGTTGGGTTTTTTTCCTCTTGTTTTAGGTATTGTTTTTAAATGTTCTATTACAGAAACAGTATTCTGCTACCTGAAACATATAATTCAACTAACAATGCATGTTTTAAAATATTTTTCCCACCTGAGCTCACAAGTGGTTAAAAGTATATCCAAAACAGATGTAAGGACCAAAGAGTCTGCAGCATTCTCTATGAATTTGACTTTTGCTACAGTTATACTCAATGCCTGCATAATGTTTTGATGATGCTTAACTAACCAGTTTTTGAAGATTTCCAATATTGGAGACTCTACAGTCCTCCTAAGAACAACAGTTCAATGCATTTGTTGCAACAAAACTTCTGATATTTTTTTCCTCATGTCCTCCTAACCTACAATAGATCTTCACTGAATATTGAGGCTATTTCCTGTGCTATTTCACACAGACATGAGAATCAGATTATATTCTTGCTAACAAGCTTTTATGTTCATGAAAGCTGTCCCCTTTTTCTCATGAGCAAGCCTAATTCTCATACTGGCAAGACTCACAATAGCTATAGGTTTTCCCCTTCGTGTAGTACTACTGACATATATTCTGCATAACATCATGAACCAATAATAATAATGATAAGAGAAATAACAAGGGAAGAGAATACGATACCACCTGCCGACTGAGCCTGACCGAGCAGTGAGTGCCCTTCTGGGTAACTCCCAGTTACATCCCGGGCATGACGTGCTGTGGTATGGAATACCTCTTTGGCTAGTTTGGGTCAGGTGTCCTGTCTCTGCTTCCTCCTGGCTTCCCCTCCTCCCTGGCAGAGCATGAGACTCACAAAGTCCTTGGTCAGACTAAACATCAGTGTTATCAGCGCTGTTCCCAGGCTGAAAGTCAAAAGCACAGGGCTGAATCAGCTACTAAGAAGGAGAAAAAATGACTGCTACTGCTAAACCCAGGACACTTTAACTTATACTTTTCTAGTATAGAAGCAGGTCAAGCATATGACCTTTCCAGACATATTTCTTGTTTCATATTTAGCTATTTCTTTTCTGCTTCAAGCTGTTTTCATTTTCCTGTGGGTGACACCAGATTTATCACTGTCCTGATGCCACCTCTTGCAGGATAGTAAAGAGAGAGAAATCTAAACTGATTCACCGGAGAGTTGTGTAACGTGGCAATTGTCTCTAACTTTCCATTTAAGCAGACCTAGACTAATTTACTGGTGCATTATTTAAGGTTTTCCTTCTTGCAGCCTGTGTTTATTTCATCAATTTTCATGCAGCTGGTAATTTCTAATTATTTCCAGCATTTTACTTGTATGGCTATGTGCAGTCATCATGACAAAGTGTTACTCTTGAGAGGTATTCAAAATCTTTCCAACTTTTCTGAATGTGACAGGACAAGATGCTGGATATGGTTGAAGTCATGGAATGAAAAACATCATGGGAATATGACTCAGGACTAGTCATCACCACCTGGAAAGCTGTCATTAAAAAAAAATCATGTTAGAATTCAGCATACGGTTCTGAATCTTGCAAAGTTGCTCTAAGGCATGTTAACAAACAAGAATCAGTTTCTAGAGGTTTACCATCAGCGGTGTTTCTTTGGGGCAAAAGTTTTCTCTGAAAGAAAGAGACCTTCCAAAATCAGACTTGACCTCTAGAACAGGTTTTCGGAATGAAGTCATAGTGGTTCAAACTTCTTCTGCACTACCTCACATTCCTCTAAATGGTGCAGGCAATTGCAGGAAGTGAAGCAGCATCTGATATTCCAAATTATGCTGGATAACAACAGTTCTGATAATAAAGCAACCCTAATTAATGTGAGATGACTCTCAAGTCATTATAATATTTTCTGCAGTCTTTGGGGCATAAAACATAAACCACCAGTTGTTCTCTCAAGCTAGTATCAAGGTTGCTCTATTAGTACCCAAAGGGTTAATAAGGATCTGCTCTAAAGTATTTAACCATAGAAACTGGCCATGTACCCATCCTAGAATGATCCTCTTCACTTTTATCTATGTTGAATCATACTTTACTATTTTAATCTGTTTCAGTATTTAATTATATCTTTGAAGCAAATGGTATGAACTCTATTTCACTTCATTTTTTTCTGCTTCTTGTGCTGTTCTGCCAGTTCAGCTCTTCAGAATTCTCTTAGCCCTATTATTTCATTTTCCCTGTTAACCATCACAGGGGAACAAGTGTGCCAAAGTACTCTAAAATCCAAAAATGTCCTGCAGGGAAGTTCACAATAAGGCCTTAACTTCTGCACTAAAACATAAATGAGAATATTGCATGGCCCCTGAATCTACATAAGAATTACTAAAATAACTTTTTCTTTTTTTTTAAATCTACAATATTTACTTTTTTTTCTTCCTAATCCATCCATAATTCTCTGGAAGAACATAATTAAGCTAAAACTAGAAGCATTAAAACAGCTTTGTATTTTAGTAATAGTTTTTCTTTTCATCTCCTTTCGTTTCTAGCTGTCTCGTTAGCATAATGGCTGTATTGGCAGTCATTGGAAGAATGAGATTATCTAGTGATGAACACTTCCATAGTGAAGTATTTAAACTAGGGTGTAAGCTCATTAAGAACTCAGTGGCTCTAGTGGGAGTCGAGAATGCTCAGCACCAGCTAAAAAAATACACATACTTTTGCAGAATCTGGACTAACTGTTTCTCAGTTCCATTTCATTTCCAATTGCATTTGTTATTCTTTTTTGATAATTTACTTGATAAACAAAAAAAACCAAAACTTTTTTCAGAGGACCTTGTAGTTTATGATCTGAATCAGCAAACTTACATCAGGAGAAGGTGCTCAGAACATCAAGAACTGAGGCAATTACAGTCTTTCATCTCTAGTATCAGGGTGCTTCAGAATTGTTAAAATATTTACTTTCACAGGCTGTACTCAGCACCTTGAATAATCTTCCCTTGAAGATTCTCAAGTTGACGTACATGCATCCTATAACTTCTTGGCTTTACAGTAATTTCTGGTTGACACAATAAGGCATGCATCAGTTATAAAGCTTTTCTTTTTTTTTTTTTTCTAATGCAGTCGAAACTAGAAAAGCCATTTTTTCAGCCAGCTTGGTCAAAAAAGCCAATAAATCAACATTGTGATAAGTGACTATTAATCCAAAACAATGAATGCTTTATCACAAAGATAATTAGACACACTCTGGTCAGATCTGACGTTATCTCAACCCTTCGTGCCCCATGTTGGGTGCCACAAACAGAGCAGCTGCTGGTGCTACTCAACACCCAAGCAGGGTCAGGTTTGGTTAGTACTTGGATGGCGGAAATCCATTGTGGTTTTCCTGCACAAGTAAAACCGTAGAGTAGCCCGTGGTGTGTACCTCCTATATCTTTGCTCTTGAGGACGCAAAGATAGGACGCATTTTGTTAATAGCTGAGACATGGGTTGGTACATGTGGGAGCTGGATAGATCAGATAGGTCGTGTCTCAATTGTTTGAACTCCTGGGACAGTTTTTCCAGATTTTACACTTGTTCACTGGTGAAGTTCCAAAGCACTGGAGGGGCCCAATGGCCAAGATACTTGCCCATACTATCCCACACACCCTGCCACTCATGACTGTCCAGACTCGGGGAAAATCTCTTGTTCCTCCTATATCGTTGTCTAACCCTAGACAAGACCCAAACCCAACTCTGCTTAACTTTCAAGATCAGATGAAATGGTTGTGGGTAAAACACACTCTGTATGTTTGCCAACATGGTGAACCCCATCACAATCAGCAGACAGGTCTCAAGGGTACCCAAAGGCCATTCAAAACCTTCAGAACTCTCAAATAAATAGTCTGATGGGGAAGCTGCGAGTGTAAACGAATGTCTCCTTCATAGGTTGACCACCCGAGGAGGGGAAAAAAGATGTGTAATTGCTAAACACTTCTATTATATACCTCCCAAAGTATAGAGGTGGTGACCGCACTGGGAACACAAGCCAGATCAGTTTCATGATCAATGATTCCAAGTCATTACCATTAAGTACAATGAAAAAAGAACCTTAGCCCAAGCCCCTCCAGCCACTGCCACGGTGCAGAACCTGGTGGTGAAGGTATGCCATGTAGTCGCTCATGTACCTTAGAGTCAGGCCACTGAGGAACACCAGAACAACCAACAAGGGGATAAAGCTACTCCAACTCCAACTACAGCAGCTGCAGCAACCCCAGTGACAAATACAGCAGCTACTCAAACTCTGACTACAACAGACAAGGAGGCTACTGCAACTCCAAGCATAGCAGACATGGGAAAGTGGGACGGAAAACCTACCTCAGCTCTGGAGGAACAGGTGCGCGAATTGAAGAGGAGAGCAAAGGTCAAGGATGATCAACCCATGATAGCTGCAGTTTCAGTCTCTGGTAAGCGGGTTCCCAGGTGGAGTGCAAGAGCTGATTTAACTCCTGCGATAAAGAAGACTAATTTCTTTCTACAAAATATAAGTGAACAATATTGTGATCACTATTAGAGAGACCCTGCCTCCAGCAAGGTGGAGGTAAGGGACAATTGGATTTACTAGGTACTTATACAGCAGTACAAGCCTGAGCAATGCCGAGATTGTGAGTTCGAGCTGCTTCAGAAGTGATTTGCACTGATGCACAGCTCCTCCTGGCACCCCGGTTGCCCGTGCTGGGCTGGATGTTCAAAGGCAGGGTCTCCTCTACACATCATGCAACCAATGGTACATGGAGTAAGTGGGCTGCACTAATTACACAACGAGCTTGAATAGGAAATCCCAGTCATCCAGGCATTCTAGAAGTCATCATGGACTGGCCAGAGGGCAAAGATTTTGGAATGTCATCAAAGGAGGAGGCGGTGCGTGCTGAAGAGGCCCCACCATATAATAAACTGTCAGAAAGTGAAAAGCAGTATGCCTTGTTTACTGATGGCTCTTGCCGTATTGTGGGAAAGCATCGGAGATGGAAGGCAGCTGTATGGAGTCCTGGACCACAAGTTGCAGAAACTGCTGAAGGAGAGGGTGAATCGAGTCCGTCTGCCGAGGTGAAAGCCATCCAGCTGGCCCTGGACATTGCTGAACGAGAAAAGTGGCCAGTACTTTATCTCTATACTGACTCATGGATGGTGGCAAATGCCCTGTGGGGGTGCTTGAAGCAATGGAAGCAGAGCAACTGGCAATGCAGAGGTAAACCCATCTGGGCTGCTGCACTGTGGAAAGAGGTCGCTGCTCAGGTCCGGTGGGTATCAGTCAGAGGGTGGTGAGTGGTTGTGTTCTCTTCCCTTGTTATTTCCCTTATCATTATTATTATTGGTGGTAGCAGTAGTGGTTTGTGTTATACCTTAGTTACTGAACTGTTCTTATCTCAACCCGTGGGAGTTACATTCTTTCGATTCTCCTCCCCATCCCTCTGGGTGGGGGGGAAGGAAGAAGAGGGGGAGCAAGTGAGCAGCTGCATGGTTCTGAGTTACCAGCTGGGCTTAAACCATGACAGTTCTTTGTGTATAATCCTCCTTTGGCTTATTTGCACTCTTCATTGATTACTGTTTTCTAGTTATGACCTTGTTTAACGCAATTTTGATTGAGGTTTTATTGCATATGTTTGTATTGTATTATACAGCAACCAAGAAAAAGGCCATACGCATGATTATACTCAGTTCCTAAATGATATCAAACTATGTGAAATATACCATCTCAGTGAATGATCTTCCCATTTTCATGCTATTTCACACTACTACACTGGAATTTGTAGAGTGGCAGGAAAGATATATATACTATCTAATGCAATTAGGAATAGGTCAGAAGGAGCCCCTAAACTGCTGGTTGCCAGAAGCCACTAGGGCATTTCAAGGAAATATATTTAATAGATTCCTTTTACTTATGTACTTTATTCAAGCATCTGCTATTTGCCACTGTTAGAGCAAAGATACTCGACCAGATGGACCCTTGGGCTGACAAAATTTGACTGTTTTATGAAAAGACTATTTTAGAACCAATAATATTAAAGCAAGAAAGCAGTTGGCATGAATGCCACAAACATCAAACTTTACTGGCGGTGATGTCATATTACAGTGAGAGTAAAGATGTTCTACTTGACCAGAAGTGTGATGAGAGGATTGGAATTGACTGTAAGATTTCTTACAAGAAAAAAAGAAAAAACACTCAGCTTTAGAAGGCAATCTTCACAGTGCACTCTGTTTACCCCTGACAGAATTTATGGTTTTATGAAGGACCAGTGTGGCAGCCCAAGAACTTCAGTCCTTCACATATTCACAAAGAAAAGATGATTTGGGACTTACACTACTGACTTCGCTGAGATTTTCTGCTAATGCAGAAGAATAGTCTAGAGTTGAGGCTTCTGAATCCTCTCTTGGCTTCTCCAGAGACCATTTTACATGAGCTGCAACAGACAACAGTTACTGAAAAGTGACAACCCTTAAACACTTGGATTCTATGAACCGATGATCTGCTCGACAGCCTTTTTAATAAGAAAGCAAACATTTCTCACTTTGGAATGTTGCATACACACTGTGCATTCCCTCCATTGACAAGTTCAAGCTAAAAGAGGTGAGTAACAGATGAAGCAGTTTGCTCAGCAGTTTGCACAGCAGTCTCTAGCTTTTGCTTTGGGAGCTTTTAGACCTTCTGGGGACAAGGTCCAGAACCACTGGACAATGCCTGGATTTTAAGTCTGAGAAACCTGAGGGTACTTTCTGCTGCCAGGTAAGGATGAGGTAAGCTTTATCAGATTCTGAGCTCAGTCAGCTGCCCTTGACCTAAAAGGTGCATGAAGACTTTGTTGAAGGTATGCCCTGACTACAGATGGTCAAGCGCTGATTTAGGTAGTACTAGGGAGAGGCTTGTAAAAGAGCTAGGTCTAAAGTGCAGCTCTCAGGTGCAGCAGCTTATTCAGAAGTTGTCACAGTGCATATTTTCCATATTTTCCAGAACATGGTGGAGCAGCTGTCCCGACTATGGTGGAAGCTTTGAGATAGACAGGGCTTTGTGTGGTAGATGCAGCTTTGTAAGTCCCAGACTGCAGACAGTACCTGGGGCCTCCAGATGAGTGAAGCTAGAGAAATGGTCTTTTTTCTGCAGGAAGCATGCCATTGTTGAGAAGTTGAGTTACTGGCTGGAGGAGTCACAGGAGGAAGTCAGCAGGCTCCACAATGTCAGAGAGGATGACAGAGACACACAGGATCTTCCCAGAGACTCAACAGCTGGAAAACTCCCAAACCCCAACTGCAGTGGAGACATAGGCAGAGACTATCTCTAGCAGAAGAATAAGATGAGGGTAAATCAGTGAATATTGTCTGCCTAGACTTCAGTGAGATTTTGACACTGTCTCCCAGAAGATCCTCATAAAGAAGTCAATAAAGTATGGCCAGGTTGAGCAGATGGTAAAGTGATTTTAAAACTGCTCAATAGCCAGGCCCAGAAGGTAGATTTCAGTGGCTCAAAGTCTAGCTGTGTACGACAGGGGTTAGTACTGGATCTGATCACGTTCAACATCTTCATTAATGATCTGGATGATGGGGCAGAGTGCACCTTCAGCAAGTTTGGATATTAAACCAAACTTAGAGGAGTGCTTGATACACAAAAGGGTTGTTCTGCCATCCGGAGGGACATCGACAGGCTGGAGAAATGGGAAAGACAGGAGACTCATGAAAGGGAAGTGCAAAGTCCAGCATCTGGGGAGAAAACTCCAGTTATCAGTACTTGCGGCCGACCAGCTGGAAAACTGCTTTTTGGAAAAGGACCTAGTTTCCTAATGGACAAGTTGAAAAACCTGTCTTTACATGGTTCTGGGCAACCAGCTATGAGTGGTTCTGCTTGAGTTAAGGTGACAGGACAAGATGATCTTCAGAGATACCTTCCAATCTCTGCCCTTCTCTGATAAGCCTAAGGAATCTAATAGTGAAGGATAACTTTGGAATGCTAAAGAATCAGATGTAATTTAGATGGAAATAGTCATTTATCCCAGACTTCAGTCTTCACCTCTTTAGCCAATACACATGATAAACACAAACACAGATCTTTGACATATTCTGCAAAAGCAAAGCAGCCAGAAATCAAGCTTAAATACAGGGTCCTCAACCTGGGTCATGGGAACCCCCGGTATCAATACAGCTCGGGGGATGAAGGGATTGAACACACCTTCAAAGAAGGACTTGAGGCTACTGGTGGATGAAAAAATGGACATAAGCCAAAAGCCAGCCATATTCTGGACTGCATCAAAAGGAGCATGACCAGCAGGTTGAGGGAAGCAATTCTTCCCTTTTACTCTGCTCTCATGAGACCCCACCTGGAGTACAGCATTCAGCTCTGGGGCTCTCAGCACAGGAAAGACAAGAACCTATTGAAGTGCGTCCAGAGGAGGAACACAAAATGGTCAGTGGGATAGAACATCTTTCCTATGAAGAAAGGCTGTTCAGCCTGGATAAGAGAAGGCTCCAGGAAGACCTTATTGCAGCCTGCTCATTGCAGAAGGGGTTGGACTAGATAATCTTTGAAGACAACTTCCAAACCCAAACTGTCCTATGATAACCTGGAAGAAATTAAGTGAAAGCAGCATTTCTTGATGACACAGATTAGGTATTAAATGGAGAATTGCTAACTTAGTAAAAAGACCACTATTCTATGATTCTATGATTCTAATAGGATACAGGGAGAGAGAGGGAGGAAAAAAAAAAAAGAAAAAACAAAGAGACATCTTTTTTTATCAAAGTGGGATAGAATAGCAGGATATTTAAATGAAGTCTTGGGTAACATAACATTAGGTGTCTGTACTCGGAGTACAGGGATCATATAGGAAAAACATAAAGAATAAACTAACTGAAATTAGTGTAGGAATAGAGTTCTATTCAAAAAGAAAAAGTGAAAAGGGTCACATACATGAGTGCACGATCTGCTTTTTTTTTTCCTTCTGTTTCAGGATTTGTTGAACAACCTCTATCCTCTCAGGCTTTTTGAAGATTACAAGGAATTGAGAAAAAATATCTGTTGAGAGTATCTGGTTTAAAATAAAACAGAATAAAATAAATTGTAAGCATTCAATAAACAATTTAAGAGGAATTGTGGGCTGAAACAAACTGAATTTTCAGGTGAAACAAAAAACAGTAATGGAAGTCTTTGCCACAATATTTTTGGATGAAATATATAGTAGTGTATGTTTGAAAAAATGGATTTGAATAAGTTGGAACCAACAATTAAGAGCAGCTCTTTTACAGTGCATTTTGAATAAGAAAGCATTAACTCACAATGTACAATAGCACAATAAATAAAACTGATCACAAAGCAATAGGGTTTGTGATTTTAAAGTGAGGAACCAATAAGAGCAGTGGAACAATAAAAATCTTGAAACAAATGCAAATTTCAGCATAGAGAATTGCTAGAATAGATGCCAGGCAGGGGAAAAATGTTCAGAAAAAGCTTTAGTTTTGACAAATGTCACTATTAAGTCAAAAGAACAAACTGTTTCAATACAGAGAAAAGGTGGGAAATTATATGCCATTAGTGCTACAAAACCTGGAAACTAAAAAGACTTGTATGTAACCTGTCCCTGTCTTTAATGTGCAATCCCATAGAAAATGTGTACCCGTACAGAGATATACTACGGAAGATTGAAAGAAATAACACTTGGTAAGGGGCACAAAGTTAGGAAAGCTTTTATGACAAGACAAACAAGAAGAGCAGGATTTTCTCATTAGGCAGCAAGCAAACTACAGACGACTCAAAAAAAATTCAATGCCCAGTTTGCTAAGTTAAAAAGATCATAATTGAGTGTCATTGTTATGTTATGGCAGGCAATTATTTTGCATTGCTGCATGAAAGGTAAGCCTAAACTGGAACACTCTGTCCAGTTTTACATACTGAGAAGATTGCTAACAAATTGGAACAAATTGAAAGAACAGCAGAAATGCAAAGTTTTAAAAACATAACCTAGAAGGAAAGATTTAAAAGTAAATTAGGTTCGTTTAGAGAAGAATGAAAGGGTATATGTAATAGGTGTCTCCAGATACATATTAAAATATTGTAAAAAGAGATGAATGATTCATATTTCTCAGTTATGTAATCTAATTTGCAGAAAGGAATAGTTAGTTTAGAAAATAGTACCCAAATATAGTAAGTCAAAGGAACAACTATTGGGGCTATGAAACCTGATTCATGATTAGGTCTGTACATTAAACAATCAAACAGTTCTAAAACCAAATTGGATCAACATTCCTCAGCAGTATTGTAACCATAGCTGGTTCTTCAACATGGGTGAAGCATTTCCTTATACTTCCTGCTGTCCTGTATATTGTCACATCATTGATTTTGTTACGTAAAAGTCAATTCCTTTTCCAGTTTTCTTTTTTTTATATATTATGGAATTGTTACAGGATTTAAAAACCTCTTTTTGTTTCTCATTCAATCATGATTTATCTTGGATGGACTGTGCCAAGACCAATTTCATTGTGCTAAGTCTGTAATTTTTTACCAAAACCTTTTATAATCAAGTATTCTGCAGTTAAATCAGTAACCTAAGGTTGTGGCAAGTAAAACTTGCTTTTTACTAAAAAAAAAAAAAAAATAACGTGCCTGTTTTTGATTCTTGCATTTCATATTGCACCATGCGCTCCTGTGCCTGTTTGTGTGACAATCCTTGCAAACACAGATATAGTCACTTTTACTTTGAAAAAATAAAGAAAATAAAAAAAACCTTCCAGGTCATGTGTTTTAACTTTACCTTTTAATGAGTTCTCAAAATTCACCTCTATTCCTCAAGCTTCTGAGTTCTGAAATGCAAACCAATTTTATTTCTGTTTCAAAATCTATTATAGAATATCGTATTACTCTTAATTACTACTTCTCAGTTACGTAACCTGTCTAATTGACAGCAAAGGAGATTTGGTTTAGAAAATTGTACCCAATATCTATTTAAAAGGTTAGTAAGCCAGAGGAACTGTTAGTGCAGCTGTGAAACTTGATCAATGATCAGGTTTGTTAAAATATGTTAGAATATTTAATATCATCACTGCCATAATTTAACCATAATTAAGTTTAATATGACTTCTATTATCCCAAAAATCAAAGTAAATGAAAACGAATTCTGTACTGTAGCAATGGTATATAAAACCGTTATTTTTTTTAATTAAACCATCAATTTCACAAAGTAAATAAAAATAAATTATTTCATTTTCGGTAGCAAAAAGACATTTAGCATTTAGGGGCATTTCAGCATTTAGGGCAACAAACAGAGCTGTCATTCACGTTTTTGGCAAGGTGAAAAGCTCTTCCTAGACTTGAAAAGCTCTTCCTAGACTGCTGACGAAAACCCTATCTCTGCTTTCACCTTAGTGATGCCTGATAAAACTCCCATATACCTATACACTGTCAGTCAGTCTTTGTTCTCAAGTGCCCTTCATTTTATTTTATTGAAACATTTTCTACATCATTATCAGCAAGCAAACTCTTTTGCTGCTGCTCTGCTCAGCCTATTCTTTTCTATAGCAACAGGTTCTTTTGTTCTCTTCTCTTCAGGTGTTACATCTGACAAAGCTGCTGTTTGTTGGTCAGCTTGTCCCAACAATCCCTTCTTCATGCAAGTATGAAACACCATCCTTGTACCTTCCAAAGAATGCTTTTATTTGCCCTAACGTGAGCTTTTCTTTGGGTATGCTTTATTGTAGTGCAGTATGGAATGGAAATAATTTAAGATCTGGAAAGAAAGCTAACAAGTGTAATAGTAGTATAAACCCTTGGAGGTGAAGCTAGAGGAATTCCAAAGGTGAATAAAACCAGCTTCCACTTCCAAACCAGTTACAAAACCTTCTATTGGACCCTAAGAATGTACTGATTTTTTTTATAGTTATTTTTTTATAGCTCCTGTTATACTGAAAAGAAAATTTGTCAGCCACGTCACAGTGTTTTTGCCCAGTTGGTAATTAAACTTGAAAGATGTACTGTTGGCACTTCACTTGAAGATGGGGGCTTGGGGGGTGGTGTTAGTGCAAACTTTGTAGGTGTTCGGTTTTTTTGTTCCTTGAGCAAACATAATATGAAGCTCATGCTGGGATAAGAATGACAGTGCTTATTGAAGATAGCAAACCACAGGGCCTAATCACCTGTAAATCAGTTGGAGCTTGGAGTCTTCTTAAACATGAGATCTGGTAATCATCAGTAGCAGATTTACAAAGTACTTAAAGAGATACTTCCCTATCTGACAAATTTTACTTTATTCTGGGTCTACCAGGGTCAGCTGGGTAATTTTTATAAAAGTGTGTTCCGCCAAAACCAGCATAGTGCCTCCAGCTCTGCTGGCCAGAGAAGCTCAGTATCCTTCCACTGCAGCAGTGATGGACTGTGGCTACTCCTGAAGTAGCCCAGAACACAGGGAAGAACATGACATCTTCAAGAAACCCCAGAAACATCACAGGAGGATATTTTTAAGCTGAATTGCACGTCTATAATATAAATGTTGACACCTGGCCATTAATTCTGTAAGGAGCTGGAGAGGGAGCAGACATTTTTTGTAACAATTTGCCTAACAATTTACATTTTCATCTCAGGGTGAGGTGTATTGTACTTACCTCTCTGCACTGCCTATCAAGGGAGGAGAGGGTGCCTAATTCAGGTGTAACTATCTACACTGTAGAGATTGAAAGTAACACAAGATGAAGCCTATTCTATTTGTTTTGCGAAAACCTTGTAAACAGAGTTCAGTCTTTAATCCTAAGTATTTGAGAAGACTTGCCATCTACTGTGAACCAATTCCTACTGTTTTTTAAATATGATGCTTAAAACCATTACTCTGACCAGTGTCAGAGTAATAATCCAGTCTTTTCAGACGATGAAATTTTACATTAGTGAGATGATGTGCTACCTCTTACAAGAACTTTCCCATTACTGGTTATTTTTTTGGTGACACTTCTGGATTTACTCAAAGATATTCTACTTCCATTATTTTTATTGCTTCTTCTTCTGTCTTCCTTAGTTTTCTTCTCAAAAACAAGGGGAGATGGTTCCTCGCTTTAGCCAAAGGAATTACTGTTTTTTTTTCAGAACAAAAGTAATTGGTTTATGATGATTTTTATTTCAAAACTGATCTTAAAAAAGTGAGTAATTCAGAGTAAGAGCTGCCACACCATACACTCCAGTCTAGAGATTTACTGACAACTAACCAGAGAGCTGTTTATTACTTGTGCATGAAAACTAATAAAGCAAATAAACAAGGAGACAAAGGAGTAAACCTGGTAGTCTGCACCCACTTAGCAATATCCAATAGTAAACCACAGAGCAAAACAAAACAAGCTGGCATCTGGAACTTCGGATGTTGCAGTTTGCTGCCAGCCACAGGGGCTTCACAAAACCAAACTTTAAAAAATGAAAAAATCTGTGGGTTACTGTCAGTATTTTGTAACGTTTACAAGCACTTGCCTAATGGCACAGGATGCTGGCAGTATCATGCATATAGCATTGGTAATATTATCTACTTCATATTTTATATAGTTTCCAGTGGGAATGCCTGAATGTATTTGCTCTCATGTTGTTAGGTTAAAATGCCATGCTGTTTTTCACGGTAACTCACTAAAAGCACTACCAGCGCAGGGTGAGTCAAATTTTGCTCAGTGTGTGGCACTGAGTGGAGAATGACTGAAAAGCAAGATGAAGCTGCTAGACTCGTGTTTAATGTACTTAGTGAAAAAGCAGTATAAAACTACTTCCCCCTGCAGGGAGCTATAAAACTACCTCTCCAAAACTTCATCTAATTTCTTATAGAAGCAGACTTGCCCTTTCTTAGAGTATCCTCACTGTTTTCCTACAGGTGGAAAAAACCCCAACTATTTAAGTATCCAATATGTTACAGTCTCTGTAGTGTTTCCAGGAGGACACAAAAAATCATATATTCTTTTCACCTAGAAAAGCTTGATGTGGGAAAACGTGTGTTTACAGGCTGAAGCAGGAGATATGTCTGAGGAGTTTCCTGCATGGAGCACGAAGTATAGAGTATGGGCAATGGCATGCTGGTGGTACTGTGCCACAGGGCAAAGCTGTGGGCTAAACTCACCATAGTCACAAATGTCATCTCAAGTACTTCATCAAATTACCTATAAAAGTAACTTTTCTTTTACCTCTGATCTCAGTCAGCCTCCCAGTATTTCTTTTCACTTGTGTCACATGCTTTCTTTGTTTTTTATCTTGAAACATCTATTTTTACTTCAACTGTTCCTTTTCAATTCCCTCCCTTACTGAGGCTTCATCAGATAGCTTTCAGATTTGTTTTGTTTTTTCTTTTTTTTTAAATGGGGCAGTTTTTCCTCTGAGAGAGGAATGAACATCTGTGCATATTTAGATTTATTTTTTTTTTAAATCAAAATATATACATAGTATTTGCTGAACTTGAGCAAAGGTTGCTGAAAAGGCTGGGGGAAAACAAAAATAAAAAGAAATCATTAGTCTTAAGAAACCCCCAGATATCAGAAAAAAACAATGCCACAGTTCCTGAAAAAAAAATTCTGTGAAAACACAGGCAAGGGTTTCTCTCTGGTTAGCCCTTCAAATTCCATTCCAGCTCTCTGTTTGCTTGTAAACTTTGCCCTCCATTTTAATTTCATGGTCTTTAAGTGTCCAGCTTCACACCCAAAATTTTGATTGGGTCAAGAGCTAAGAGAAAACGCTATACCTGCCTTCAAGAATCCTAACAAAGACATATTGAAAATCATAATTTCAAAAGCTTTTTTTTTTTCCTGCATTATGTCAAATGGCTGGAATTCCACACTATCCCTCTGTTTTTAACAAGTGGACATGTCATTTGGAGTGCACTAGCCAGGTTAAGCAGTTGGTTGGTGTCACAAATGCTAGTGCTCCAGTCATTTTTACGCCTTCCACTGTCCTACGCTGTACCTTGAGTCCCACTGCTACCCTATTTAACTTGACATATTTCTGTTTATGCTAAGCAGGCTGGATCCTATTACATCCATTTAGGAACAGATGTTACTTGGTATACCCTGAACTCCTCCATGCCACCTTTTTTCACAGCTCTCTCAGAACTGACTGCAGGTAGGGTACTCTCACTTCTGTGCCACCCTTCCCACAACAGCTCCTGGAAAGAGAGGGGAAGAAAGATGAGCTTTTTAATATTGTTATGAAACCATATGCACCCTGCTGCCACCATATCAGAGAGTGTGTTTTCTCCCAGAGTGTTTAATACACCTCTTTTGACATTACAAAAAAATGAATTGTGAAGGATACTGCAGTTAGAAAAGTGTTGATTTTTGCCTGGGGAAAAGAAACTCAGAAAAGGTCATAAAATTCACTGTTCAATATTAACTTAATCACAATACATATTTTAGCAGTGTGCAGTGTGTTACTTTTAATGCAGAGCTACAGTTCCATGCCTGTCTCTTTCTCTAGTCTAGCCTGCAGCTCTTGCTGGCTGTGAAGGTTAAGATTTATAATGATAATATTTGCTATCTGACAGTGACTTTCAAAGCTAACAGCTTTGTGGTGTTTTCCCTTTCTTGTTTCATATGTTTTTTCACTTGCAACACCCATTAAAGTTTAATAGGAGAAATGTGCACATCATGAACATGAAAATGAGAATATAATTACCTCTGTTTTCAGATCACTAAAATCAATCTTCTTGTTTTGTTACAGTCTCAATCTGGCTGTAGTTGAAACTATTTTCACAGAAATCCTCAGAAAACCTAATAAGTGTAATGACTACCTACGCTACAAATCAGAATAGTTCTTATATCTGTATTTTGAAAGCCATTTGTCCTCTTCTCATAATACATCGTCCAAAAGAAAAATTCACAAACTATCTAAGTATGATGCTATTTGGCTGAAGTGATTTCAAAGGAAATGCAAAAATAGTACCAGGAAAAATGCTAAGTGGCCTTAGACCACCTGCTAGACTGCTGTGTAAACTCTTTTTTAATTACGTATACAAGTGATAGGGAATTCTGTCTTCAGGAAATAATGTGTTCTGGTAGCAGAGAGATTTAACTTGGAAATGGCTATGTAATCATTCCTGCAGTGCAACAGCAGTCTCTGAAGCTCAGGCAACTCAAGAGCAAATCTGACAGCTGACAATATGGTCAACAAAGCTTCATCACACAGAGCAGCACTTACAGTTGATTTTGGCAAGAAGTCCTCTCTCCTAGGCCTGCACAAAAGCATCACTCAGGTAGGTGGACCCCCGACCACAGCTGCCCAACCCAAGCTGATTAAGTGGTTCCCTTGTGTGCTCAGAGAACAGAGATGCACAGAAAATGCCATGGGGATGTCCAGCTGAAAGCACAGCTAAATGAGACATGACTAATCTGTCCTGCTGTAGTGGTTTAGGTACATGCAGGAAAGAAGGAAACAAGTGAGCTATTAGCAGCTTGATATGTCTGTAACTTGCTTGGGGCAGGAGTCTGGAAAGTGATAGTAACACAGGTAACGAATTGTGATAGGCTCAAACATCAGCCTGCAGCTGTGTAAGTAGCAATGCTTTTGGCAGTTTGTTGCAACAGTTCTGCTTTTAAACAGCAGTAAAGAATGAAAACAGCTGCCCCTTGAGGGCCGCTTGGTACCTGGGTATCTGCCACCCTGTATCAGCCTGGGCTTGAGGTGAGACTACACATCAGGGCTGGTACTGTGGCCAGGACTCAGCTACTATAAGCGCTCTCTTTCCCCAAGTCCATGGTGCAGGTCTGAGCTGCTCCAAAAACCAGGGGGAAACCCACTGCTGCTTTGGTTTGGCTGTGCAGTGTGCTTATGTCAAGGAACAAACATCCTGAAATTGGGATCTGAGCACAGAAATCGTTATCCCATTGATGTCGAAAGGGATTAGAAGTTTACAAAATGAACAATCATGATGGTCTGTCTTGAGACCATAGCAACAGACTGCAGGACCAGAAAGCCCTTAGAAATAGAATGATGTAAGTACTTACTTCACAATTAATTATTGTTTAAACAGGAGCAGCAACAGGATATATAACACAAGAACTCTGTGATAGCTGATAGGATGAAGATATAACCTTTAGTTACCTTAAATAATCATAATATTAAAAAATACATGTCTGGGAGGAGATTACATATGTAAATATAGAACCACCTTGGTATAATGAGCTGGGTAAAAGTCAAGACATGCGTGTTTGAGGTTTGAGGTAACAAATCACTTATTTTTATATGATTCCTCCCTTGTTAGCATTTTTGTATAAAAGGCTTTACCTGTTTCCTAGAAGGTGTGCTGGCTGTGTTAGCTGCCTGTCACCCTCTTCTGAACAGGATTGTAATGAAGGCAATATCTTGACTCAGTGTGGTTTTAGCTGGCTTAAAAGAACCAGACAAAAGAACAAGAAAGAATAACCTTGCTTTTAAGACAACCCTATCTTCTGCATCAATAAATTATATTTTATGCCACTGAGAGGTATGGTTCTGTTCTTGTGATTATGGCCACCCCAAACTCCCCCATGACAAGCACTGCAATAAATATTTAATTCACTCACAGGCAGCAGGTGTTTGTCTTGGTTGCTGATTTCAAGCAGTCTCACATCAAATTTCCTGAAACCTAGGATTTCTCATGCACCAAGTAATATTTATTTCTGCTGTATTTCAAAACAAAATCCATCATGAAAATCTCACCATTATGGCACAATTCTATTTCTAAATGAGATAAATATCTGATTCCTTCCCTCCCACCTTCTTCAAAACCATCTGCAAATTCTTAACTTTTGGCTAGCTAAAAGCATAGGGAAAAGTGCATAAAATGTTTCATTTGTTTCTCCACAAGTGTTTCACTTCAAAGAGAATTCTTAATCAACATTTGCTCTTCATGCAAAATATGGTTTCGGAGAAAATTTTGAACTTGAAGAATGCTTTTTAAAGAAGTTGGTAAAAAAGCGTTTCATAAATAGTAGATGTTCATATGGCCTTTGCAAACACATACATTAAAAAAAATTAAAATACCTCATGATAGAAATCTGTAAAACCATGATTAATCTGAGAATCTTCAGTACTGATACTCTGCAATGATAAATTACTGCCTTTAAATAGCAGTTATACCTATCACTATGTTGTCTAGATATCCTTATCTGGATCAGTCTCCTGAGTCCATGCAATAGGAAAAAAGACAATTGATCAGTTTCTCATCTGGTCTTTCCAAGCATACCTCTACTGACTTTAAATAGCCCCTTTCATATGAGCCAGTAAAAGATCTTGTCTACTAAATGAAGACTTATGATAAAGAGTTTACATTTAACCTACTAGGAATATCCTATTCAGATTTGCTTGAAACATTCCATTTTATAAGATTCATTATCAATGTCCCTCTTTTGTAATAAATTTCTGTAATCAATTGACTTTTACTTTGTCACTGGAGTTGTTTATCAACTAGTTTCAAAAATTTAATCTATTTTGTCTAAATCTTTAATTCAGTTGATCAGCTGCTGCTTTTTATTCATGGTGTACTGAGCTATAATTAAGCCATTAGGTCTTCTATTGTATCTTTTAATATAGAAAAAGCGTGACATACAGTGGAAGTACGTTTAATCATTTGTTCCACCTTAAGCTTCCTAAAGCTGTATGACAGGTGCCAGTAACTCTTTGACAGAATGAATGCCCTCACACCTCAGTTTGACTGACACTGTCAGTTCTGGTCTTCCATCTACTGTGCTATTTGGCAGATGGATCCTGCACACACCCAGCCCACCAGCAGGATGCTGGTTCACATTCAGTACCACCATAGGCATGTTAGCTTGAATTCACTGAGCTGACTATAATGTGGCTGATGTTGAAACTAAAAGTGAGGTAGGCTGTATGATGTAGGTACAACCACTTTCTGAATCTCATCTGCCCTGCCTGCCACATCACCACTGCCTCTGGCTCTCAGCTGTCCTGTGGGTGCAGGGCAGCTTCCCAGCTGCTCACTGGCAGTAACTCTCAGCAGTCAGAAGGAAATGGAAATCTGTCAAATTGTGTACTACCTGTATGACTTGATATTGATTTTACCAGGATGAACAGTGACTCAAGCTTCTGTCAAAAAGTAGATTGATGATTGACACCTTTAACTGCTGGAAGATCATTTAAAAGTCTTTTCCAGCAAAGACAGTTTTCAGAACTCACTTTTGGATTTAAGATTGCAATTATTCTAAGGACCAGTGTACAGTGATGACAACAATTTGTGGTCACTGCTGTAATCTTAAGCAGATTGTATCTGTTCTTTGAGAAAACTTAGAAAAGTTTTCAAAATATTAATCAAAGAAAGGCTGCTTCATTTTGACTAAATTTGTTTTTCACAAACTGACTTTTTAAACCAGATAATTTTTTACAATCTCTTTTATTATAAACATGAACTTGTAATAGGAAAGTTTGGAAAGAGGATATACAGCATTCTCTTGAAACTTCTGTTTAAATTTCAGTGTCTCTAATTAGAAGAACATTTTAATTCATATTCTATTTTGTAAACAGTGCTATAACTATAAAGGATTTCTAATACCAAATGAATTAATAATGTGTTTCATTTTTTTCAGTACTTTAATAACTTCTCATTGTAAGGAAAAAATTATATCCTCTATATGAAATATGTGGTGGTTTTGTGTAGCATACATGTTGCCGTAAGTGCAAAAAGAGGTCTTTGTATAATGGATGACCACTGTGCATAGTCACTGCATAACTCCAAAATCTGAAAAATGCCAGTTTTATTTCTTATTTTGTAACCAAAAAAAAAAAACAGTGTGAAAAGAGAGGTCTGCAAGTAAATCTAGCCAGCTTAAAGTTGAGGCTAAACATCTTTGTTTTTGTAATAACAAGTCTAATAACAATTTGAACCTTTTAGGATGAATAGTGGGTTTTGGTTTTGGCCATCATGAAAATGGTGGCAGTACAATGCCACCAGTGTTAGTATGTTAACTTTTTACTTATATTATAAAGCATGTGGTATTTAACTTGTAAATATTGGTTCAGAAGTAAAGTGATGCTTAAGTGCTCTGGGCCCTTTGCCAGTATTTCCCCCACTGCACACTGAATCATTCCAGAGAATTACACTATTGTGAGAATAACCTTCAAGCTTGAACATTGTTTTGTATGGAGTAACAGCTGACAGAACTGTGCCCTGAAGACCAGGGTACCTCATTAGAATCATCACCAGAAATGTACATGTAGGAGTCTTCCTACAAGAGCAAATATTTAAAAACACAGAAGCATACAAAGCCAGTTTGCAGACCGCAGGTGAATAAATATTAAGGAAAAAAAGAAGAAATAATAAAAAAAAATTACACATACAAAATCTATATTGGAGGAACATTATTAATGATATAAAGTCAGAAACAAAAAAGTTAGAAAATACCCGCATGACTACCACTTGTGAAATGCCACTACTTCATTCTTTTGCACATATTCCCTAGGATTAGAGATTAAGTACTGTTTTAATTAATTACTTTGGAAAAAAAAAAATCTCACTGACTAAAAATAGTTATGCACTGATGTCAAACTTGATGAAGGGTTTTGAGAAAAAAAAAAAAAGTAGACAAACTCAATTTTTGAACTAGTTCATTTGGACTTTTCCTAGCTGAATCATTTTAGGAACTAAATTAAAAATGATCTGTTCCCAAAATTAGGGAATAGGCATGATATGCTACAGCTTTTTATTTCCCCATTTGTATCTGGTGCTCAAGAAATACATTTGTAAGACAAGAGAAAAATCTACATAAGGCAGTGAAAAGAAACAGTTTCATTCCAAAATTGTTTATTGTTAAAAAAGATGAGGCCCTTAGCTGGTAATTTTAGAGGATCTAATCTTCTAAAGAGCTGATCTTGCCTAGCCTTATGTAAAGCAAAAGCAAGATGACAGTATGACATTTATGAAGGGAGAGGTGGTGACGTGGGTGTGATCAGTCACCCTTATCAGAACCACATGAAGAAAATACAGGTTATGTTCTTTGTACAGATTTACCCATGGATGTTACTGCAAGACAGTAGTCCAAAAGTCTAAAGATATCAGGGTTCCCTGCTATAAAGAAGTCCTCAGTTTCAAGCTTCGATCACCAGGGCAAAAGGGACCCTGGTAACTGCAGCTGCAATAAATGTGAAGTTTCTGTACCTAAATTAACTCATAGGCACATTAGTCACTATTCAAGGATATTTTATGCTTCCTGTTTTCTAATGGCTGGCTGGAGGGCTTCAGAGGATGGAAAACCAGTATATACAAGGCAGGGTAATTAATGTATGAGATGAGAAGTAGTACTCTCAGGCAGTCAAACCAACCACACTTTTTTTCAGAATAGAAAGTATAAAAAACTGTGAGAAACTGTCAATAAATAGTTAATCTGAGGGAATATATATATTAATTTCCTTTATATATATTAAGCTTACATAAATAAATAAATAAATAAATAAATAAATAAATAAATGTCTTGGGTTATAAAATTTCCACATCTAACCAAAACCTAACGTGCATTGATTCTTCTCAGAATGGATGACCTACTAAAGTTTCTTATATCAAGTTTAATTTTAGCTAATCATGCAGAAAAATTGTTCAGGCCTCTTTGCTTCCAAAATTGAACTTGTAGATTTGCACAATGCATACTAATCATTACATTACCTTTAACAGAGACACCTCCTGTCACTCATCAATGGCCCACTTGTAATGCAAATTCCTAACTAACAATACCCCAGATTCTTCTGCTAGGTCTATCTGTGACTTATTTGAACCGCCTTCTTTCTAAGAGAAATGCTGCTGAACATTAACCTAAATAAGCTAAGTAGCCACTTTTTACAACGTGCTAAGATTTTATTTCAATGTAGATTTATTAAGGAAAAGTCAGGAAAAAAAACACAGTATGATGACTTCTGAATTCTGAAGTGGGGACAGTATCTTGGAATCCGAATAGTAGCCTTGACTCCCCAAAATGTCTTTCTTTACCAGTTATGTCCTAGCCTTAGCACTTCCCTACCTTTTGTTTTATTTGTCAGCTGTGCTTGTACATCTACATTCTATGATCTTCAGAAAAGAAATGGCTTCAGTGAATGATAGGACTCTATCTAACAGAAGGAGACGTGGCCTTCAAATATCACCATGATGCAAAATATGATTTGTTGCTAAGGTTGGTGGCAAAAAGAAAAATTCTATTGAAAACACTGTGTAAGAAATTCTTCATTAAATTTTGCAGATTTTCTGCAATTAGATCAAACATTTCAAGATGGCTTTAACCACCCTAGCTTATACTCACCATTCTCCATCTAGGATTTCCTGACCTCACTGCCTCTCTCACAGAGCAAGAAATTTTGTTGGCTTATTGTTGATCTGCTGTGGCAGAACGAAAATATTACTGTTCATCTCAATCTTCTTTATGCTCATCGAAGATCAGATTGAAACTGGATGATATGATGTGCATCTGAACTGCTTGGCATATTATTCTCTAATCCTAAGTATTTGTCACTTCATTTGTGGATGCTCTGCCACTTACTAGCAGCTGTGGCCTGACCTGACCACAGGTGAAAAATTTCTAAAACATTAAAGTATTCATTACATTTCCTATTTAGGGACATAGTTAGCTAGTAGCACTTCCTCTTCTAAGATTTAATTTACATTCCTCAAAGAGCTAAGACTGTATTTGTTGTTCCTGATGAGAAGTAACTGGTCCAGAGTTCAGCAATTTGCACTTTCCAGTAGCTGAATACCAAATGTCAGTGTTGATTGCAAGATAGCTTACATTTTCTAGTTGTAGAAGACTGCTTGTAAATGTAGATATGCACATTTTCATGACAAATTTTAGCTTATGATTCTTCCATATACATTGTAACTAAAATGCTTCAACCTATGCTGTCATCTTGCAATCTGCTGTACACAGCACACTCAGCTCCTTAACTTAGCCAAAAGTGCATGTGCCTTTCCATGCACACTGCGCTAACCTTCAAACCTGTAGCATGTTACCATAGGCAGATCTAATGCTGTCTGAGCAACTGCTTGTTAGCTTTGCGTAAAAGATGTCTGCCCACTCTACTGGGTGGAGAAAAATGGTCAAGGTACATAGATGTTACAAAATATAATTCTAAGTGTCTGATGCTTGGGCAGAGATGCCAACCAATATTTTGCCCTATAGCAAATATTTTGCCGCTTGGCAAAATGTCAGGGTGTTCCTGGCATTTTCTATCAACCAGATTTAGGTGATGCCCTGCTCAATAGCTGGATTTCTGATCTCTCTGAACGTTTCTACTTCACATGACTCTAACTTTAGATTTTGAATGTCACTGTAGGAGCAAGGCATCTCTGAATCAAGCACTGCTTTCAAATAGGGAGCTGCAGCTCTCCTTATCTGGTTAAGCTCCTAGTTTGTGACTGAAAATATAGTAAACCTGAGACTCTATAAGCCTCTACGAAGGCTCTAGTCACACTGGAATTATTACCACATTGTATTGCTGAACACATCCTCATTTTCCGAATTCTTCATCAGCTAAATGTTTCAACTAATCTCAGAGACTGTCAGATATTTGACTTGTATGAATGTTAAAAATCCAGATCTCTAAGAAATTATGTATTTCTAAGCATCAAGTTTCCACTTCATATATTTCTTATCTTATTAACTGCTGATACCATGCCAGATGTGGGAGATAAAACAGATTATTAGAGGTGCGATTTTAGATTACACTGACTTAGAGTGTTCTAAAACACAGTACAATACTTTTAATGCTACTGTTTTTATCAGCAGATGGACTTTAATTTTAATGTATCTAAAAAACTGTTCTGCTCAACAACTGATATGGTTTAGTCCAAGATGTACTTTTCTGAGGTTTTTTACTTTTTTTTTTTTAATTGCCAGATATTTTTTTTCCTTAAGGGAATATCTATAAAGTTAAAAAAGTAATTGTAAAAGTAAAATAGCTATTTAACTGAAATATATGCTACTAAATAATTCATTTGCATTTGAATACATAACTACATTTAAGAACAAAAACAATTTACAAGTGGCCATTCAGGCATTTTAAAAATACATTACTGTAGTTTTCCCAAATGATACCATACATATCGAAAGGAATGATCAGAAGGCATTCAGAAATTCTATTAGCAATAGTTTCAATAGTTGCAATATAAGAGTGTACATGTAGCCTATATATCTTCAATGAAAGAGCTGTGTGTAATTTTGCATTCAGGGCTGTTTGTTCAATAACCAACTAAACTAAAGAAAATTACATTAAAATGAGTTAATGATACTTAGAACTTTTCTTGTTTCCCATTGCCTCTCAGTTCAGTATCTTCTATCTCAACAAATGTTTTCTTCATATTGCTTTGAAATAAGCCTAATATTAGGGGTGTCTAGGCAGCATCTATTTTGGTGGCTGAATTCTTTCTTCCTATCTATTAAAAAAAACACAAAAAAAAACCCACAAAAAAAAACAGCTTTTAATTCATGGTCCAATGCCATCTGAATTTATTTCTCTGCTGCTCCAAACTTCGACACGACAGGATCAGAAGTAGATCAAAGCAATTGCTGAAAACTCTACATCTATAATAAATCTAATTTGGGATTTTAATTCAAGCTAGTCAGCTGACTGGATCTGGCACAGATCCCACCACATGAGATTTGAATCTGCTGGAAGAAGCAATCTTTGCCTTGGACCATTATTTCCCCATAAGAGGCTACAATGCATTTGGTGAGAACCTGAAGCAGAGTCCCTAATGTCATTATCCCTGAAAAGAGTCTCATTTGTGTATACCAAAAACTCTCTGTGAACCACTGTTAGTGCCAATCATGGGATTTGTCTCACTATTGCACTGCTGCCCCAAACCAAAATGCTAATGTAAGGAGAGCCTTAATGTTCAAATTTGTGTTGCTTTGATTTGGTAGTTCTGCTGTGCTTACCTCCCCCTGGGTTCGATGGTACTGCTTTGTGATCCAGGCATTCCTCCTTTATCTGTGTCTCCAAGGCAATGAATCTTTGTTTTTTACAAAATGAAAGATCAAAAAGAGGTCAACTGACAACAGCTGCTGGTTAAAGAAACTTCAGTTAAGTGTGAAATACACCTCCTTAAGCAAAAGAAGGCATTGAACCCAGGCCTCCCACCTCCACAAACTGGTAAACTCATCCCACTCAAGTATCATTTTTACTGACAGCTTTTCTGAAACAAAAGCATTGAAAAATGCTCTAGACCTCCTTATTTTTCAGAGGTACTCTAGTGACCAGGCTAAGGACTGCAGGGTGATGTAAATGAATCTCTCCATTCAATCTCAGCTGGGTTCTAAAGTCAACAGGAGCAAACTGCAAATTGCCTCTTCTGCAGTTCCTTCCCCCCACCACCCAGCAGCCAGCTTGGGGACCTCTGCGCTCAGTGCTCTGGACTGGTGCATCCCTCTTAGCAGTGCTTGTCTTTCCCCTTACCCTCCATGTTTAGCCCCCTAACACATCACCAAGCTGTTTCTTGTTAAAAACAGATAAACGTATCTAGGACTTTCTCAGCCATAAAATATCACTGCTTAGAGCCAGGATTGCTTACATCTTAAGAAAAAAGTATTTCATGCAGACAGGAAACACTCAAAGTCTACAGGTGGTTGAATGCTAGAAGTTTATTTAGTATCATTGACTTATTTTCAGGAGTGCAAACACAGCAAGGCACGGGAGTAACACCGTCTCTGCAGATCACACCAACTGATCAGAAAGACTGAATAAAAGTACAGTAAGGTTGGTCCAAGAAATACAGTTTCAGATCTCACTGTCCCACTAGGAAGCAATACCAGTAAGCCAGTTCCTGAAGTCTTCCTCCAAATGGAGGTTAACGGGGTATTTTCCAGATTAAAAGTCCCTTTGAAGTCACAATTTCTAAGATGTGGTATAACGCCCAGTACACTTGCTGTTTGAGTATACCATTTAGAAATATATTAGAGACAGGGCAATAAAAGTCAGTATATATTTTCTGGCAATATACAGAATCCCAATGCAGTTAGAGTTGTCATACTTTGAGAGATACAAAGAAGAAAATTTACACATGTATGCAGGCTTACACAGGTAATGGGACAGAAAAGGCAGTGTTTGCTCTTACCTGGTCATAGAACTCTGCAATGCTTGTGCTTTAACAATAGTTGTCATAGATCAGCTTTCGTTGTCATCTGCTGCATAAATCAAAGGAAAACTAGGTCAAGCTGTACTAACAAGCATGTAATTGCCATTGTTATCTATAGGATAAAACCACTTCTGTCTGTGACTTAACTTCACAACAGCTGCCAAGTTGGATCAGATCATTAGTCTGTTTTACTCAGTACCCTGTGGTCAGCACCAGATGATTTAGAAAGGACCAAGAAATTCCAGCATGGACAAATAAAGGATAAATTGTTAATAGGATGTATTTCTCCATACTTCCTGTGAGTTAATGACCGATTTGTGCCTCAGAGCATAAGCTTTAATTATAATCTATATTTGGCATTATAAAAAATATTTTTGTAACTGTAAATTACAATATGAAATTATTTGCACAAGGAAACATCAGAATTCTGAAATGTGAATTTGATCTGAAATCGAGACAAAGTACTGCATATTGCTTTGCTTGCAACTTTCAGTTTAGAAATTTTACATTCTGGGCTATAATTGACGATATTGTGTGTTTCCTACATAACAGTAACATTTTTTTGAACATCTAGAAAATTATACTTCTCCATCTTGGTTTCATAGGTTCTCAAACTGATTCCTGCAGCCTTGACAGCACAACTTTAGGGGTATCATGGAGAAATGTATGGGAGATCCAAACTGGGTATGAATATTTTGGAGCTCCACATAAAGAAACTACTACAAAAATGGAGCAGATTGCCTTCTGTGCTAGAGATACACATTTAAGTCACCACCAACTTAATCTAAAGGCAAATAGAAATAAGTAACATAATGTCCTGGGTTCAGCAGTAGCAGTCATTTTTCCCCTTCTTGGTAGCTGGTGCAGTGCAGTGTTTTGACTTTCAGCTCGGGAACAGAGCTGATAACAAGCGATGTTTTGGTTTGGCCAAGGACTTTGTGAGCCTCATGCTCTGCCAGGGAGGAGGGGGAGCCAGGAGGAAGCAGAGACAGGACACCTGACCCAAACTGACCAAAGAGGTATTCCATACCACAGCACGTCATGCCCAGGATGTGACTGGGAGTTAGCCGGAAGGGCTGGGAGTCTGCAGGGTTGGAGGAGGTATCGGTCAGAGCTTGGTCGGGCTGGGGGGCGAGTTATCGGTCGGCTGGTGGTGAGATGATGTATTCTCTTCCCTTGTTATTTCCTTTATCATTATTATCATTGGTGGTAGCAGTAGTGATTTGTGTTATACCTTAGTTACTAAACTGTTCTTATCTCAACCCGTGGGAGTTGCATTCTTTTCGATTCTCCTCTCCGTCCCTCCGAGAGCAGGGGGAGGGCAAGAAAAGGGGGGGAAGTGAGCGAACGAATTACCTGACTGGGTTTAAACCACGACAGTTCATTTTGGCGCCCAACGTGGGGCACGAAGGGTTGAGATAACGACAGATTTGACTGGATTAATAGTCACTGGTCACAATGCTGATTTATTGGCTCTCAGAGTTCTTTCGCTTGATCTCACAGCTTCAGAATGTTGTAACTTACGTAGAGCCGGTATTTGCTGTGTTAGTGTTTATCAAGTATGGGGCCTGGGCTAAGGTTCTTGTCTCACTGTGCTTTATGGCAATGGCTTGTAATACGGGCGGGCTCCAGCAGCAGGGCGGGACGGACGTGACCGTGGACTTGTACGTGGCCGTCCGGCTGCTCTTCACCCTCCTGGCCCTCGCCCTACTCTCCATCTTCGTGAGGCTGCGGGGAGCCGAGGGGGAGCGGCCCCGGGAGCCGGCGGCAGCCGAACCGGCCCAGGAGAGCGGCCCCGGGGACCAAGCGGCGGCGGGAGCGGGGCCGGAGGCCGCGAGGGGACGGCTGCCGGTGGAGGAGGTCGGGGCGGTCGAGGAGCGGAAGGAGGCGGCTGCCGAGCAGCGGGAAAAGGCGGCGGAGGAGCCGAGCCCCGCGGCGGAGCCGAGGCTTGCGGCCGAGCCCAGCCCCGCGACGGCCGATGGCATTTCCCGGAAGCCGCCCGCCGAACCCCAGGAGGATGCAGGAGACCACGCAGCATTTCCCAGCGAGGAAGAGCTGGACTCAGGAAAAGAGAAGCTGGCGGTGGGAGAGCCGGCAAGCACAGCAGCTACACCAGCCCCAGTGACAAGCACAGCAGCTGCACCAGCCACAGTGACAAGTACAGCAGCATCAGTTGAGAGTTCTGGAGGTTTTGAATGGCCTTTGAGTATCCTTGGGACCTGCCTGCTGATTGTGATGGGGAGCAGCATGTTGGCACACACACAGACTGTGTTCTACCCACCACCATTTTGTCTGATCTCAAAAGTTAAGCAGAGTCAGGTTTGGGTCTTGTCTGGGGTTAGACGAGGATATGGGGGGACCAAGAGATTTTCTCCAAAGCTGGACAGTCATGAGTGGCAGGGTGTGTGGGACAGTATGGGCAAGTATCTAGTCCACTGGGCCCCTCCAGTGCTTTGGAAGCATTGGAGATGGAAGGCAGCTGTATGGAGTCCCCAGCAACAAGCTGCAGAAACTGCTTAAGGGGACAGTGAATTATTTTGAGCCTGGTGGGCCCATGGCACTTCAGGCCATCAGAGCAGAGATGCAACACAGAGATGGCCTCATGATCGAGGGGTGGACTTAGCAATGGATGCTATTGCCCAGGTTATTCACAAGTGTGAGCACTGCACACAGTCTCTCCTGCTCTGGAAGACTGTTACAAGAGATGGAGCCTGACATCATGGACCAGATGGACACAGCAGCTTTATAGGGACTGGTCCGTGCACTAAGATAAGAGTGCACTGAGATAAGAGTGATGGTATATTGAAAATGTGGGATCTGAGCATGACGTGAATGGTATGGAATAAGGGGTGGATAATGTCCTGGGTTCAGCAGTAGCAGTCATTTTTCCCCTTCTTGGTAGCTGGTGCAGTGCAGTGTTTTGACTTTCAGCTCGGGAACAGAGCTGATAACAAGCGATGTTTTGGTTTGGCCAAGGACTTTGTGAGCCTCATGCTCTGCCAGGGAGGAGGGGGAGCCAGGAGGAAGCAGAGACAGGACACCTGACCCAAACTGACCAAAGAGGTATTCCATACCACAGCACGTCATGCCCAGGATGTGACTGGGAGTTAGCCGGAAGGGCTGGGAGTCTGCAGGGTTGGAGGAGGTATCGGTCAGAGCTTGGTCGGGCTGGGGGGCGAGTTATCGGTCGGCTGGTGGTGAGATGATGTATTCTCTTCCCTTGTTATTTCCTTTATCATTATTATCATTGGTGGTAGCAGTAGTGATTTGTGTTATACCTTAGTTACTAAACTGTTCTTATCTCAACCCGTGGGAGTTGCATTCTTTTCGATTCTCCTCTCCGTCCCTCCGAGAGCAGGGGGAGGGCAAGAAAAGGGGGGGAAGTGAGCGAACGAATTACCTGACTGGGTTTAAACCACGACACACATTTAGAAAGGTTTGAAAACATAAGAAGCAAGTTAACTTAACCTACTTAGTTATTCATAATTTTATTTCTTTTCTGCAGGCAGTGCCAGTTTAAATACAGTCTGTCTCATTACTTCTTGGCCTGTTTTCCAGTACTCCGCAATTTCCTTCTCATCCCAGTGCTCCATCTCGTAAATTTGATCCCACATTAAATTGAATTGGGAAACTGATGTAAACTGAAGAAAACAGTCTTTTTTAAAAAATAATAAAAATCCCCTACCTAGGTTAACATTTTTTAGCTGTATCAACTCCACAGCATGAGGTTTTTCTAAACACTGCGTATTATATTTCATAGCTTTTCGCAAATTTGCAAGTAGACTATTCTAGATATTTATATGGGGTTAATACTTCTAGTTCACTGCCAACTATAGCTTTTGTTAGATAATAATAAGTAATAATTCTCCTATGGTTAAATTCCAGGCCAATTTTATAAGGTAGTCAAAATAAAAAGTCTTAAAGGAGCTATCGTTTCTGTACTTTGTGCCCTCAATTTAGCCTTATGACCAGGCTTCCAATTAAATTCACATATTCACTTCCAAATTTATTCACTTACACCAAAACATACCAATCCAGATTATGCTATGAGCTAAAAAGTGCTTTTAAGACTGCAATTTGTGATAAAATTAATTTTATTAGGGACTAGAGACTTCTTGTGACACTTGCAAGGCACTTTCCTTCTCCAAATTTGTTTTGTTCTTGCCTGCAACGAGAGTTGTGATAAATATGGACTTTACTATCAGCCCAAGACTTGCTGCCAGCTCTGATATCTCGTAACTCACCATAACAAAAGGGGCTATCACACAGAGAGAAAACCAGGACAGTTAAAATCATGTCTTATCAAAGCATCAAACAGGCAATCTAACATCAACTTAACCTAAAAGAAATGGAAGTCTTTTGCCTTGTGACTCCATGGTTGCTCAGGGCACAGCTGCAGGAACTGGAGACCAGCCCTACTGCAGCATCACTGGGGCAGGGGCTGGTGGCCCCAGGGGGCTGAAATAGTGTCCTTAGCCACGGGGAAGGTGGGACAAAGCCCCAGGGAAGCTGGGCAGAGACAGGAAGGTCATTAGTGCCCTCAAAGCCCTAAGAGGACATATCAGAAATGTGGTTCAGATCAAGTCCCAACACAGTGAATGTTTCACACTCTGTCCTGCACAGAGATTATCTGCCTTTTCCTGTAGCAAGAATAATTAACATTAAAGCTGGTCAGAACATTCAGAGAAAATCTTTTCTTTGGGAAATTTTTTACTTCCTCAGAATGCAAATTTTTCACTAAAATATTCTTAATTGTGATGAAATCGGATTGGAAATCTGCCACCAGACAAGCTTTGAAACTTTTCTTGGTGTCCTGCCAGCTCATCTCTATGGTTCCTCAATAAAGCACCTGCTGGGTACCATGACCGTGAGCTCTGGGTCTCCCAGGGCCAGCAGGACAGACAGACAAGTGGATGTTCTCAGAGCCAAAACTCCATAGTATTTCCTAGCAGGTGTGAATATTCCTGGATTTTGATCCAAGTCAGAGTGAGAACAGTTTTCCAAACATCAAAATAAGCCACAAAAGGAAATGTTTTTTGTTGTTTTGTTTGGTTTTTTTTTTCCTTTCAGCTCTATCCTATGTATTTAAGAAATTAAGTAATGGAAATTCTGGCAGAAGAACCTTTACTGTTTTCATCAAAGATTTAAAAAGAAATGAACAGTTGTGTATTCTGTTTTGGGGGGCATTGTATTAATGTACAATTCTTTGTTATTTTTTGGACATTTGTTGAAACAAACCTTGCTTTTATTTTTTATTTATATTGTTCACATTAAGAACTATATAGATTTTCAGATAATTGAACTAATCTCTCTGGATTACTATAAATGATCTGATGGGATATCATGTAAGAAATTTCAGTAAAAGGATAGGGATTAGTAAAATCAGGTGGAGAAAAGACTGACTTATGAGGGAGACAAAAAATGGGTAGCTTTAAATATACAGTATAAGTAGGTACAGTTTATCAGCAGAGCTCCTGAGTAAAGCTTGAGACCATTTACAAATACCAGTAAATGATCTTGGCGCAAGGAGTGGAAGTCTGATGGCATCTGGTGATGCAGGAAAGCTGAGTAATAGTCTCCATATTACAGAAAATCAGAAGATTCAAAATAAAGGAAACACTGTCTTTGAGGCCCTGTGTTCTAAACATGTTATTTCAGAGAATAAGATGCAAGGTCATGCACTTAATACTGAGAATTTATGGTCTGAAAAGGAATTTATCAGTCAGAAATGAAAAAAGTGAGTAGTATTCTGTGGCATTATGCAATTATAGGATAAGTGTGCTTCAACAGCATATTGTAATGGTAAAAACCAAGACCAAAATGATTGTATCAGCTGATACGGTCCTGTGAAGACAGAGGACTATTAATGTGATCATACAAAGTTTATGTGGAATTGTGAGTATAATCCCTATTACCTGTACTCAGAAAATATAAGGTCATACTAGAACAAATACAGAGAAAGCAGAGCAAAAGAACTGAGATACTATCACATAAGGAGCAAGTAGTAGCTCCTTATCCTAGTCATAGGAAGAGCACTGCTGTCTATATATACAGCAGAAGGTAATCACTGCAATGAGAAAAGAACTGTTTAAGGATGATCATGAAACAAAAAGTGAATTAATGTATACTCAGTGAATATTTAAAACTACTGAAAGAAAAAGTAAAAAAACCCACCATCAACAGCAAGCAGAATAACAAAAGTAGCAGTAGACTGGGGATTTGGGGCGTTTGTCTCTACAATTTTTAGTCCTTTAATATCAAGAAGATTTTTGATAAATTTAGAAAATGGATATTACTTCATGTTTTCCTGCAGTAGGAACTGAACTGGACACCAGAAATTTACTTCCCATTAAATTTAGGGTGACATCAAATTTAAGGTTCTGATCTAACTGATGGGCAAAATAATCTTTCCCAAAAGCAAGAATGTCATGGCACACATAAATTTGCAGCTAGTCTGCCCTTAATTTAGATAGAGTGGAGCAAACTTCAGCTTCTTTCTCTTTTGTATAAGCATAGCAAAGGATGAAATACAATTTTGTGGACACTGACTGCAACAGAGCACATAGTTTTACTTTTTTTTCCTTTATTTTTTTATTTATCTTTAGTTTCAAAGTTTTGGCAGTTGAGACAATGAAGGAAATATATGGATCGCTTTAGGTCATGCCTTAAAAGAAAAAAAAACTGTACTAGTATAATAAAAAGTGTATCGTATTAGTGTAATAAAGCCTGTGAAAACAGTGCAGTAAGGAGTAAAACTGCAGCAAATACCACTGTTGGCCTCATCATTCCAAATCAGCATAACTCTCTAGTAACAGAAGTAGGAAGAATTGAAAATAAGGGCCAAATAATTTTAATGATAACAAAGACCTTAATCAACAATTTGCTTCATTAAACACAGAATGCTTCTCAGCCTGACAGAAATTCAAAGCTGATTAAAAACAGGACAAGTGGTAATTTAAAAATGCTTGTTAAGGAAGAAATCAAGTGAAAGTATAATTCTCAATCCTTTTATAAGCATCAGTGGGGTACTAATAATACATTTGTGCAAAAGCCACTTGACTGTGTTCAAGTTAAGAGAACTCAAACTGGGTAAAGAGAGACCACTATTAAGTGGATTTTTTAATTATTGGATAAAAGATGGAACAGCAGAGCCTGCCATTCAATGATGATACAATACAGAAAGTCTGTTGTAAGGTAATGTGACAAACTCACTGATGTCTCCAAACCCTTGAAACAAATGTGGGTTAGAGTTTCCTACAGTCACATCCTAAAGAAGTTAAAATTTGACATACAAGACCTTTCAAATACAAATTCATTGTCACAGAGGTTGTACAGATATTTTCCTACAGCTCTATGGCAAACTACAGAAACCATAGTGGAATGGTTAAACTTCCTGGAACTATCAGATACACTCAAATCTTTTTTTTTTTTTTTTGGGGGGGGGGGGGTGAGGAACAAACCCAGACCCCAAACACACACACACACCCCACCCCCCCAAAAACAAACAAACAAACAAACAAAAAACAACTATTTAATGGAAAGCTTTAGAAATGTAAATAGATACATTTGTTTAATCCTGTCACCTATGGAAATTTTTTCTGGGTCACATAGTAAAGTAGTAAGTCATCTTGCTTTTCCATCTATTAAGACTTCAACTCCCTCTAAGATATTGCTTCATTCAAGATCTCTGTCTTTGTCTTCTAAGCAAATCTTATGCTTAACAGTTTCTTAGACAGCTACTCCTCACGATTCTTTGTATAAATCAAAGATCTGGCAGAAACTCAACATTCCATAACCAAATTATATCTTTAATCCCATGGCAAATCCATTGATACTGAGTGCTGAAGTGCTTCTGTAACATTCTTCATCTTGTCTCAGGACAAGACAAATATATTTCCATCTGATTAATTAAACGAGAAACATGTAGAGCTCAACATTAAAATATACAAAATATTTTAATACTCTCCTGTCGTGGTTCAAGCTCATCCATAAATCAGCCACGCAGTCTCCCTCTCACTCTCACCCTTCTTCCCTCCCCCAGCTCCTGGTGGGATGGGAGGAGAATCAAAAGAATGTAACTACCATGGGTTGAGATGAGAACAGTTCAGTAACTAAAGTATAACACAAACCACACTGCTACCACCAATAATAATAATGATAAGGGAAATAACAAGGGAAGAGAATACAACCGCTCACCACCTGCCAAACAATACCCAGCCCAACCCGAGCAGTGATCTAACCCTTCTGGGTAACTATCAGTTTACATCCTGGGCATGACGTGCTGTGGTATGGAATACCTCTTTGGTCAGTTTGAGTCAGGTGTCCTGTCTCTGCTTCCTTCCAGCTTTCCCTCCTCCCTGCAGAGCATGAGACTCACAAAAGTCCTTGGTCAGACTAAACATTACTAAGCAGAAACTAAAAACATTGGTGTTACCAGTGCTGTTCCCAGGCCAAAAGTCAAAAACACACCGCTGCACCAGCTACTTGGAAGCAGAAAAAAAATGACTGCTACTACTGAACCAGGACATCTCCGCATCTTTTTTAAATGAATGTCCTTAAAGAAAAGGACAAGAAAACTCTTCAGTCAGCTATCTTATTCACAGAACATATAACTCCTGAATAAACAAAATATCCCTCCTTCTCTACTGGGAATTTTGGCATTATTTCAACAATGAATGCAGTAGAACAAATAGAAATAAAGAATCATGAGTTTAAAACCTAAGTATTTTGGTAACAGAATAGCAAAGCTCCTTTAACGCTTATCTATTAAGCACCACCTGGAGGGTTATGTTTTGGAGATAGGAAGAGAGAGGAGATCATTAGAGAAGTTGCGGCTGCCCCATCCCTGGCAGTTTTCAAGGCCAGGTTGGGTGGGGCTTTCAGCAGCCTGCTATAGTGGAAGGTGTCCCTGCCCATAGCAGGGGGCTGGAAATAGATGATCTTTCAGGTCTCTTCCAACCCTTAACTGTTCTATGATTCTGTGATTCTATAGTCATGCACTGTGTCAGTAGAGAAACATACATTTTACTAGCTTCTCTTTTCCTGCTACATGAATGCCTGCAGTCTGTTTTTAAAAAGTTGCCATAAAGGCCACAAGTAAAAAGAATGAATGCAAGAGAAGAGATGAAAGGATAGATCTATTTTTCTGAATGGCTGAAAAAGAAAAATTCTGAAAAATTAAGCACATGTATTTTTTACCTAGGAGAAATATTTGAAAACCAATGATAAATTATATTATTATTGTCAAAAAGCAGTAAAGCTGAAACCACAGCCATATATAAACTAAATTATTCTTACTATTAGGTAATACATAAAATTCACAACAATTACATGGGAGACAAGGCTCTACCTACCAAAAGTCTGTATTTATTTCAGTATTTCCATCTGTATTAAAACAGTACTCACTGCTTGATTTTTTTTTCTTTGCCTTGGAACAACAGCGGTGGTAGAAATATCTTGACAGGCCTCTCGTGCCATCTTCAGGAGTATTGTTTCAATGAGTACTTCCAGTCCATAACCCAGAAAGTAAAGTTACTGGGCCCATTTCTCGAGATAGTGAGTGTACTTTTTAACAGGCTAGAACACACACTGTAGGAGGAATTTTAGCCTTAGATATTCTAGAACACTAAGTACCATGTCTCACCTATCTTCAGCAGTTCTATACCCCAAAAACTTTAATACAAATTATGTCAGGGTTCATTTATTCCACAGAAATCACAAAAACACACATTCCCGGTAGAGTTTCTGCTAATCCGTTTTCCTACCTAATTGCTTCCAGCACAGGCAAGAAACCACTCTTTTCTTTTGTGCTTTCCAGACAGGTTACCTGAATGAGAGCCATAGTGCTGGGTATCCAGGCAGAGATAAGACACAGGGAGCATGACTTAATCAGACCAATTTTCTATTAACTTGCTTCATTTGGAAGCTGTCCACTAATAATTAATGCTGCACTGATCATCATTCCTTCCTTAATTGTTTGTATATGTAGCCATAATCAGTTTTAGATCTGGTCCCCAAGCTGTTCTGGATGCTATTATCACCCCATTGCATGAAATCTGAAGATCTGAATAAACTGTTTCCAGTGTAGTCCATAGTAGATGGTGGCAGGTCCAGCAGGAGTCTTATTCATTCTATTTGATGAACTAAACCTATAGTAAGGCCTGATTCTTGGTGGTGATAGAGGGAGTTATCCCACACATACTTCTGCATTGTTCAACCTAGCTGTAAGAGAAAAATTCCCTCCCAATTAAAAAACAGTCTTTATCATTAAAACTGGCTTTTAGAGATCCCAGGCTTCTGAGGTGACAGGAAAGTTCTGGAACAAAACTTAGCATTGGTGGAGAAGGACCAGGATAGAAAGTATTTAAACAAACTGAAGAGGTGGGACTTTTCAGTCTGGAGAAGGCTCAGGAGAGATCTCAAGGTGTGTAAATACCTGATGTTAGGGAATGAAGATAGGGGAACCAGACTTTTGTCAATACTGCCCACTGACAGGAGAGGAGAGTAACAAGAAATTTCATCTCATCACAAGAAAAATAGTTTTTACTGTGAGGTTGGTCAAACAATGGAATAGGCAGATAGATTGTGGAATCAACAGCCTTAGAGGTATTCAAAACCTGGCTGGACAAGCTCCTGAACTGTTGGCTTTATCTTGATCAGGAGAATTGGACTAGATGATCTCAAGAGAACCCTTACAACCTAAATGTTTCTATAAGTATGCGAAAATATTACTATTTTCCATATTGATTCGGAGAAAACTCCAGGAACAAACTTGCCAGCAGAGTTTCAAGTTGACAAGCAGGTATTCGTTATTGCGGCGCCGGGAGACACGGGGGATAGCTCCTCCGAACGTGTGTCTCCGAATTGCTATACAGGTCATCCTTATATGGTTACTGAGTATATTACATCATTTTCCAAAAGGTTTCCGGCATGCATACAAAAATGCGGTGGTCTTTAAGGGTCGTTTACTTTTCCCAGCAAGCTTAATTAACATTACAGACACAGCAATCATCCTGGCCTTCTACTTATCAGTTAGTTTAACTGCTCTCGTCCTGGACATCTGCTAGTCCGGGATACTCCCCATCCCAGGTCCTGTCCTTCTATTCTGCTTTTCTCACACCTTTTGTACTGAGGCCCTGAGGGCCTGAAACTATGTCAATACCTCCAAGCACCGCAGTTATTTTCCATTACAAAGCCATCAAACTTATTACTTAGAACTGATTACATTTTGTACTTTTGTGCCTCCTTGTCTCAATATGTCACAAATTGAGGTGAGCAAACATTTGCAATGCACACAAACCATTCAATGAATTTATACAAGATTTGATCCAGCAATGGTTTCAAATAGGCATTATAAAGTGGTCTTACACAGAGGCCATGAACAAGGACAAATTAGCCTGCTTTGTGCTGCCAAAATTAAAAAAAAAACTCTGCTTTTTAAACTAATTCATATACAGCCGTCTTTCACTATAATCGACAGAGTAACTCTGTCTTTAATTTTTGTGACCGCTTTTATTGTGCTTTAGGACCACTGCCTACCAATTTGAGCAGAACTCACTATGGTGTAAGCAAGGACTGACTTTGACTTGTGAATCTAATCACAGATTGTGAAAGGGCTGGATCTCCACTTTAAGTGGGCATTTACATCCTTACAAAGTGAACATTCACTTGTAAATTACTGGCAGCACCGAATGCCAGTGCTTCAAGTATCAAGCTAAATTAGCCATGCTAGATGTAGGGCACATGAAAATCTAGCTTGAGTGTTTGTTTATGGAAAAAACTGCAGTGATCGATTTGACATATGATTTTGAACAATTTCACTAAATCAGTGAAGCTTGAAAACTCATCATTTTAAATTGGACTTCTTTTAGTGTAGCTGAAGTTGCCTAGGAATCAAATTCAAATAAGGCAAATCTAAACAAAAACAAATCCTTCTATACATGGAGTCTGTACTATTTTGACTAATGCTGTTTTAAACTGAAGTAAACTCGTGTTCTGTACATAAACCAGCAAAGTACTGGGGAAGAAAACCGATTTACGATTTACGGAAAGACCTTTTGTAAAAGGTCTTTGTAAATCCTTTTGTATGTAAAGGAGAACCAGTGTGGAACATGCTCATCAGTATTTAGTTGTGCAGTCATTGACACTGATTAATTAGTTCCCTCATGTAAACTAGATGTTTTGTTAATGGCATACAAAGTTGGCAGTTTTTTTCTTGCTGTTACAATTTATCAAAAGCTGAACAATATTAGATTTTTAATTTAAGTGTCAGTTAAGCAGTACTTGACTTAGGTCAATTTTATTTGTGCATTAGGATTTTTAAATATAAGAACACATATACTTTGCTTGAAAAAAGTGAGCAAGGTATGCAAACTAACAGGGAAAATAGGGCCCCGAACCCTGGAGTCCCTTACAACAGATTTATTTCTGCAGAGTTCTTGTAAAAACTTGGCTGTCCTTACTGAGATAGTGAACTGATTCCTGGGTATAGGTATTTATTAGAAGTAGGTCATAAATTGCTGTTGCAGTGGTAAAGCCATTGCCAGACCAAAAGCATCAGACTCTGCTTCAGATGCCCCAGATATGATGCACCAGTGGAGGATTCTTCCATTCCATCTAGGTTAAACGCTGTCTTTAATGGGTCTTTACCTGAGGCCCATTGCTTTTATGCTTTGTACAAGACCCTGGTCATCAAATTCACTGAGGCTAAGACAGAGGAGGAAAAATAAATAGATGATAGTAGTTTAGGCTCCCCAGTCTAAGGAGTTGTGATTCCCCAGCAAGAGAGCTCCAGTATAGAGGCATGTGGCAAATCTAAAAGCAAACAGAAATTCTAAGTAAATATGTTTATATTTATGTGATATTATACAACTATCCTGTTCCAAACTATTGTCCAAACATAACCTTATATTTTGCTATGTCAGCCCTGGACCCCAGAACAGGAAGCTTTGTTTTTCTTATTTTGGTCCAAAATTTCTCTGGCCCCCAGCTGCCACATTTGAGCTTACCAGCAAGTTTTATTTAACCCAGAGATCTATACAAAGTCCTGTCATGCGATGTAACTATGGCCATAGGAGCCTCAGGATATACATGCATAAAAAGGAAACAAAGTAGTGCATGACTGCCACCAAAAACTTGCAATAGTCCTATCAGCTTCTCTCTTGAAAGACTGGCTTTGAAATAGCAAAATAATTTGAAAGGGTTTTCCTTGCTTTCTGTAGTGTACATTTTGGTGATGGTTAATGCTCTGCAACTAGTTGATAGAACTGTTTGCAAATGAATCAAATTACATGCTATTATTTATTTAAAGGAGAAAGAAGTTACCCTTCTGCTCTCACGTCTTGCACTACTAGGTATCTAAGAAAAGCAATAAATATCCTGATACAATAAAGTCTGGATACTAGCAAACCTGACTGTTTGGCAGGTAATTTCCCAGTGCAGTTCTCATATTTTTGAGCAGCGCTTAAGTTAAGAAATGCCAGTTAAATACTTATTAATCAATACATCTGTGTACAGTGTTATTTGATGCTATCACATTTTATTTAAAAAATGGTATTAGAATGCTTACCAAGGGTGTATGATAATTCCCCATGTCATGGGCAGCAGTGAGATGAAAGCTTTAGTGTTGTCATTTTTTGTCTTTTCTAATGTTAAAAATGTAGGTGAAGAGCGTACTTTCATGTCTGTAGGAAGCAGGGCTTTTCTTTTTAAGCCAAGCCCTGATCTTTCCAATGGTAGCAGCATGTATCTAACTGTCATTCCTCATCACGCTAACAAACTTTCATAGTTTGTAGGTTTGTAGGGACTGTAGGTTTTCAAACAGGATTTGCAGGTAAAAATTTGCCTGATACAAATTCAGCTAAGTCACTCCTGGAAATTTTTTTTTTTTTGCTGAGAACTCTAGTGACATGGTCCTCTCCTCTGGAAGAATTAGTAGTAAAATGGAATGAGTAATTTTTTTCTCTGTAAAGGTGATGTGTACTTCAAAGGATGCATTTTCAAATCTTATAGCCAACCTTTGTATTTGACGTAGCTATCAGTTTACTGAAGTACAAATAGCAGTTATATTAATATGGGAGCTCTGTAGCATGGTGATCAGGTTTAAATAGCATTTTCAAGGGAAAGCCAAACTTGAGAGCCAGAACTGGATAGCTTCTGAATTACTCTACTGTTATTGTGCAAGCTTCATGTTCTTGACACTATAACTGAACAAATTTGCTCTGCACTTTCTGTGTGAGTTACTGCTAAGGGTCAGTGATGGTCTAAATTCATGTTACTAAAAAAATTGCCCTGAATTTTCTTCCTGATGCCTAACACAGCAGAATTTTACGCACCGATTTAAACTGACAAAGGACCTGAGCCACTAATCGAGTCAGTGATCTGACGGAATTGCCTCCTTACTTTCCAGTGTGCTGCCACATAAATCTGTCAGTTTTCTGGTGCTCCTAATTATTGTTCATCTCCACTAATGATACAAGATAACCCTGCTTGAAAGGGGTTTCAACTTTTTTTACTCTTTTTTAATTTGTTTTTAATTTAATGAGACTTATTTAGTGGCTTTTCTTGCTTCTTTGGGTACACATACCCATGATTGAAGAGCTTAAATGTGACAAGATGGTGCCTAAAACCACTATTTCAAATATCACTTTAATTTTGGTACTTGCATTATGCTAGTGGGTGCATTGTGCTCACTCCCTCTGCTCACCCTATGTCCTGTGTGATGCTTCTTTGCTCTCTAAGTCTTACATTACAAGCCAATTTCTAAATGACAGACCTGCTTCAGCTATGTAAAGACTCAGTGCACAGCGCTATTAGCCTGGATTCAGACACAAGATGCAGCAGAGATCTGTCGAGCTTTTGACAGATTAAAATAGTTTCAATGGTTTTGAGCTATTCTGCACAGGAGGCCATTGGAATGCCTCGGGTGCAGGTGCAAGACCACTATGTCCTTTTGCTTTCCAGCTGGATCCCCACCGCTGATAGCTGTGACTGTTGACTGCAGGCTTCTGCCTCTGGAGCTCAAAGGAGACAAAAGTCACTATTCCAGAAGAGTTACATATGCTCCTCGGGTTTCAGTGTAATTGTGAAATGTCCTCAGACATGTATGGATCTAAGGGCAGGTTATTTGAAGCTGGAACTTCCAGCAGCTTTGTATTCTTGATTATCTTCTAAATCTTTGTTCTCTTAGTCTTTATGGCCCCCAGCCTCCACCTATTATCACCTGCTCTAGACATTTCAAAAGGCAGTGTGGAAAATCAGTGCAATGCACTACAAAGTTTGGCTGTATTTAACTTTGAACTTACCTCTTTTGACAACATGTTGCAATTTGACTGCAGAAGCAGAAAACTTAGAACAGGTTTAACCTCAAAGTAACTCACTACATTCTTGATTTACAGAGAAAGACTATTATTAGCAACATTTTAGCTAACTGCCTCACAGCAGAATGGGGTTTGTATAAAATGCTCGTTAGTCCCAGCACAGCCTAGACTCAGAGGATCCCTGTTGACTTGATGGAATGACTAAGTTAATTAAAAATTCTGAAAAACAGAAGTAGATTTTCTTTCCATTCATAATCCAGAAAATCGTGGTGTTACTAAGAATATTCAAATATTGGTTTGAAGCAGTAAAACAGTTTTATTTCTGGACAGAAAAAAAAAATATTTCTTTTATGAAACTGATAGGGACAAAAGCATCTGGTATAATGCCACCTACGTTGTTCTTTTGCCTTGCTATTTGCTCTTAATAGGACTAGGGCAGAATAGTATAAAGTGCATTTCATTTCTGCATTTCTCTGCATTCTGCAATGTGCTGCTGTTTCCTGCAGGAGACTGACAAAGTGAAGACCCTACATTTAAGATAATTTCTCAAGCAAGCACTATAGTTTCTCAGTTTTTATTTCAAAACTGAACAAAGTATAACTGCAGCCAACAGGTCTGTATTCTGTAGATAATCTATATTTATAGAGCCTGAAATTATTATCTTACCAAACAATGTGTTTTTTCATCCTAGAAAGCAATTTTGAGGAAGCAGCATTAACAAAGCAGTGAGGAAAATGAACAAATAAATAAAAAAGCAAACAAAAACAAGCAAACAAACAAAATTCTTGTCCTGGTTACCTTTGTGCTTGAGTTTCTGTATGAAAGTTGTAACTGATACGGAGAAAACTCCACGAACAAACTTGCCAACAAAGTTTTCAAACTGACAAGCAGGTGTTCTTTATTGTGGCATAGGAACACAGGGGATAGCTCCTCCTAACATGCATCTCCCCATTGCCACACAAGCCGTCCTTTTATAGCCACTGGGCATACATACATATTCATGAGGCTACGTATGGATTACATCATTTTCCAGAAAGTTCCCCGCATGCATACAGAATTGTGGTGGTGGTCTCTGAGGGTCGTTTACTTCTTCCAACAATCTTCATCACTTCTGGCAGCCTTTGAAGCATGCCCAGTAGATGCTCATACCAGTTTAATTGGTTCGTTAGCACCAGAGACATAATAATCCTCCTATCCTCCTACTTATCAGTTAGTTTAACTGTAGCCCATCCTGGACACCTGCGGTTCCCAGATACTCCTTATCCCTGTGTCCTGTTCTTCTAGACTGTTTTTCTTAAACTATGTCAACTATAACACTTTATCTTGTGAGAATTCTCAGTATGTTCTCTAGCTGTACTCTATTTTTTTTTCTATGTATCATGCGCCTCAGTAATTTTCCATTGCTACTGTTACAAAGCCATCAAACTTAACATTACTTAAATCTAATTCTAAAGGTTTCTATATCCCATTTTGTGATTTTGTGCCCCTTTGTTTCAAATTCCCCCCTTTTTCTGTTCTTTTGCAAATTCTTTTGCAACATTTTATATATTACCATTGTCATCAAAATTCTTTCTGAAATAATTTCCTATTTCTACTTGGTGCTTAATTTCATTCCTTTTCCAATCATAGACTGTTTACAATACCAGAGGGAACATTGTATCATACCACAAGTAATCAATGTTACAATAATTAACATCAGTATTCCTGCAACCAGTTGCCTCAACCAGGAGAGATTGGGTAACCATGAAGTTAACTTTTTCCGTATTTCTTCAAACCCCAGGAGGTGTCATCCATGGCCATTTCATTAAATATCTTAGTTTGTTTCCAAATTTCCTCCAGATCTGTTTCGATTCTGCCACTTTGGTCTATATAGGAACAACAGCTTTCATTGATTATGGAACAAACCCCTCCTTGTGATGCCAGTAACATGTCTAGAGCCATTCAGTTTTGTAATACAACTTTAGATAGGCTGGTTATCTCTTCTTGTTCTTCCTGAATTATATCAATGTTTTTACTTTCCATTTCCTCTATGGTTGCTGAGATATTTACAGTTGCTTTCCCTAATTCACTTACTCCCAAAGATGGAATTAGCCCTCTTACAAAACTATGAAATGCACTGTGCCATTCAATAATAGGGTTAAACCTTTGCTTAATCTGTTTAGCAAACTTCTAATCCAGGTCCCAGAAGGATACCGGGATATGTCGATAATAATAAAATTGGGTATTACAGCACCTAAGGTGCATGCCCCCTTCCAGTTGGGGGGTAGAGTCTTATAAGCATTTTTTTCCACATAACCAATACCATCCTTTCCCTTTAGGAATGGGCCACCACTGAACTATGATACCATCTATATTAATAGTATGATTGCAATTTGAATGGTGACCTACATCTGTGGCATTTAAGCAAGATTTCCTACCCTGGTTCCTGGTGTAATACATCTTTGTGCACAGGTGTAATATTTATTACCTGGATTGGGATTAACTATTCCAAATTTTAACCTTTCCTTCAAATACAGATTGCTAGTGTTCACCCACAAATTTGTCCATGAGACAGTATTAGGAATTGGAACTCCAATTAATGGGAGATCCAGGCTTTCTCCTGATTTAGGCAACTGTGCACACACCCAACAGTCACTACGATTAAAAACATTAGTAACATTCTGCGCTAATTTCAGGTATAAATTCTGGTCCCAAGCTCGTGCGCCAGTTATCATATGAGTCCAAATTATGACCGATGCAATTTCATACATAAGGGTCCTGAATGCTTGATCCGCCATGTCTTCTCTGGCTCTGGTGCTTGCTTTATTCTTGAATAACGTATCCAAGCAGGTTGTTCCTTTATCTTCACTGCTGTAAAGGTGGTCAGTAATATCTGGTATGGTCCGCTCCACTTCTGTAGAGGATCTCCTGAAAAATTCTTAACATAAACCCAGTCTCCAGATCTGAAAGGGTGAATCAGGTAATCCAAACCTTTTGCTCTTGTCCCTACTATTCTCTTATTTATCTCCTCCAATTGTTTTTCCAGATTGATCAGAAACTGTTGGAGATAGCCTTCTCCCACTTCCTGAAGACTTTCTCCTTTAAACTGGGACTGATATGGTCTTCCATACAAAATCTCAAATGGACTGACCTCTTCTTTTGACCGAGGTTTAGTTCGAATTCTTAATAGTCAGTGGTAACGCCTGGTACCAATAGAAATTCATTTCCTGACATATTTTACTAATCTGTTGTTTAATCAGATGGTTCATCTTTCATACTTGCCCACTGGCCTGAGGCCTATATGGAACATGTAGTTGCCAATCAATTTCTAATTTTTTGCTAATTTCTTGTGACAATTTTGCACTGAAGTGTGAACCCTGGTTGGAAGAAATTGGTACTCCAAAATGAGGTATTATTTCATTTAATAATGTTTTAATCACCTGTCTTGCATTATTTATCCTACAAGGGAATGCTTCTGGCCAGCCTGAAAAAGTATCCGTTAACACCAAGAAATATCGATAACCCCCTTTTCTTGGTAATTCGGAAAAATCTGTTTGCCACTGCTGTCCCGGGAAACTTTCTCTCCCAATTTTCCCTATTTGATTTCTGTTTTCAGTTTTAGGATTATTCTTAAGACATAACTGACATTGTTTTGTCACTAATTGAACTGTGGTGTATAGATTCCTTCCTACAATTTGTTTGTCTAAATATTTATACAAAGAGTTGCTACCCCAATGAGTTTTATTATGTTCTTCCTGAACTAACTTCCAGAGTTGGTTATAGGGGATTACAATTTGCCCATCAGGTATTTGAGCCCAATCCTCTTTATTTTCCTGTCCCTTTAGATCCTCAATCAATTTTCTATCCTCTTTTGAATACCTAGGTTTAGATTTTTCAATTGTTAGTTTCTGTCAGTGATTAAAGACATGATTTGAGATTGTTCAGGTGCTCGTTTGGCTTCAAAATCAGCCAAATTATTTCCAATTTCCTGATCGGAGTCACCTTGTTGATGTTCTTTACAGTACATAATAGCTACTTCTTCAGGTAGCTGAACAGCTTCCAGTAATCGTAGAATTTCTGTAGCATGTTTAATCTGTTCCCCTTGTGTGTTCAAAAGTCCTCATTCTTCCCAGATAGCAACATGTGCATGTACCACACCAAATGCATATTTAGAATCAGTCCAAATATTTATCCTTTTATCTTTAGCCAGTTCCAGGGTTCTCATTAATGCTATTATTTCTGCCTTCTGGGCAGAGGTGTTCTCAGGTAAAGGTTTAGCTTCTATTACCTGTGAAGTGGTGGTAACAGCTTATCCTGCCTTTCCTTTACCATTTTTCATGAAGCTACTACCATCAGTAAACCAAGGATCAGCATCTTCCAGAGGGTTTTCTTTCAAGTCTGGTCAGCTCGAATATACAGTCTCTATGGTGGTCAAGCAGTCATGTGTTAGTGATTCTGTCGATTGTTCCAGATTACCATAATCATGGATCCAAAGTCTGCACCATCCTGTCATTCCCAGGAATGTCCAGAGGTCCTTGATGGTAAACGGTCATGGAGTCTGGCAAATGGCTTCTTTTCTGGCAGTCCCAAGTTCTCTCTGTCCTCCTGTTATTTCATATCCTAGGTAGGAAACTCGGGTTTGGATTAGTTGGGCCTTTTGTTTGGATACCCAATAACCATTCAGTCTCAGAAAATTTAATAATTCCACTGTCCACTGGACACATTCTTCCTTTGTTTCTGTATCAATTAACAGGTCATCCACATATTGTAACAGAGTCCCTGTCTGAGCAGGTGGCTTTCATGATTCTAATTCTCGTGCTAACTGATTTCCAAAAATTGCTGGTTTTAAACCCTTGAGGTAATACTGTCCAAGTTAATTGAGTTTTTCTTCCTGTGTTAGGATTTTCCCATTCAAAAGCAAATAATTTTGGCTTTCTTTGGCCAATGGTAAGCAAAAGAAAGTGTCCTTTAAATCCAGGACAGCAAATCATTTCTTATTATTATTCAATTTAGTCAATAAATCATATGAATTAGCTACTACTGGACAAATACCCTCTGCAATTTTGTTGATTACCCAGAAATCGTGAACCAATCTGCAACATTTTCCATCATATTTCTTTACTGTCCAGATACAAGTATTATATTCCAATTCACATTCAATTAATAATCTATATTTTAAAATTTATCAATTTTTTTTTCATTCCCTTTGATCTTCTAATTTTAAGGGATATTGTTTTATTCTAATTGGGCAGGCCCCCCTTTTTTATTTCCACTTTAACAGGCAAAGCATTTTTTTGCCTTACCTGGAACTTCAGATGCCCATACTCCCACATATACCTAATTAAGGATTTCTTCTATTTCAGGGAGATCCTTCTTTTTGCTTTTCTGTTGAATCAAAGATAAACTCAAAACTGCAATTAATTGACTGTTTTTAAGTTTAATTCCATTTTGCCTTCTTTAAATGTTGCTTCTGGCCCTAATAAAGATCTTAGAGAATATGGCATGCATAGAAATTTATGCATTCATATTTGTTTTCCCAATTTGTACTTTAAAGGTTTCAGATAGAATGCCTTTTTTTTTTTTTTTCTCCCTGCTTTTTCTTGGTGGCCAGTAGCACCCACATCTATAACGAATTCTTTCCTCTCTGATTTAACACCAAATAAGTTGCTCCTGTATCCACTAAAATTCCTCTTTATTTCCTCTCGTCCGTGGTTTTAATTTAATCAGTGGATCTGCTAGAGTAGATTCCCCATGTCCCTGTCAGTATAGTTCCAATTCAGTCCCCGGAGCCACCCCATGGCACTGCTCCCCCACCCAGGGCAGTCTCACTTCCAACGTCCAAACTCCCCATAGCAGGCACACCGATCCGTTTCCACAGAAGAGCCCACTCTCCCACCTCTGCCCATCATCCCTCCTCCCCTGCTCAAACACAGGAGCTGCCCGAGCTCCCCCCCTTTTCCCCTTGGTTTTCCCTTTTTTTTTTTTCACAGCTGCTCACCCTGCTCTGCAGGGGCTGCAGATGCCTGCCTCTGCAACAGCACTTCTGGTTTAACCCTTTCTTAACTCTGAATGTGAATATGCTGCTTGTTGCCAGTGACAGCAATCTCTTCCTCCTTATCAATATCAAATAGGATGGATACAGAGGCTGCTTCTCTCGGAGGTACCGGTGATACATAATTTTCAACTTATCTTCCAGATTACTGGTTTTTTAACTTTAAACATCTTTCCCCAATATCACAGGCTGAACAACATCTCTTCAGCTTAACTTGCAGTTTTTGCCGTCCTTTTCCAAGGCCAAAATTAAGGAATCTGGCAGAGCTATATTAATTTTGCATTCAGTCTGTCACTCCGCGTGATTTCTTAAAGTGAAAAATATATCTGCATACATTACTTCATCCCATTTTCCTTGCCACCTCAAAACAACATTAATTGTAACAATGTATTATAGTTCAGAGTTCCATTTTCAGGCCGTTTTTCCAGATCTTCCAAAGTACACAAAGGCCACCATTGGTTACAGTGTTTTACCAATGTATTCTTATTTACTGAGCGCCCAGGAGACCCTCCAAGTTCTTTCCAGTGCGCCAAAATGCACCCAAAGGACTCTTTTTCAAGATCTCTTCACTCTGATGATTTTCCATTGTCAATCTCACATTCACACACACACATACCACAAACAAGATCCCACAGACACACTCCACACAGTTACAACACTTGAGACAGAGACTAAAATTCAACCAACCAAACAACAGTTAATAACACAGTTATAATATCCCGTCACCAGTACCAAAATCAACTGCAAATGCCCATCAAAAAGCCTTACCAAAGAAAAACCTGTATAGCTACTGTTACCTCACTAGCGAAGAACAGACATTATTTGGAATTTAAGTTCTTATGCTCCTTACTGATCTGAACTGCTTATTCTGGAAACACCTCCAAAAGCCAGAATTTTGAAAATGAGTCATTCGGTCCTGATTCAATAGTACCTCACATGTCGTACCTGGAAAGAAAATGTGGCAAGAGTAATTCATACTGTTGGGCACAATTTATATCATAGAATCATAGAAACATAGAATAGTTTGAGTTGGAAGTGACCTTAAGTGTCATCTATTTCCAACCCTCCTGCCATGGGCAGGGACATCTGGTAGACCAGATTGCCCCAAGTCCCATCCAAACTGGTCTTGAACACTTCCAGGGATGGGGCATCCACAATTTCTCTAGAAAACGTGTTCCAGTGTCTCACCACCCTCACAGTGAAGAATTTCTTCCTAATGTCTAATCAAAATCTACCTTTTTTAGTTTAAAGCCATTACCTCTTGTCCTATCCCTCCATGCCCTTGTAAAAAGTGCTTCTCCAGATTTCTTGTAGGCCCTTTAGGTACTGAGAGGCTGCTCTACTGTCACCCTGGAGCTTTCTAGTCTCTAGGCTGAACAAGCCCAACTTTTTTACTCTGTCTTCATAGGAAAGGTGCTCCAGCCCTCTGATCATCTTTGCGACCCTCCTCTGGAACCACTCAAACAGGTCCATGTCCCTCTTGTGTTGGGGGCCCCAGAGCTGGATGCAGAACTCCAACTGGGGTCTCATGAGAGCAGAATAGAGGGGCAGGATTACCTCCCTTGACCAGCTGGCCATGCTTCTTTTGATGCAGCCCAGGATACAGTGGATTTCTGAGCTGTGAGCACATGCTGCTGGCTCATGTTGAGGTTCTCATCAATCAACACACCTAAGTCTTTCTCCTCAGGGCTGCTCTCAATCCGTTTTCCATCCAGCCTGTATTTGTGCTTGAGACTGACCTGACGCAGGTGCAGGACCTTGCATTTGGATTTGTTGAACCTCATGAGGTTTGCACAGGCCCACCTCTTGAGCCTGTTCAGGTGCCTCTGGATGGCATTCCTTCCCTCCAGTGTGTTGACTGCACCACCCAGCTTTGTGTTATTTGGCAAACTTGCTGAGGGTGCACCACTGTCCATGTCACTGACAAACAGTACCAGTTCCAGTACCAGCCCCTGAGAGGCACCACTTACCACTGGTCTCCACTTGGATATTGAACTGTCGACCACAACCGACTGTTTCCATCCAGCCAATTATTTATTGGTCCATCTGTCAGATCTGTGTCTCTCCAGTTTAGAGGCAAGGAGGTTGTGTGGGATAATATCAAATGCTTTGTACAAGTCCAGGTAGATATGTAGACTTGTATATAAATATTTGTGTATATATATCTGTAGGTTTGAGTCAGTGTTGGCTTGAGTCAGATAAACAGAATGAGATTCTAAAATGGGAGTTGGTTCTTTTTTTATTACATTTTAAGCTACATTGCAAAGTCACTACACAAGTTTTCTGGCTTTTGTAACCTGTTTACTTTACAAAGTTGTGTTAAAAAGAGGACTAAAAGTAGGTATGTTGCAATTTTTCCAGGTCCAAGAGACAAAGGAACAGATGAATACTCAGATGTACTCAACATCTGCAGTCCCCAGAAACAAAAGGATACAGCCCAGAAACAGGTAATAGTGCCCAGAGGAAAAAAATAAGTAAGACGAAAAAGAGAAAATAAACAAACAAACAAACAAAAAAAAACAAAACCAAAAACAACTCCAATGTCAATCTGAAAACGTTTCTTCCATATTTTTTCCATGAAAAACTTGTCTTCCTATAGAAGTGGTGGGAAAGCCTGACTGTAGCCTTTGTATTAAGTGATAGATGAGAGTCACTAAGGATGGTACTGCTACTGGAGTGGAAATGAGAACACTTTTTTGGTGCACTTTAGCTAGTAACATTAAGAAGAAACCTTGATTTGTGAATGCTGCCTGCAGGTTACTTTGATTGAGAGGGGAAATTCTGTACTAGACTCCCTGTCCTGTAGAAAGGTGTCATCAAAAAGGGAGTTATGAGATTCATTTGTGAATGGTCATGTGATGGTAGAATGAGCTCTGAATGCTACTTTTGCTGTTATGGCAATCAATGCTCATGAATCAGAAACACTTACTGCAGTGATAAGTATCTCAGGAGACCTGACTGGAAGTAACAGCATATGCAGCGACACAAAATAATGTGCAAATAACATCTGTGTTATTTTTTTTTTTCACTTCTTCAAGACTATATGGTGTTTTTAATTTAAGTGTTCAGAAAAAGTGCTTGATTGGCACCTGAGAAGAAGCCCTCTAATTTACAGTATAGGTTTCTGCTGGGCTATCAGTCAGATGAAGGCAGCTGTGGGGCTTTTTTTCCTTCAACAAACCATTTGTGTTCCAGTGTTGCCCTGATAAATGTTGAAAGGGAAAAGTGAGTTGTAAAGGAAAAATGTGCAAAGCTGTGAGTATGGGGAAGGAGAGCTCTATGTGCCAAATAAATAGGAAAAACAGACAAAAAAGAGATTCCTTCAAGTGAAAGAAAAAAAAAAAAGACATAAGACAACCCCTGAAATGTTGCTTCTGAGTTTCTTATTGGGGTGGTTGAGCTGCTGACTGTGTCTTTACTGTGATGTCTCTGCTCACCTGAAATCTCTATCAATCTTTTGGTTTAGCAAAACTGAAAATGATACACTTGATGTTTAGTTATCAGCTGACATTTCTATTGCTTTGGTGTCTGGCAGCTATGAATGTGGAAGACTTTTGCGGAGTAATGCTGTGCAGACATCCAGCCCACTATCCTGATGAGGAAGTAAAATCAGGCAGAAGGGCTCACATCATGCCTTTTTCATGCAGAAGGTTATTTGAGTACATGCATTCATAGACTCACCAAGTATGGCCCTGTTGATATTTTTATATTCCTCCCAGAAAATCACAGCACTGCAAAGTACAGGAATCCTAAAGCATAGTAAAGGAAGAAAATCCCGCAACATGTATTTTTAGTAGCTTTAAATCTTTTTCACCAGAGCAAATTAAAGCAGTTAGATGGTCACTGTTACTTGTTAGTTAGTCTTCAGTTATAAATGTTAAAATATAAAGATGTCCTCTAGAGAATGTCAGGACACAGGAATTTTGTGCCCTGAGATTATTTTCATTTCCCCAGGTTCCAGTATAGGTTGGGGAACGACCTGTTAGAGAGCAGTGTAGGGGAGAGGAACCTGGGAGTCCTAGTGGACGACAGGATGACCATGAGCCAACACTGTGCCCTTGTGGCCAAGAAGGCCAATGGCATCTTGGGGTGTATTAGAAGGGGGGTGGTTAGTAGGTCGAGAGAGGTCCTCCTTCCCCTCTACTCTGCCCTGGTGAGACCCCATCTGGAATATTGTGTTCAGTTCTGGGCCCCTCAGTTCAAGAAGGACAGGGACCTGCTGGAGAGAGTCCAGCGCAGGGCAACAAAGATGATTAAGGGAGTGGAGCATCTCCCTTATGAGGAAAGACTGAGGGAGCTGGGTCTCTATAGTTTGGAGAAGAGGAGACTGAGGGGTGACCTTATAAGTGTCTATAAATATATAAAGGGGGAGTGTCACGAGGATGGAGCCAGGCTCTACTCAGTGGCAAACAATGATAGGACAAGGGGTAATGGGTACAAACTGCAACACAAGAGGTTCCACTTAAACTTGAGAAGAAACTTCTTCTCAGTGAGGGTGACGGAACACTGGAACAGGCTGCCCAGGGAGGTTGTGGAGTCTCCTTCCCTGGAGTCATTCAAAACCCGCCTGGACACATTCCTGTGTAACATTATCTAGGTGTTCCTGCTCCAGCAGGGGGATTGGACTAGATGACCTTTTGAGGTTCCTTCCAATCTCTAGAATACTGTGAAACTGTGTGAAACAGAACAATCTTTGTTTGATATTGAATCTATGATAAAAACAATTTACACCACCACAGTTCATAACAAAGTTACCACAGTCTATAAGGATTATTTAATCTGGTTTATAATCAGGAGTAAATTTTAAACACATTTTGCCTCATTTGAAATTCTTTTCTTTTAAATGTTTTAATTCTATTTCCTTTTCATAATTCCACCCCCCCAACCCTCCCACCCTCACCCCCACCCCACCCCCCCACTTTCTATCTTATTTTGAAAACACTGTACTAAATTGTTCTGAGATTGGAACTCCTAAATTTTACACACAGCTAAAATAGCAGATGTTATTCTAGCCATTCAAGAGCGCTGCTAAGCAACTATTGCAACTAAGTAAAAATTTGGAAATATCGGAGTTCTGCTTTCCTTGACATTATTACTATATTCCCTTTTTTATCCCGTTCCTCATTCAAACACATTCCCAGCTGGTGCCCAAAGCAGGCCTGCAGCTGTAAGAGGCATTCCATGGGTAGCAAGAGGCTAATCTAATCTCAATGAGAACGTGCTTGTTGTTTCTTTAAATCTTCACTGCAAAATAAACAGTCATATATTTTACATATTAAACACTGAACTCAATATAGAATTATTACCTGCCATCCTGTACTTTCTTAAGGTGTTCAACACCAAAGTATTTCAGTATTTTACCAAGTTGCATTTTTTTCACAGCTTCCTCAGGAGGCAAGGCATCATGTACATGGTAGAGTATTGAAGTGTATTATGTGTGAGTAGGGCAGGGAATATCAGGGAAATTAGAAAAATTCCCACATTCATTTCTGTAGATAGAAAAAAAAAAGTGAGTGGAAATAGCTAGAAATAACTATAGTATTTTTCCAGTTATGCTTTCTATACCATGGCTTATGCCATAAGCTAGAAGTTATGTTCTATATTAATAATATTTAAAGAAATTGTTTGAAATAGGGTTTTCTTGAAGGTTCATACAATGTTTGATCTTTCCATAAACTTTAGTTACCAGATACATATATGAATTAAACTTCCCAAATATCTTGTTGCTTCGTTAATTTAAATATAGCTTTTTCCATATTTTCTTTTTCACAAGCAGCACTTCCTATTTATCAATGATGTAAAATGAGTCACCAAAAATACATTTTTTCTTGACATTTAAAAAATACCTGTATTTTTTTGAATGAAGAGTTAGTGGCATAATGCTTCTTGTACTCTGACATTCTGTGAAATCAAGGGCTAGCATGAGCCAGGCCAGAGGGGTTGCTAGTAGATGATATCATCTTCCCATGCTTTCTTCTGCAGTGGGATAACTGCTGAGGCAACCCCTGTATTAAGTATGTTAATTTCAGCTTTGTGCAATCACTTTGACCTGCAGGAGGTGAATCATTCAGCCATTTATCTGCTAATCAATTCTGACATCTTCAAAGAACAGGCATAATTAATCACACCTCCCTTGGCTTTGTGTTTTCATAAACAACATTGTTCTGCTGTCAAGATCTCTTGGTTCGATATAGTTGGGAGCATGCCACCTGTGATTCAAGACTGCTTTCTTTCGTGACAAAGCATAATGTTGATAAAATAGCCCTTTTGTTCTAATTTAATTATAGTATAGCTTTGTTTAAGATGATTCCTATTCTGGCTTTCATTGAAGAGTAGTAAAATACACTAATTTTGCTGAAAGAAAAATCATCACAAATATTGACTCATTCAGCTGTATCACTGGACACAGGAACAGGTTTTGCCACACTGCCTAATCTTCAAATCATATTTATTATTCTGTGGTTAGTTGGATAATGGAGTCTACTAACTCTTCTTGTGCTTCAATGCTGTATATAATTGCCCTGGGAATGTTGATCTGCCCCATCTTTTTAGTCTAACTTCTAGCTCCAGAAAGCATTACCTGAGATCTTCCTTGTATTTCCAGAGGCAGGTATATTTCAGGTGGTTTTGGTGATTTTTGTAGCACTTTTCCTCCGTATTTGCTGTCACATCACAAAGGATAAATCCAGCTGCACTTTCAGAACATCACATATTGTTTGATGCTGCATGAGGTACACAGATTTCATCATTTCCTCTCAGCATGTTACATTTCAATACCCTAGGTTTCTCTGATCTTAAAAGAATTATGTAAGTCCTCTCTTACAATGCACTACATGGTAGCAAATCCAGAATCTGGAAAAGAAGTGGGGGTGGTAAAAGACAATCATTAATGTCTCTCTCAAATGTCACTAATGGACTATTTCAACTATCAAGCTGCATAGGTCTCAGTCCTCTTTCCAAATGTTTTTTGTGTATTCCACTGAAACAGACCACTTATGCAATCTCTGGAGTAGCAGAGTCCACCATCAAAACTAATGTGGGTTAAAGATTTCCTTACAACTTTCAGCAAGAAAGGTCCTAAGACACTGCCTGTCATAGTGTAACACTGCATGCATGCAAATAGATGATGTTACCCATAACCAGACTGACTTCACAGGAACATCTTCACATATCCATATAATGGAAAAAGCTGCAGGCTCTTTATGCACCTCTGAATATAAACAATCATACAACAATCATCTAAGCAGCTTAAGTAACCGACATTGAGATCTCAATTGCCAGGATGGTGTCTGTCTGTATTGCTTGATACTTAAGCAAATTTGAAAACAAAATCTTCTAGATTTCACATTCTTCCTGCTCTAATTAATATAAGTCCAATCTATTTCAGGATTTTCCCCTGCTTTTCAAAAGAGAGCATACAGACTCATGTAAGTTGTCCACTTACAAATCATTCCTAAAATAAAGATAAGCAGTTAAGAAATCACAAATTCCCTAAATCCAATTCATAAGTTTCCAGAATATGTACTGAAAATAATGGAGATAAAGAGAAAAATCAAACAGAGTTATTGTCAAACTAGAGGATTTCAATGGGGTGTTCAGTTCCTCTGTGTTGAAGGAAGAAAAAAAAAAAAGAAGAAAGAAGATGCAACTTCAGAATACCAAAAAGAATGGTATAAACATTGTTGAAAAGTTAAGCTCTCTCCTAGCATCAAGGAGAAATTGGAGCACAATGATACATTCTTTAAATTGTAGAATATGTTGGTTTATAAATGAAAACACCCACATATAAAAATTGCCAAGAAAAAGAATGTGAAATAGAAGAAATCAATCACATCTATTTTGACAGTCTCTCAAATGTTTAATTATTTTAGCCAATATAAATTTTTTAATATTGAAAATTAAGACAAAGACCATGATCCCAAATTAAGGTTATATTTTTGTCCCTACTTTAAAATAGCTGACAACTAGATACTTGAACAGAACAAAGGCCAGATGCAATAAAAAAACACCAAAACAACCAGAAGAGAACAAGCACGGATGTCTAACTTTTAAGAGTTATCTAAATTAAATAGGCGTCACCTATGATTTTTATTTGAGCATCTGGCTCTCTATATGACAAGATGTGCCACAATATTATTTTTTAATTAGGCATTCGCATCAAAACAGCTACTCACAGGACAATTCCTTAGTTGTTGAGTGGCGCTTTTCACCCTGTCAGGTGAAACTGACACCCCTCTAAACCTCAACTGGATCTGGGGAATCCTGGCCTCTGATCCCCAAGACTCCCTGTTCCGCTGGCACACAGACAAGATCACTTGTAAGAGAACTTGATATTTAGGTTCTTTTCACTTCCTCTCTTCTAGTCTTCTTTCTTAGCCTGCTAGACTTTTATTCTGTGCTGCCTGGTAAAAATACTTTAAGAACACTGGCAACAGCCCAAGCCTTGCAGAGCATTTAGTGCCAGAAGATACAACTTGGAATACTTATAAGGCTGAGGATATATTAAATCAAGATCAGACGATATATTAAATCTAGGTCTCACATTTACTGTTCAAAAGCTGTAAACATCAGTAACTGCATTTTGAAAGAAAGAAGCAACTCCAATTTATTCTGTAAATTAATATCTCTAGCTACGTACCTTCAGGTTTCAAGCCCCAGGGAAGACAGAAATCTATCTACAGCCTAGCCTCCATTATCTCATTTCCAGAGAAGATGGAATTTCAGAAATACCCCAGGCTTAGCATTTCCTCTTTCCCTTGTTTCTAGGAGCATCCTCACTCAGCAGCTTGTAAACATTTTCTCAGGTATGCAGCTCTCTTCAAGCATTTCAGAAGGAGCTTAGGGACTCAATCCTAGATGTTGGATTTTTTTGTGATACTCAAAAATGCCAATTTAGAGGCTCCTTTCACTTTATCATGATTGTACTTCTGATAGGTATTGCAGCTAAAGATAGCCTAACGTTGCCAGATATAAGGTAGACTCAAGTAAATCTTGTTCTGTGTAAATAGCAGTGACATATCAACTATGTCCACAAAAAGAAGTGTAGTTTGGTAATTTAAATATTGAGCGATATATTTACCAATGTAACATGAAGAGATCAGCTGCAAAATAGATTATTTCTGTGCCCTTAGCCTGTAAACAATCTTCAAATATAAATCAACTGTTTCAGGAAGTGTGACACAAAGGAGACACAAATCCTGCAGAAATGCTTGAGAAAGCTATCCCTTTTTATTACATTCAGACCATGAGTTGCCAGGTAATGGAGACTGACCAGCTGCATCTATCACTTTGTGGTAGAGGTCTGAATGACGGTGACTCGTGAGATTTGACAAAAGGTCATTACAAAAGAAAGCATTGATTGTAACTTTAGAAAAAAAAAAAATGGAGAATAAGATCCAAGTATGCAAAGACTCAAATATGTGGTTGCTGCTAGTAAACTGTCCTGAATTCAGTTCAGTGAATGTATGACTGGATAGATGGGAAGAAAACCACAGGGATTCAGATCCTGATTCAAGGGTATGTACAGACTTCAGAAATTCCCTTCAATTTCATAGGAATTTAAAACCCTGTGTAATTTTGAGGATCTATGTTGTAGCAGACACCTGCTTCTAACTTCTGCATTAGTTTATCCAATATTGATTTAACATCTAATTCAGTGTACCCTTATTTCTGCTTCTACATTGCTGTCAATAGCAGTTGTGCCCTGTGCAGGAGTGTGTAGTAAACAAAAAAAATCAACATTTCTCCCAAGTACCTGTCTCTACAACAAATATAAAGAGGCTAATTTTAGTTTGTATTTTAAGTAACTCTTAGACCAGCTAGCTGTGGAAATGAGGTATTTGTGGGCATTCTGCTTGAAGACATGCTCATCTGCAAATCCTCCTTTCTCCACAGCAGTTTTTGAGTCTGATGGCTGATTTACATGTGAATTGATACAAAATCAACTAGCTCAAAGGTAAGATGCTGTGTGTTTCAGGAAACAGGGAAGGTGGAGGAGTCCATTAATGCTTTTCCTAAAAAAAAAAAGCTAAAACATGACCCTTCAAATATGGTTACATACCTGCCATCAACATGTAATTTATAAATTTCTCATGAAAGGAACATGACCGGATACAAAGTCACAAAATATGAGACAGAAATACATGAAAAAATCCATCAATTTCAGGGTTTTCTGATTGAAAATTTAAGAGCTACTCCAATGTAACCTTCATATCTGAATTTAATTTTGAAAGTAAAAATGTAATTGAAGATAGTAGTTCTAGTTCAAAAATAGGTCTCCCATCACACAGATTCTGTGTTACTCCCCTGCCAAATCAAACTGGTGCTTGCTTTCTACTTATTTTGACAGTTGAGTAAGAAATCTATCTCCTGTGCAGCCAGTGTTAAAATACCGCCGTATACACACTGTAAATGGACACTTCAGACACAACTGGCAATGTATGTACTACTGCTTATGTGTGCCTTCTAACACTGATGTGGAATGAGTATGGGGACAATTTTAGGCAGAATTTTCATAAAGTTTACACTCAAGTAAAAAAAGGTAGCAGTATAAGCAATCATATTTCAGCCAGAATATTTTGTTTCTTGCACAAGGCTTGATGTTTATTGGCATCCTAGGAGTCAAATATCCACTTACATAATTTGTTATTGGCAGTAATACAGATATAAATATCACAATAGCTAATGCCTTCTGAATACATACAGTAAATAGCAGTGAAAATGAGTACACTGATAACTACAGACAACTCTGTATGTAGGATAGTGATTTACAACAGTAAAGAAATGGACAACCCACTTGCCATGCGCAATCAGGATCATCCCATCAGCTCAGTTTGCCCATATTTTCTGGACAGACACTTTCAGTGGTTGTGGTGTTATAGTGTGGTGACAGCAGCAATGAAATCCCCAGTGAAACTCATGGAGTTTGCTTAGCTAATGCAGAAGCTTTCCATTTTCTCGAGAGGAACATGCAGAAGCAGTAAGCTTTCCATCCTAGGAAATGCTGAGTAAAAATTTTGCTCTGGGATTTCTCCATTTGTGCATATTGGCATCTGAGATTATGTCTCCAAGAAACAGCATTTCCACTGCATGTGATTTGCCCAAACTGGGAAGGCTTTTTACTAGTTTGCATTTTATTTTTTCCTTCTTCAGAATAAGTATCTGGCAGAGCACAGCAACACAGAAAATTAGAGTTTTCATGCTGCAACTTCACCGTTTTTACTCTGTGTATTTCAATTGGTCCTTTATGTCTAGTAACATGTGTGAGGAGAAATGATGGTGTAAACCAAAAAAAAAAAACAAACCAAGAAGGGTGAGGCTGGAACTCTGTAAAGCTGCTCATCTTCTGTAATTATTTACCCTTACGTAACAATGACATAAACAACCTGTTCCTTGGAAATTTCTATCCATTCATGTGATGACAACATTTTTCACTCAGTATGCCAAAACATTTACCAGAAAATATAGTGCAAGGCTAAAGACTGAAAAAAGCCCCAAACCAAATTCCCTTTGCAATTCCGCTACAAAATGCATGTTTAATCCTAAAAGTAGTTTAATTTTTCTTATTTACCCATCTGTGAAATATGAATATAGTTGTTTTCACAAATGCTAGCATGGCTGAACATTTGTTTGCTCATATATGGGCAGTGCTTGCAATCTTTGGAGGGAAAGAACAGAATTAAGAGCTGTAATATCATTACTGAATAACAGCAAGAAAATTACTAACTGATGTGTGAAACATGGTACTTCCAGATCTACAACTAGGTGGAAATTTCATGCCTGAATTGCCCAGTCCAAGTCAGAAACCTCATTCACTATATTGTCTTCTATTCTTTTCTAATCTTTTAGGCTTCTGACTCATCTTGTTTTATCTTTAGTATGATTTTTCTCTTTATAAATTGGAGGCCTAACTTATGACCCCAGAACCAGGGCCAGGCAGCTTCCTGATGTGCAGAGGTACAGCTGGAAGGGAGATTCGAGCAGCCAACCGCACTGAGGTCATTACCTACATCCTGAAGGAGGCAGAGTGCCTACTCACAGTACGTGGATGGAAGAAACCGGATAACGATAAATCTTTTAACTACAGCCACACTCTGATCCCCTTCTGAGAGTTAGTTTAACCAAAACAGTTCTATAGCATCCAGGTCCACTGCTTTTAGTTAAACATATGTGTGGATTTTTGATAGACTATTAACAGAAACAGATGTGCAATTTGTGCAGCAGTACGTCAAATTTTACATCAGAAGTACATGGACTATGAATGCCTAATGAATAGCTGCAACAATGATGTTGTATCTGACCATACAGTTGATTTGTGTGAGTAACTGGTGGTTTTGCTTTCAAAATAAGCATGGAGAAAGAAATGGGCTATGAAATCACACACAAACAATATGTCACAATTTGGCTCATAAGTGTACATATATTATTGAAAAAAAAAGATAATTTATGTGTAGGCATACATATATAAATTCGCTGCTTTAAAATGTGTAGGGTAAGTAATCAAGCAATATTTTTGTGGATGATTGCTGCATTATGGATTGATATTACAACATCCCTGCTCCCACTCAATAACAAGAATTGATGGTGTTTACCACTGGAATCAATACGAACTTTTCTTTTTCTTAAATACTCACCATGAGTGATTTGCTGTGCATGGCACTCCTTATCCCTATTTAAAAATTTGAACAGTATGGAAGTAGCAAAACAAAAAGCTTGTAATTACTTGAATATACAGTGATATGTTTAATGAAGAATACTTTGAAAGAATGGTGGATCAATTCTCTCCACTTACCTTGCAGCAATAGAATGATTCCGAGGGTATACACAATAGAATACATACTTTCACCAAAATAAGCCATTAAATCTCTCTCCCTGTCCCAAAGCAACATCAGTTACTAATTCTACATTATTCAAAACAGAGTTTTCTCTGAATTATTCTTTAAAAAAATCTTCTTGGAAGGAAATTCCATGATCCCTACTAAGCGATAACATTCTATTGCTTACGAAACATTTGTTACTGTCTAGCAGAACATCTGCTAGTCTACACATAAATAATGCTATCTGTCTATGCTGAGTCAGAACATACCTTTCTGGCAGTTTTAACTCATTTTTTGTCTTATCCCTGGTGGATGTGGAGAACAACTAATTTCCTTTCAAAGTGTAAAAAATTTTTCTACAAACATCACAGGATGTTAGAATATTTTTGTTAGAGATTTTGCCTGTGATTCACTGGTGCCCCAGTGAAGTTCTTGCTCCCACCTCTGCTGTCCTTAGCAGTATCCATCCTGTCTCTAACACTCATGTCCTACATACTCCACTGGTTTCCAAGTATGCAGGGTAACACATTGATTCTGAGACCTTGGCTCCTTTATGAGATGTTTATAGGTGACACAGCTCTTCTGTGGCTTAACTCTGAGCCCAGTGTTTAAACCAACGACTCTTCTGCTCCCCTTCGCTGTGGCTTTGCATCCTGCCATATTTTCTCAAGACTGAAAAGTCCAGGTGCTTATTTTTAATTTATGTTAAAAATCAAATTAATCCTGCTTCTTTCTACTGAGCTTTCTTATTAGTCCACAACTTTCTGGAAATGGGGTGCCTAAAACCAGAGCAAGCACTTCAGCTGACAACCAATAGAGGAGAGAAAAAACTGTTATTTCATGTTTCTTAAAGAGATGAGGGGTGGTGGTAGATCTCAGGTTAAAGTACTCAATTTTGAGACAGATTGACTGGTTTTGACTGGCATTCACTAGAGGACCCACTAAAACCCTTCTTCTGCAGGCTGCATCTCTTCTGTCTTTCCCCAAAACAGAAGGGCAGCATGATTAACCAGCACACAGAAGACAAACATCAACCTATGGAAGACAAGCTTTTGTATGAGGTCACACCCAGCAGTCATTTCTTCCATGATACCCACAAATAATATCTCAAGTATAAATTGGAAAATATTAAAACAGATTTAGTCTTTTTTTCTGAATCTCTTTGTAGTTTTTTATTTTAATTTCTGGAAGCGACCCCTCTGAGATTATTTTGCTTTTCAAAACACTGAACACTGACTCAAGTTAACATGTACACAAATTTTTTCAGTGTCCTAAATCTAGAAACATAATCACTTTGAACACACAAATGGTTGCCTTTGCAAGGCTAAATCAGTATCTGTGATCACTTATACATGTTTTTATAATTTAAAATATAGTGAGATTGGGGTTTTAGCATACCCTACCTTTTGCCAGTTGCACCAGTACTCCATTTCAGTTTCTGTGTTACTGTAATAGGTTTTTTAGGAATCCTGTACAATAGCCAACAGAAAAGTTCAGAAGACAGCACAGAGCCCGAGAGTTCCTTCACAGGGAAGATAAAATTCACCTAGAGGTCAAATAAAATAGTTCTGAGATCTAATAGACAACCTAGATGGTATAGCAAATATTAGTGACACAATAAATAAGTAAGAACAGGAGGAACAGCTTATAGAAATTAAGTATGGCATAGCTTTGAAATAGTTGAATAACTTATGTATCCTCCATTCTTTTCAACAGCTATTTTTCATTATTTCTTGAAAACTAAATTCCTAGTGTTAACTTATAAAGTTGGTGATCTGTAAAGTTAATTTTTTCCTAGTAGCTAATATGAAGCTATGTTTTGGACTTGTGCTGGAAACAGTACTGGTAACACAGGGATATTTTAGTTACTGCTGAGCAGTGCTTGAACAGAGTCAAGGCCTTTTCTGCCCCTCACCCCATCAGTGACCAGGCTGGGGGTGCACAAGGGGTTGGGAAGGGATGCTGCCAGGACTGCTGACCCCAAGTGACCCCAGGGATATTCCATGACATGTGACATCATGCTCAGCATATACAGCTAGGGCAAGAAGGAGGAAGGGGGGGACACATTTAAAGTGATGGTGTTTGTCTTCTCAAGTCACCATTATGTGTGATGAAGCCCCGCTGTCCTGGAGATGGCTAAACCCCTGTCAGCTGATGGGAAGTGGTGAACAAATTCCTTGTTTTGCATTGCTTGCATGCATGGCTTTTGTTTTACTTATTAAATTGCATCTCAACCCATGAGTTTTCTCACTTTTACTCGTCCAGTTCTCTCCCCCACTGCAGGGGAGAGAAAGTGAGCTGCTGTGTAGGGTTTAGGTGCCAGCCAGGGTTAAACTACAAGAAGCTCAAACATTATTGAAAAAGTTCCCTTAATAAAAATAGGGGGGCAATGCAACCTCATGTTTACCAGAAAAAAAAAAAAAGCAAGTGACTTCTTGACATGCTGAATGCATTATTAAAATGCATTTAAAATAATCTGTTTGCTGTCTGATTTTTAGTCATGAAATAGGCCCAACATGCTTATTTATATTAGAATGTTAAGATTCTGCTCAGAGTTTTATTGACCTGGTATTGAATTCGCCTGATGTTATATGCTGTTAGTTTATCACCTTTTTTGACAATAGAGTACAACATTTCCGGGAATCCTTAGTGATGAAGAGATATTTAATGCAATTACATTGCACCTATTTCAGTGGCATTTCTATGGCTTGAGCAGGTTACAGTAAGAATTCAGCAAATAGTCAAAATTCTGATCTTCTCGTACTATAAGAAACGAAGAAATGCAGACATTTTCTCTACATCTTTCAAAATTGAAATCCACCATAAATAACTCCTTACACGTATACTGAAATATATTTGATATCATCATTGGCTTCAGGGCTTATTTTTCAGTCTTCCCTCTGAATAACAGCATGGACCTCATCTAGTCTGTAAACTTTGACAGTTTTTAATGTTTTTTTTTCTATGTGGCATCTTTCTGGAAACACTCTTTCAATGCAGTCTGCCAAATCCATCGAAAGCAGACCATGACTACTATGAAGGGAGATTGTAATTTGTGGTAGCAATCACTCTTCTGTACTGCAGAAGTAAGATGCAGGTAGATGGGGAAAGCTACTGCAGTTACAAATTAAAGGGATTTGATCCTCTCTGGCAAATTTTCAGCGTGTGCTAGAGCTCACTTGTGCAAATGGAGAGAGAAGAAAACCATTGGGAGAGTCTAATGCATGGCATGAGATACAAAGTAGACCCTTATACAAAAGCTGGAGAGATAGGGCAAAGGGAGGTGGCAGCTGTAATTTGGTGACCTGTTCTGAAGAAATCCTGATTTCTATCTGTGTTTCTTCTTTCCCAGCAGAAGACAGATGGAAGCATGTCTATTATCTCTGCCAGCTTCTGCTCCCTGGCCTTCTCAGTGAATACTGCAATAAGGATTCATCTGTTTCTTCCCATCATTGTCTACCCTTATGTCAATAAATTATTCTTATCTGCTAGAGTTCCTGTCATCTCCCTTGCTGTCCTTTTGTTCTCTATTTACTTGAAACATTTCTTATAATTTATCTGAACCTCTGGTGCAATCTTCCTGTTTACTCTCTGTCTTCGCTTGCCTCTCCTTTATGTCACAGTGGTTTAACTTCATTTTGTAGTATATATAGCCCTTTATAGTTTTTTGTTTAGGCCTTTTGCATGAGCCTTTTGCATTGAGAACTTTTTGTAGCTCTTCCTATATTGACCTTTCTGGCCTTTTTGTTTTCTTCTTTATTAAAGCCAGGAGGAAAAAAAAAAGGAAAAGAAAAGGAATTTACTACTATTTTACTACTACACAGCTAACATTCTGTTTACAGGTAGCAGCCAAATTAACAAAAGCGTAACCACTGCATGAACATTTCTTTTTTTTTCCTTTCCTTTCCTTTCCTTTCCTTTCCTTTCCTTTCCTTTCCTTTCCTTTCCTTTCCTTTCCTTTCCTTTCCTTTCCTTTCCTTTCCTTTCCTTTCCTTTCCTTTCCTTTCCTTTCCTTTCCTTTCCTTTCCTTTCCTTTCCTTTCCTTTCCTTTCCTTTCCTTTTTTACTTTCCTTTACTTTCCTTTACTTTCCTTTACTTTCCTCTCCTTTCCCTTTACTTTCCTCTCCTTTCCTCTCCTTTCCCTTTCCTCTCCTTTCCTCTCCTTTCCTCTCCTTTCCCTTTCCCTTTCCCTTTCCCTTTCCCTGATCTTGAACAATGGGAAATAAATTTATTTATTTGATGTGAAGTTTGAAGAAAGGAATTTTCCTCCTTATCTCCACTTTGCTGTTAGAAAGAAGACTTCCCAGGTATAAGTGATTCTCACCAGTCTAAGTGCAAACATTTCCACTCAGTTCACTCTACATGAAGTTCAAACTTTCAGCTATCATAGCACTGGCTTTCTTCAGCTGTTAGAGGAGCATAACACAAGTGTATACTCAATATTCACAGATCTCATTAAATAATATGTCACCTTAATATATTTAAAAAAAAAAATTGTCATTTGTCTTTAAAAATGTATATCAATACATATAATTAGAGTAATTATTTAGACTTAGAGCTTCAGGTCTTTGACAGCCCCTTGTTAGTTTTACCTTAGTGTATCTGAACAATGACTAGAGGTATTATTTTCTTGAGACACATCTAAAATGTCAGCAAAAATACCAAACTGATATATTCAGAGATTTATCAGTAATGTCTTGTAGTATTACACTCTTAGGAGCTTAATTTTTTTTCCTGTTTCTTCTGTTTCCTAATGCTCTTTAATATCTGTGTTTGATTCTTTATACTTAAAGTATATAATAATTTTCAGTGGCAAATAGACAATTCAGTTTCTTAAAAAAAAACAAAAAACAAACCAGTTTTTCTTTTCAGAAACCCTTTCAGTGTTCAGTTTATTTGTTTGTTTAGAGTTTCTTGTTCCAAAGCAGCTACATAAACATGTGGTATATGACGTTAATGAAAACACCATAAGGTGATGTCCAAGCTTCCAGGCAGCTAGAGACTCCTTAAAGGCTGGTCATTGCTCATTATGTAGAGCTAGCACCTCAGCACTGTTAATAGCCCATCAGAATTCAGAGAAGCATGTAAACACTTCACACAATACAAACTGAGCTGGCTGGCATTTTACATGTCTTATAACACAATCTGATGCACCTTTATTCATGTTTCCCTACAATGCCTATAGGTATTATTATGAAAGGTCTGAAACAGAAGAAAAACTATCCCCTCAAAATCTGCATTATTACTTCTGCCCTTCAGAACACAACCCTTCTTCTTCCTCTTCAACTCCCTTTTCATTTCTTTTATTTTCCTCTCAGGACTCTTTCAAAAGTTTTAAACATCTTTTGTCCTTTTAACACTTTCTTTCTTGTGCTTATTCAGAACATTGCATATGTCTCCGAGGTCTGTAATTGTCTTCATTTGATGCTGCCAGCTGTTTCAAACTCTTTCTGCACATCTGCATTTTTTTTTTGTGTTGCAAACTGCAAATTTTCTGGATTTCATAGTACATGTTTTTGCATCTTCTCAATGCATATGCTTAACACTGGCTTTCTCCTATATTACGTCAAGTTTTTCCCCCATGTGACTATTTTTGTTCTTTGCTCCTTCATGGCCATTGCACAGATTGCTATAAGGGACTGCACCTGCTGAATTCTCAAAACATCTCGGGCTTTTGTTCACTGACCAGACCCATATTCTAACCTTGCTTCGGAGTACACAAATCTGCCTGAAATGTGAAAACTCTCCTCCATATGCCCTATCTTAAAAACTGGAGTCATTTCATCTATCAGTCTTCAGTTTGAACTCCCCTGTTTCTACCTCTTTGCCCTAATACAGTACTCGCCTACAATGACACAATCTTAATGCACAAAGATTTTAAGCATTTGTTCACTAAACCTTGCCACTGGCATAGGGCTAGGTGCTTCCTAGCAATTCTAAGCATACTGAGATAGAGAGGCTCTACACGGGTCATGGAAGATAATTCCTAAAATTTCAAAAGAGTTTAAAATAAACTTTCCATTGAGATTTCCTTTCCTTTGAAGTGATATCTTTTTTCTTTTGGCTGGGCTTCAAGGTACATTTCTAATATTAATTCCTAAAAAAAAACACTACCTTTTCCTCTCATGTCTTAAAATGTCTTACTTTTTTAGTTCTTTCCTTATTCTTCATGCATCGCACACCTTTTTGTTTCATTGCTAATAAGTGTCCACTCTTTTCATTTCTTCCTACTAACTTCAAATAAAAAGGTTTTATGTTTGCTCTGTATTTTAATGCATAATTCTACCTTGTGAACCAGCAGTCTGTAGACTATTAGCTATTAACAATTAACTATTGACTCAAGAACTGATAGGTACTTGGTTCAGTCCTAATCAGCCACCATGAATCTCTGAAATCTGAAAAAAACCCATCATTATTACAACTTTGTAATTGTGACCAGAAGCGGAACTGTGAGATTTCATAGATCAAGAAGATGGGGAGAGTTCAAAATTAATGGGTGTGCACTAATGTCTTTTCCAAGCTATTACAAAAAGACAGTAGTAGAAAAGTCCCTCATATTCTAAAGCATGTATTAATATCTTGAAACAAGACAATCAGCAGCATCCAATTAATCTGTGTTTCAGGGATCACTTGTGCTGTATTCTGAAACCTACACTTTAGTTATTCCAAAGGATGCATTTCATTTCCTTGATATCAGAGTGCAAGGTATTGGTTCTCTAATTCAATAGTCCCCTTCTAATTAAAAAAAAAATATAAAAAAATAATTAGTGTGCATTGTTAGTTTTACAAATTGTCTCTGTTAAATCATAGAGAAATAAACAATTGCATACTACACACTTTGCCTTATGTTAGTAGTTTACAGAAAATTATCTGAAAATGTAATTAATTACAGTAAATGACCATGTTTTGAACAGGTTGGTTGAATACTAAAGAGACTTGCATTCACAGCACAGTACTTATTTTTACTAATGTCTTCCTTAAGACTTAACTCTTGTAATGCATTTTTTAAAATCAGTTTTCACTGAAGTTCTAGTTATTTGTATACAGTTTTATGATATTGTCGTGGTTTAAACCCAGTCAGGTAATTTGTTCGCTCACTTCCCCCCCCCCTTTCTTGCCCTCCCCCTGCTCCCGGAGGGACGGAGAGGAGAATCGAAAAGAATGCAACTCCCACGGGTAGAGATAAGAACAGTTTAGTAACTAAGGTATAACACAAATCACTACTGCTACCACCAATGATAATAATGATAAAGGAAATAACAAGGGAAGAGAATACATCACCTCACCACCAGCCGACCGATAACTCGCGCCCCCCCAGCCCGACCAAGCTCTCACCGATACTTCCTCCAACCCTGCAGTCTCCCAGCCCTTCCGGCTCACTCTCAGTTACATCCTGGGCATGACATGCTGTGGTATGGAACACCTCTTTGGTCAGTTTGGGTCAGGTGTCCTGTCTCTGCTTCCTCCTGGCTTCCCCTCCTCCCTGGCAGAGCATGAGGCTCACAAAGTCCTTGGCCAAACCAAAACATCCTTGTTATCAGCTCTGTTCCTGAGCTGAAAGTCAAAACACTGCACTGCACCAGCTACCAAGAAGGAGAAACATGACTGCTACTGCTGAACCCAGGACATTATCCACCCCTTATTCCATACCATTCACGTCATGCTCAGATCCCACATTTTCAGTATACCATCACTCTTATCTCAGTGCATGGACCAGTCCCTATAAAGCTGCTGAGTCCATCTGGTCCATGGTGTCAGTCTCCATCTCTTGTACCAGTCTTCCAGAACAGGAGAGACTGTGTGCAGTGTTCACACTCGTGAATAACCTGGGCAATAGTGTCCATTGCTAGGTCCACCCCTTGATCATGAGTCCATCTCTATGTTGCATCTCTGCTCTGATGGCCTGAAGTGCCATGGGCCTACCAGGCTCAAAATAATTCACTGTCCCCTTCAGCAGTTTCTGCAGCTTGTTGCTGGGGACTCCATACAGCTGCCTTCCATCTCCGACGCTTCCAAAGCACTGGAGGGGCCCAGTGGACTAGATAGTTGCCCATACTGTCCCACACACCCTGCCACTCATCACTGTCCAACCTTGGGGAAAACCTCTTGGTCCCCCTATATTGTTGTCTAACCCCAGACAAGACCCAAACCTGACTCTGCTTAACTTTTGAGATCAGACAAAATGGTCGTGGGTAGAACACAGTCTGTGTGTGTGCCAACATGCTGATCCCCATGACAATCAGCAGGCAGATCCCAAGTATACCCAAAGGCCATTCAAAACCTTCAGAACTCTCACACGATGCTGCTGTACTTGTCACTGTGGCTGGTGTAGCTGCTGTGCTTGCCGGCTCTCCCACTGCCAGCTTCTCTTTTCCTGAGTCCAGCTCTTCCTCCTCTGCCTTGCTGGGAAATGCTGCGTGGTCTCCTGCATCCTCCTGGGGCTCGGCAGGCGGCTTCCGGGAAACGCTCTCGGCCGTCGCGGGGCTGGGCTCCTCCGCGGGGCTCGGCTCTTCCGCGGGGCTCGGCTCTTCCGCGGGGCTCGGCTCCTCCGCCGCCTTCTCCCGCTGCTCTGCAGCCGCCTCCTTCCCCTGCTCGACCGCCCCGACCTCCTCCACCGGCAGCCGTCCCCTCGCGGCCTCCGGCCCCGCTCCCGCCGCCGCTTGGTCCCCGGGGCCGCTCTCCCCGGCCGGTTCGGCTACCGCCGGCTCCCGGGGCCGCTCCCCCTCAGCTCCCCGCAGCCTCACGAAGATGGAGAGTAGGGCGAGGGCCAGGCCGGTGAAGAGCAGCCGGACGGCCAGGTACAAGTCCACGGCCACGTCCGTCCCGCCCTGCTGCTGGAGCCCGCCCGTATTACAAGCCATTGCCATAAAGCACAGTGAGACAAGAACCTTAGCCCAGGCCCCACACTTGATAAACACTAACACAGCAAATACCGGCTCTACGTAAGTTACAACATTCTGAAGCTGTGAGATCAAGAGAAACAACTCTGAGAGCCAATAAATCGTCATTGTGATGAGTGACTATTAATCCAGTCAAATCTGTCGTTATCTCAACCTTTCGAGCCCCACGTTGGGCGCCAAAAAGAACTGTCGTGGTTTAAACCCAGTCAGGTAACTCGTTCGCTCACTCCCCCCCCCTTTCTTGCCCTCCCCCTGCTCCCGGAGGGACGGAGAGGAGAATCGAAAAGAATGCAACTCCCACGGGTAGAGATAAGAACAGTTTAGTAACTAAGGTATAACACAAATCACTACTGCTACCACCAATGATAATAATGATAAAGGAAATAACAAGGGAAGAGAATACATCATCTCACCACCAGCCGACCGATAACTCGCCCCCCCCCCCCAGCCCGACCAAGCTCTCACCGATACTTCCTCCAACCCTGCAGTCTCCCAGCCCTTCCAGCTAACTCCCAGTTACATCCTGGGCATGACGTGCTGTGGTATGGAATGCCTCTTTGGTCAGTTTGGGTCAGGTGTCCTGTCTCTGCTTCCTCCTGGCTTCCCCTCCTCCCTGGCAGAGCATGAGGCTCACAAAGTCCTTGGCCAAACCAAAACATCCTTGTTATCAGCTCTGTTCCTGAGCTGAAAGTCAAAACACAGCACTGCACCAGCTACCAAGAAGGAGAAACATGACTGCTACTGCTGAACCCAGGACAGATATGCATATACTTTAAACTACCCTTAAGTCCATTTTTCCCTGTCAAGTTCTCTCATTACAGTCAATGCCAGTTTTGTCTTTGGATTTTAATAAAATAATGATACGAATGCCTCAAGGAAATTGAAAGTGGTGGAATAAAGAAAGAACATTTGATTGCTTTGCTTAGGAGAATCACTACATTGTAATTTTAAGCATACATTATTTTGGGATAAATAAATAAAAGCACTGATCAATAATTCTAGGTACTTACGTGCAAATTCTCAATAATTCTAGGTACTTACATGCAAATTCTGAGTATCTTTTTAGGAGAGTATGCTAGAAGGCTCAATGTAGCTGGCAAGGCAAGAGGAAATATCCTAAGAAACTAGTATGTTTCTCAAGTACTTCCTTTGAGTTCAAATATAGTGTTGCAAAACACTAGTAAAATTGCAATTAATATTGCACAATTGAAGTTTATTTGCTCCAGCCTCTCATTGAGCAGGGACATCACACTAAATCCATCATGCCATGTGGTCAGGCAAATGACCAGATCATTTACGTGTTTGTCAAGCTGTCACAAAGCTCTATTTCTTCAGTCTAAAACAGGAACTGAAAAAGACTGAGAAGACATTACTTTTTTAAAAAAAGGCACTGGACAAGAATGCTAACATGCCCGTTATGCTTCAGTGTGACAGAGTTGTATACATTAGGGGAAGTCAATCTAATAAGAAGCAACGAATACACTTTTTCCTCACTGGAGTTGCTCACTGGTCTACCTTTTTGGAGTTTGAAACCCAGCCCTCCTCCCAGCTTGTTGCTTCCAGTATCCTTTTAAGGTCCCTTAATTCCCACCAGAAATTAAGAGTTGACATTTATTTAATCTGAAACTGTATTGAACAGTGATGAACTATATCAGACTGAAAAGAGTCAAACATTCATTGTCTTGAATATTTCATGTCTGAGAGGTCTTTCAGGATCCAGCAAAACATGCATTAAGGTTTGCCACCAGTAGTGGTACACAGTTTTAAGAAGGAATCTTTTATTGGCTATTTATCTTACCTTGATATGTCTCCAAATAAGCATGTGTTTTATGTAATCTAACATTAATCAGGATTTTTACTTAAAGGAAAATCACTATCATCTTTGAAAACAATTTTCTGGTGTTCTTCACTTATTTGATTTTAAAAGTAGAGCCAGAAGAGGGAAACAGCTACTTGTATTCAAAAAAGAGTTAGAGAAGTTAGACATCTTCCTTTTCTCCAATTACTATGTTAAAGAAATTGTTGTTTCACACAGTCAAGGGGACAGAAAGGCATCAAAGGGAGGGCCAGCTGTACAGACTGGAACCTCTAACTGTTTCTGGAATAACATTCTGAACTGAATGTTGGGATAAAAGGCAGTGAATAAAACTATTAGGATAAATATATAAAGTTCTTGCAGTTTTGCACATGTGAAAACCAAATATATACTGTGTCATGTGTGCTGTATTCCAAAAATCGGGAAAACAGAGGCTTCAGAGTAGGCAGAAGGAACAGTGAAAGTGGGAGCCATTGACAGGAGGGTATATGGTGAAGAAAGACAACAGAGAGTAGCCTCTGGAACAAGGAGGATGCTCAGCAAAAGCAGCTTAAACAAAGGTGAAAAGTTAAAATCTTTGAAGGACAAAGTGGCTTTTTAAAGCAGGCAATTTACAACTGGCCAGAATTCCCATTATGAGGAGTTCTGACATTGTTCTAAGTTCCCACAAAAATCTGTTCCTCATGTCTGTGAGAGGGATAATTTCTTGACCTAGTGTCAGGAAAAGTAGCGGAGACGGACTTTTTTGTATCCTATAAAACATACTGCTGGTAGGAAAAAAAAAAAAAGGAGAAAAAATCTTTACCTCAACAATACCCTCTGCTATCTAAGCACTGAACAAATCTTTATGAAATCAGCTAAGGAGAGTAAACTTTTGCTGTTAAAAATCTTTATTATTCTTTATCCAAAACAGGCTCCACTGCACAAGTTTAAGGACAGTTCTGGAGCTCTAATGAGTTCCCAAATAGATCCCAATGCTTCTGTGAAAGAGTTTGAAAAGCTTTCAGGCTGGAAGTTCATTTTGCTTGCTGCTATGCAAACAAGTGCACCACATCTTATGAGTCATCTGATACAAATAAAACTTTGATTGTAATGTAAACAAATTTCTACATCTGTTTATTTAGCCCAAATGGCTTTATTGCTGTGCCCAGAATACTGAAAATCTTTTGTGCTATCAGTGTCCTTTGCTCCTAGCACAGTTCTCTTCAAACAGATCTCACGTTAGAGTTAAAACATCTCACATCAGGATTTCTTGGGTGACTGTTTTGCACATTGAATGAACCTAAAACCAGCAAAACTAAATTTTGATCCTATCAGCATATAGAAAAGAGTAGATATTTTTCAAATGAAAAAGAAACTAAGTAAACTAAACATTTTCTTATGCTCCAGAAACAGCAATAAATGATCATAAACTCAGGAAGTTAAAATAAAAATCTTCTAACAAGCTTTTTTAAAATCATCAGAAACATACAAATTAATGTCATATTGACAGCATGGAATATTTTTAAATAACTTTCATGGCTATTTCTGTGTTACTTCTTGTATGTTCTTGACTTAAGTGTAGGGTTGAGAAATTTGTGAGGTTAAAAATTAATCTGCTTCATTAGGATGTTAAACTTTTATAAAGTTCATCTTCCAGTCTAACCGATTCTATCATATTTCCTTAATTGCTATAACTGCTTAATATTACCATGCATCATTTTGATTTTGCAGACAAGGAATAATCAGAAATACTGCTGTTGTAAAACCAAATAGCAATGAAACACTTTTTAATAGGATTTGTCTACATGCTTTTTAAATATAATAAAAATCACAGCTGTAAACAATCTTGGATGTATGGAATGTCACAGAATATTTGTTATTAAGAATACAGAGCTGCTTCTGAAGCAAATATGCACTTACAAATCAGGTTAAGGCAAGAAGTTTTGCAAATAACTCAATAGACAATATATTTGTCTAATATTCTCCAATAATACTGTGCTTGTGGGCAGGATTATGAATTGTGAGGAAAAAACAGCAAGAAAAAACAGATGAAGGGATGGAAAAGAAGGTAAACCATGACAATAATGGCACTGGTCCTTTCAATTCATTTCACTGAGATTTCTGCATTTACACAAAGTCCTTTCCCTTAATGTATTATTTTATACATATGTACACTTTCATTATGTTTCTCTTTATCATGAGACATGAGAAAACCTTTCCAAAAAAAAAATGAAGTTCATTTTCTCAATGTGGAATATTGTAATTTAGGCAGTATTTTGTCCATGGTTTTGTTTGGGGATTTTTTTGCCTGTTTTCCATTAGTGGAATCTTTGCTTTCAGCACAAATTGTCAAATGATAGTACATAAACTATGAAACAATTAAATTGTATGTATTAATATGGTGAGTTGATGATGAGTATAAAGATTTTATGATGATTATAAAGTATAGTGCAGTACTAAGAGATAATTATTACAGAATGAGCCAACATTAGGGGTCAGCATTTGTTTTTCAATATAAACATCTGCACTCTGAAGAAAAATGACAGTCCTTACAATATTTCTTTGTAGTCATAAAGAAATAGTTTTGCTTTGGTCAGATTCTTTGGTAACACAGAAGTCAGGCTGTTCATCAGCTCATGTAATTCACAGTAATTCATTATGTGTCTCAGTGTAATATGACTACTTAAATCCAAATTATGCCCCAAACAAAAACCTGTAAATCAAACATAAATTAAATCTGGTCTGCCTCCAACTGAGTGTTTTCCAAACCAGAAAAATATTGCAGTAAATATTACAAAAACAAAGTAGTTTTGTTTTAAAATATATTGTGTGAATAGGTGTTTCGAATTCTATTTGCAATCATTTAAGATACGTCCTTTTTATAAGATGTAGCTCTTATTCCAGGTGTTTTGGTTCAGTCCATATCCATTTCAGTGAACTAAAAAATGCCATTGTGTAAATCAGATGCATATTGCTGTCAAGATTTTGTCAAGCGTGTTAGAAACAACATGCATGCAGAATCGTGGTGCATACAGCAAGAGAATGCTTCACCCACCAATGTCCATTCGTATAATTATTTACCATTTTTTACCATTATTTATATTATTTACAGGTGAGCACCTGTATGAGTGGCTTTTGGTCTGCAGGAAGTTTAGAAAATGTCTGTGTGCTTGATACCTCCATATGGCCAGTCACTTCACTATAACAAGGTCCAGTGGAGTTGGTAGAAGCTGGAACTAAATATGTAGAAGAGGCAATGGGAGCTTTGTTCCCCCTCTTTGAGGGCATTGCCATATTTTATATGTATGTTTTAGATGCTACTGCATAAGCTCAGAACTTAATGGAGCAATCACACAGCAAGAGATAGGTCAGATACCTTACTTCTAATGGCTCCATCAAGTGGCCTACATGCTCTATTACAGCCGAGCGCGTTTGCGGGTGGGCTGGCACCTGGCTTCTGTTCTAGCCAAGTAAATTCATTATCAATAAAGTTCAGCAGAAAAATATTGCTCAATGGCACCAGTTGGACGTATTTCAGTCATATCAGAACGACTCGACAAAGATTTTTTGTCTTTCTCTATTTTCTAAAATAAAAAGCTTTTGCAGAGCAAATTGGACGTCATGAAAGTCATTTAATGCCCATTAATACATTCTGAGTACTAACAGGAAAGCTTATTCCTGGGTAGCCCTTACATTTCTGTACTCATGGGTAGCTTTGGGGGTGTTTGATTAAACAAGATATTTTCTAAATGAGAGCTGTCAACTTCAGTATTATTTGTGTCTCCTAACTTTTGATGGTAACAACACAGACATCTCTCCCATTTTAAATGTTGGCTCTAAGATAAGAAGAACAGTGACCTAAAAGTGCCTGTTTCTCTGCACTGACTGTAAAGAGGACTAGGCTAAGTGTCCTGGGTTCAGCAGTAGCAGTCATGTTTCTCCTTCTTGGTAGCTGGTGCAGTGCAGTGTTTTGACTTTCGGCCTGGGAACAGAACAGATAGTGATGTTTTGGTTTGGCCAAGGACTTTGTGAGGCTCATGCTCTGCCAGGGAGGAGGGGAAGCTGGGAGGAAGCAGAGACAGGACACCTGACCCAAACTGACCAAAGAGGTATTCCATACCACAGCACGTCATGCCCAGGATGTAACTGAGAGTGAGCCGGAAGGGCTGGGAGTCTGCAGGGTTGGAGGAGGTATGGGTCGGTGCTTGGTTGGGCTGAGGGGGGCAAGTTATTGGTCGGCTGGTGCTGAGTTGTTGTATTCTCTTCCCTTGTTATTTCCTTTATCATTATTATTATCGGTGGTAGCAGTAGTGATCTGTGTTATACCTTAGTTACTAAACTGTTCTTATCTCAACCCGTGGGAGTTGCATTCTTTTCGGTTCTCCTCTCCATCCCTCTGGAAGTAGGGGGAGGGAAAGAAGGGGGGGGGTGAGTGAACGAGTTACCTGACTGGGTTTAAACCACGACAGCTAAGATATACACATCTATACTTTATAGTGTTACAGCTAGTCAGATGAATTTTACATCTTTTCTCTATCAAGGGGCTTGGAAACATTGCAGCGTAATGACAATAATTGCATATTCATAGCCTTTAAATTCAGAGACCTACCTCTTTTGAAACATCTCCAAACTGAGATTCTGTTGAGGTATCAGATTCTTATTCTTATCTCCTGCATAACAACCAGGGAAAGCAAGCAAATTTATTTATGAAATAAGGGTCATTTTTAAACCCTCTGAACCCTTCTTTAAAGCACTCTATGGAGCTTAATTTCATTTAGCAAACAGGTTTTATTAGGAATGACTTGTGAGGAAATGACGCCAAAATTAAAATTGTACTGCAGCAGTTTAATTTCCGTATCACAACCAGGATTCTCCATGTGCTGGAACAGCAAGCAAGTGTGGTGGTCTAGGAATTGTGATCTAAAGCCTCTTGGGGGAACTGGATTTTTAATATTCAGATACCCTATGATTTCTTAATCTTCTCAATAATCCGATTAGAGGTCAAATAAAACCAATGAAGTCCAGAAATAACACAAAAAATTGTTAACTCTGGCAGCCTAGATTAATATTAAGAATCCCTTTCTTTTTCTTTTTTTTTTTTTTCTTTTAATTTATTACATTTCTGACCAGCAATCTGACAATCCAGGGGCTGAGACTGAAGATTCTTAGTATACAAAACAACATTACTCACTTCTTTTATTTTTCTGTATTTATATATGAACACAACAGCATCAGTCAAGTAACTTTTCAGTATCCATTCATTTTCCAGATCAGATGTAACACTGGCTCCTACCCAGTCAAATCAGAAATATTATCTTTTCTGTATACAAGAATTTAATAAATTCCTTGAAGATGAATACCCAGAAGCATCCAGATATGAATTGCCAGTTATCATCTGGGTATTTAACTGTGAAAAAAAACCAATGTTTTGTTCCATGTAACAGTCACAGATAAGATCCCTTTAGTTTGGCTACTCTGCATTTACTACTTAAAACTGTTTCAAGAAGAGAAGGATACCAAGAAAAGAAGGGTAACAGTAATATGACACACCAGTTTGATGGAAAAAAGGGTTGAAAATATGCCTTAAATCTATTCAGAAGTCTAAACATACTTCTAAATAGACACAGGAATTTTTAAAAAGAGACAAGGCATCTAATGTCTCACATCATGCATCTTTTAATGTATTTTGCCATGTGGACTCTTCAGACCTATATCTAGAAACTAAGAGATTACAGAGTCATAGAGACATAGATTAAATCAGTTTGGAAGGGGCATCTGGAGATCATCTGTCTGTCCAATCCGTTGTTCAGCTTAAATTAAGGTGCTCAGGGCCTTGTCAAGTTTTTAATATCCCCAAGGATGAATTAGTCCATAGCCATTCTCAATAACCTCTTCCAGTGTTTCACTACCCTGTTGTGATTTTTCCCCCATCCATACCTCTCAATATCTATGCAAAAATTCCTATGTTGCAACTTTTGTCCTTGAGTATTCCCTCCTGTTAAGCACCTGAATGCAGCAATATCTTCCTAAGACTGAATAAATACATCTCTCTCTGTGTCTCCTTGTACATCACATACTTTCAAGCATCCTAATCATCTCAGTGGTTGTCCCCTGGGGAACATAAAACTGGGCACAGCACTCCAGATGAAGTTGACAGGAGCTGAATAGAGAGGAATAATCACTTCCACCAACGTGCTGCCTACACTCCCGCTCACACTGCACTATATGCAGTTGTTTTTCTTTGCTGCACACTGTCTACAGATGTTCATCTTAGTTTCCACCAGGACCCTCAAGGCCTTTTCTGCTGCTGCTTTTCTGCTAAGCTTCTTTCTGGCCAGTCAGTCCCCAGCCTGTACAGGCTTATTCCTCCTCTGGTGCAGGACTTTGCATTTCCTTTTCCTGAACCAAAATAATCCTGCCAACTCAATTCTCTATCTCATTGAAATCTCTCTGTGTAGCAACCCTGCACTGCAGTATGTCAACAACTTTGTTACTACATGTCCCCAGATTTGGAGGATGAACACTTATAATGTATATATCTGACTTCATCATGATGGCTCCAAACACATTTCTACTGCCAAAAGAGAGAATAAAGCAATTCCGACAACTAACTGAAATTTAAAGCAAGGACATAACATGAAACACCAAAAATTATGTATTTTGTTTGAATCGCTTCCTTTCAAAATTTAGGTTCAGTAGCTGCATTGTTATCCAGGATGAGAGATCTCTTAAGGACAGTTCCAATAAAGCAGCAGTTCCAAAAAACATCACAGATGGTGGTTTGTCTTTTGCTTAGCAGCCTAACGCTTACAGCACTTGGACAAGGAAAATAAAAAAGGAAATACAACCTCAAAACTGCTTCACACCTAAGGAAGGTCCAATCCCACATTTCTAAATTTCCAGGAGAATCTTATAATCCTCAGAGTTAAATCCAGAATGGGGACAAAATATTCCTGACTTCTCCTAGTAATCCTACTGGATTGTTATGCATAGAAGCATTTCATAAGGCATAAGATTCTTAGAATCTTTTTCATCACTTGAAAGGGGAGTTCTTCAGTCAGCTCTGTCCTTAGCAAATAGAAATAGCACCTTTTAGGATTTGCATACTTATTTCCCTAAAATAGGAGAGAAAAAAAAATAAAGCAGTTAAAATTAAAAGTTTAGATTCCCCACAATATATAGTTTCTGAAGCAGGTCGTTCTGTCACTTGTTTGTTATCCCTGGTTTCAAGCATCTTTTAACCTTTGTTGCATAGTAGCAAAGATCTAGCAGGCAGGGCTTAAAGTGTACAAAATCTGCGTTGAAGGTTTTGCAATTTTGTGTGAGAAAAACGTGAGTTTATATGGGTAATGTGAAATCAATTGACAGCAAATACCAACTGACTTACTGGGACAGAACTTCTGCCATTGTCTCTATTTCTATTTTTCCAAAAGCTTTCCATGATTTTGTTACAGAAAACTGGAACCATTACAAGGAATGCAGTTTGTGGAATTTAGACGGCAGTTCCTTTTTTCTGAATATATTGTCTAATGCTAATAAGGACAAATTGTTAGAGACACTAATGACAATTTCCTACTGATTTATGACTTCCATCCTGCTGCCTTTCTTGTCACAATAAGCACAGATCCCTAACGCCCACAGAGCAAGAGAGAGCACTGAATATGGCAGTTTGAATCTAAGTGCCTGTTTGACTACCTCACCAATACATGTATTTTGACTAGTAAAACCATGTATATTCCACTACAGAGAACATAGAAAAGATTTACTAGGAAATTATCCTAAGACTCATGATCTTCTAATATGTATTATACTATATTCAAGTATTTAGAGGTTAAAATCTCCCAGGATTAGAATGAATATTTCGGTTACATTCATTCATTATTTCAACACAGGAATTTTTTAATACTTCATTAGAAATTAAATACATCCTTGTAATACAAATATTTTACAATATTAAATTGGGTGGATATGTCTACTTTATATGTGAAGTACAAATCAAGCCACAAAAAAGTCAAAGGCTTCAGTAAATTTCCTTTCATCTTACATATTATAATTATAGCTGAGTAACTAGGTAATTAACTACTATACCTGCAAACAGTGAACTGCCTGAAACTAAGATTTTTATATTTTTATATAGGTATGTAAAGTAATTTCATTATATACCTGTGATTGAACAAATGCAACTTTTCTCTACCAGATGGCTATGCATATTTTTGATAATTGTATAAAAATCCATACACTTCAAGGTCAATACTTCTACAGTAAATTAACTAATCAGGAGGGCAAGTGTCACATGCAGAAATGCTCCCCAGGGTAATGGCTCCCTGTAGCTGATAGGTCACAATCAGAAGAAAGGCTTTTGACTGTTCTGTTGAAGTATGAGGACCTTCGATGAAAGACAGGTCACATTCATAGTGTACTTTGGTAGAAACTAACCAGCAATCCCTCAGTGTCCAATAAAGTAGTGTGATTTAGCTTTCCATAGCTTGCTTGCAGTTCATCACCTCCCTCATGCACTAAACATATGACACTGAAATTTCCTTTCTCTTTTTCTCCATTTCTTCATTTCCATTCTCTGCACAGCCATGTTTCTTTTATTTTATCTAGTTGCTCCCAATAAGACTGCCAGCACTTGAACCTTAGAGAGTGGTTTATCCTTTGACTCTTGGACTAGCACACCAGGAAGGTGATCCAAACTCAAAAAGGCTGAGCTTGGGATTTCAGCTCTCTAGATTCTGAAGTCAAAGAGCTCCTTAGCTTCCTCTGCCCATATAATAGGCTGATATGAACAACCTGCTGACAAAGGGATAGATTTTTTAAAAAATCAACACAGTACATAGGGTTGCATTCTCAGCTCCACCTTGGACATCAGGTAGGAAGTTCAAATCTGCTCTATGAGTTTGCCACATGCATACCTGCTGGACAGACAACTGAGTGACCCTTTAAAGAGGTTGATCAAAGAGTTCACTTTCTCCTTCAAATGCTGGATCAGAGAATCAGAGCCTCATCCACGAAAAAAAAAGCAACCCAACAAAACAAAACAAAAAAACAACACACACACAAAAAACAAAAACAAACAATCAAACAAAGAAAAACCAACCACAAAAAACCAAACCCAAGCATTTTCCAACGCATGTCTTTCTTTTTCTGGAGGTAGGACCAGCGGCTGGTCATAGGGTACATTAGCAGCCCCTCACATGGCAAACAATGAATCAGGTCCATGGTCCATCCAGGCAGTCCTATCCGGAGCAAAAGGAGACTGGGACAGAAACAGGACAGAAAAGAAAGCAGCAGTGCAAGTCCAAAATCTCTCACGGACACAGAGACCTATGAACCAAGGGGTCTATTCCATCCAAGAGGCAAGGAGCTACTTGATAGCTTTGAGGTCCATCTGGGAGATAGATAGGACTAAAGAAGGGAACACCTACAACACAGCTCAGGAAGGAAATTAAGGCTGAGCTTAAATGGGGCTCCAGGACCCCTGGGCAGGAGGAAAGCAGAGGCCCCTGGGAATATTGGGCAGGGACTGAAATGCCCATTAGTGCTCTCCGGGCTGTGACAGCCTACTACCCAAATGTCTTGTGCAGTTCTGCAAAAGATAAGTCAACTACACTGTGCTGTGTGCAGAAGCTCAGCTTATTTGGATGCATGTTGGTTTAAGATTATATGCTGTTTGCTGGTTTAATTGCCTGAGCCAGCATCAGTCTTTTATGTATGCCTTCATACTGCTGCCAGGCAATTCTCCAGCTGCAAAGCTGTCTCTGAAAGAATGGTCCAGGCATGTATTGACAAAGGTCCCATTCTCTTCTGGACAAACAAGCTGCTTCCCTCTGCAAACCTATCATTTTGTACAGTTATGCACAAAAATCAGACAGCTGCTTTGGAGCTCAGCAGAGGTGTTTATCTGTAGTGATCACCTGTAAGGTAAGCAGGTATTGTAGATACTCCTGAAAGACAAAAGCTAGAAAGCTCAATGGTTTGCTGCTATTCTGTAGCTACAATTAGGAACCAAAGTTTGCTCTACCTCATATCTGCTTTTCAGTTGGCCACCTTCATAATAGAGCTAAAGTGAGAATTAGCATATATTTAGTGTGGACAGAAGACAAGGTCAAAACCAGGGTGTTCTGGTGAGACAGAAGGGAGCACCCACTGATAACAAATCCTAACTGAGAAACCATATGTTTTCAAAACTTGATGGTAGTTTCATTATATGGATCATTAATTATTTTTTCTACTTTTTAAAAATGTTGACTGTTTCTAATTTAAGAAAAATCTTAAGAAACAGCCTGCATTGGTTTCCATATGCTATATATAACCTAAAACAAGGAAGATTCATGTGTATAGTTAATTAGAACATTTCACTGAATGGTAGAAGACCAAAATCATTAACACTCCCTACCAGGCCATCAGACCTCCAGGGCGTGTGCTCTAAATACTGGCAGTATATCCAGCTTTTCCTTTGCTCAAGTAGGGAGCACTAATCACCACAGACAAATGCAAGTGACTACTCTCAGCTCTCCTTCCTAGATGTTCCTGTTATGTCAACAACGTGCACCCTGGGATGGTTCAGAGGATTTCACTTAAATACTCATCAAACATGATGAAAAGTTTTTACTTTTCCAAGCACCAGACAGAATGGATAGTTTGAAAAGGAAAATTACTTTTGAAGAAGTATGCTGAAATAGTCACTTCTTCCCTGAGTCATGAAAAAGTAATATGCTTCCTGGCTCCTAGACAGGAGCAAGAAAATACAGCGTAAATAAAGCTCTACAAGGAATAGAAATGCATTGATTTTGGAGTAAAACCCAACTGAGAAAATAGGCATGCCAGAGAAATGGTTGCTGCCAGCTGTCCAGGAAATGACAACAGCATGAAAAGGCTTAATATAGGTAGAGATGAATAGGTGACAAAATGAGAATAAGAAAGAGATGCTGTCCTCATGAGGAACTAAGTGAACTAATTGTTGCATTCCTTACTGCTTTTCCTTGGTCTTTAAAAGATCATTAAAGCAATATTACTATCAGCATTGAATGAAACACCTGTTCTTCTCTACAGTTAGATTTAGACACTATAGATAGATGCTGAGTGCAAAAGAGAAGAGAAAAGGAACTGGTGAAGTACAAAGATAAAGATAGAATAAAAACAAGACATACAAAGGTTATCAACTTAATAATGCAAACTAATTTCAGCAATCTGAAATGCTGCTACCTTGTTGACATTTCTGAACATCTTTATGCAGTTATCTAATAAAACTAATTTCGTGTGAACAGGAGCATATTAAAACAGTTAAGGAATAATCAAGAACTTCATTTGATTATTACTGTTCATGCGTTGGAAAGTCTTCGTAGTTTCTGAATATAATTGACAAAATCTTACTTTGCTATATATTCAAAATTGAAAACAATCATCCTCATGCTTTTATATCAAACGTAAAATTAATTATTCAGGCACTCCTGTGTTCTTTCAGCTACCCTGCTGTCCTCCAGGGAAACATTTATAGAAAAAGCCAATGGGTTGAGGAGGATTTTATTACGGTATTTACATAAGTATCTCAGAGGATACCTGTTTATGTTACACTGGAAAATATGACAACATTTTTTATCAGATTTCCTGAAAAACACACAGTGAGTTAGCTGAGATCACTTGACACAGAATTGGGTCTGAAGGAAGAAATATTAACAAATACAGCAAAAGAAACCTCGTTGTCCCAAATTTAATTATGTAGTCAGCTAATTAGCATTGCTTGACTAATAATATTACTATCTACTCCTTTTCCCTCTCTTCTTTCATTCTGTAGAAGCTAGTATGTACATTCAAATATGCTGTTAATTACTTGAATCATTTATTCAAGTCTTTAATGGGGATATTTAACTTACCTGCATTACTAACTAACCTAAAGCCAATTTTTGAAAAGAAGACCTCTGAATTTCAGACAAATCTCATTTGCATATTTTTCAGATGTGATCTGCAGTATGTATTAAGTCAAGGAAGGGTCAGGGTTTCAGAATAAATCTGAACCAGATCTTTGTCATAAATCAGGGCTCCAAATTACGTTTACAGAATACTGCCTGGCATGACCCAGCCTGATGCAGCAGCTATTGGTAGTGGATCCCCCACCTTAACTGTCCTTGATGGGGGCAGAATTGATAATAAAATGCACGATTAAAGGTAGCAAGTCTGGATTGAACACATTTCAAGCTGTTTTCCAAGTGTAACAGAGAAAAGTTTTCTATGACTGTGTTATGAACATCTGAGGCTGTATTGGATACAGTTTCTTTCTGCTAGGACTGTAGCCAGTTTAGTTGCTTTCTTACAAAAGCATTATGCAGACCTCCATCTCAGTTTTTGAGGACTTCATAAGCTCTAGCATATTATATGCATGCAATTTTTTTCCTTGCTGTCACATTTATACTATAATATTTAATCTTAAAGTTCTAATTAGGAAGGGGCTGAGTGAACAGCCACTTAGGAAAAGAATTGTAAAAAGTAATTTCACTGAGAGTCAAACTTGATTAATTTGAGCCTTTCTTCTTATGTCCTACTCATCTACATTTGTTGTTACCTAAACAGGTTTTCTTCATGAGGACCAGGTTATTTGTAGTGCTGGGTGATAACGAACTTTCTCTCCTGCGATTTCATTCGAAGCTTTCCTACTCATCAGCTCCTTTGGAAAGGACTCCTTTAGGTCAGCACACAAGAGGATTTGTGTCTTCTGAATTTCAGTAGCATGCAATTACTGGAGCTATCCCCAGAACACCAGCTCTGATGCTCTGCTCTACACCTTGATAACCTGAGTGATACGTGCAATAATGGATTTTCATTGCATCTGCCACCTGAATGTATAGTCAACCTTTTTGGGGAGCTGTTTTTCTCTTTTTTCAGCCAGAATATGCAATTGATTCAATAACTCAAACCACTTCCTGACATCACCAACATAAGAAAAGAGGTGGACAGAGGACTTACGGACAAACTCCATTCTCCACCAAACCCACATACAATGGAACGTACAGGGTAGAAGATACATGCTACACCTATATCATTTTAGAAAGGATGAGGCACTGTTACTTGCTAAAAGAATACCTTGACATTTTTTAGTATTTGGTAGGTTTTAATGCTGTTCAGATGTCGCAGTGTACACTACACTCACAACTGCCTCATTCTGTTGGGTTTCAGTTTTCTGCCTTTGAATATGAAAAATCAGAAAGGAAATGTTGCTGCTTCTGTCACGTTTTTGCTGGTAAGCTCCGCTTTAGAATCCTACAGTAGTCTTCATATCCTTTTACAGCACGAGCCTAAGAGAAGTTACCAGTTTTTTCAAGCAATACAGCTCCCTTAACGTGCTTGCCCAGCCACTCCCAGAGGTAGCATCAATATCTCTATATTGGAAAGAATGGCTGTGGTGCTCATTTAAAAAAAAAAGTAATAGCTATGGCTTTGTGCACAGCAGAAGCAGATGTACTGCAGAGAGGCATTACACCGACTTCACTTGACAACTTTGCCAATATCCTTCAAATCATGTAACAAGCCCGATTCTGGTCCCAGCATCTTCAGCATGGGTGAAGAACTATTTATGCTTTGTATTTAATATGTATTTCAGTGTAAAGCACAATACAAGTCTTGATAAAAAGAGATTTCAGAGCTTCTCTGCCTCCGGGCAGGAGATGGCTGCATTGGCTGCTAGTCAACCAAACCTGCAGAAGGTAACCCACCTCTCCTTCCTTCTAGTCCAACAGCATGGTAAAGCTATAGCAAAAGAGGATTTCAAAGGTAACAAATAGAGCAGCCTGCTGGCTAAGTGATTTACTTGTTAGGCTACTATTAAAAAGTGCCAATAGCAGACTTTCCAGCACTAATGTCTTAAAAAGCAAGAGGTGATTTCTGCTCTGTTATCAGAATATGATTTAAAGGGTGGAGCCAATGAGAAAAGAGTCATCTTTCTTCAGCCTTGAGTAAGCATCAAAGGTCTGGACCAAAAACTGAGTATTTTCCACTGCCAAACTCAGTCTGTTCTCTTCAGAAGCCCTGCCTACAACCTTAGATCACCCTCCAGGATCTGAGCTTCTGTAAATTACAGTGTGACAGCATAGCAGCACCTACTAGACTCTTGGGGACAGCTTTATCAGTTATATTCTCTACTGTCTCAATACCATCTCCAGCACAGTTGTGGCCCATATAGCCCCTGCATCATATGGCTGTGTTTATATTCTTCTATTAGAATAGCAGTGTACTGGGTTTGCACAGCAAGGTTTTGGTAGTAGGGAGGTCTACAGAAGCTTCCCCTGTGTCTGGTAGAGCCAAAGCCAGCTGGCTCCAAGAGATATCTGACGATGGCCAAGGCTGAGTCCATCAGCAATAATGGCAGCACTTCTGGGATAACATATTGTTTAAACCACAACACATATATAAGAAGAGAGGTGGGTGGGGGTAGCGGGAAACTGTACAACTGCAGCTAGAGAGAAAAGTGAGAATATGTGATAGAAACAACTCTGCAGACACTAAGGTTAGTGCAGAAATTGGGGAGGAGGAGCTCCAGACACCAGAGCAGAGGTTCCCTTGCAGCCCATGGTAGGTATATCATGGAGCAGATCTCCACCTGCAGCCTGTGGAGGACCCCACACTGGAGAAGGGGGATGCCTGAAGGAGGCTGTGACACTAGGGGAAGCCTGCACTGCAGCAGACTCCTGGCAGGACCTGTGGCCCCATGGAAAGAGGAGCCTGAGCTGGAGCAGGTTTGCTGCAGGACTTGTGATTCCACGGGGAACACATGCTGAGCAGCCTGCTCCTGAAGGACTGCACCCCATGGAAGGGACACACTCTGGGAGAATATACGAAGAGCTGAAGCTACTGGGAAGGATTCATGTTGGAGAAGTTCATAAAGAACTGGACCCCATGTATGAGGAAAAGTGTGAGAAGCCCTCCCCTGAGGAGGAATGAGCAGCAGACACAACATTTGATGAGCTGACATGAAGCCCCCTTCCCTGTTTTCCTGTGCTGCTCAGGAAGAGTTATGAGAAACTGGGAAGAAGGGAGAGGTGGGGGAAAGGTTTTTAAGATCTGGCTTTATTTTTCATTATCTTACTCTGATTTGCTTAGCAATAAATTAAATTAATTTCCCTGAGCTGTGTCTGGTTTACCTCTCACCATAGCTGGTGAGTGGTCTCTCCCTGTCCTTATCTTGACCCACAAGCCTTTCTCAAGCCTTTCCCTGTCCTCATCTTGACCCCTTTCCCTGTCCAGCTGAGGAGAGGAGTGATAGAGCAGCTTGGTGGGCAACTGGCATCTAGCCAGGGTCAACCCTCTGCAAGCAGTTGCTGGGACTGATGAACATAATAAATGCTTCTAGTTGTAGTCTTATGTAACCCAATATAGAGAAGATGTCTTCACCTTTAATTTAGATACAGAAACTTCCACTAACACAATACAAGCATGTTGCTGAAAGATTTACAGACGACTGTACATTAAAGATATTACAGCTTGCACACAATGCAGTCTTTTTCTCTTAATGTCTCTTTTCTTTAGTGTCTCATGTCTCTATATGAAAGTGTTTGAAAGCTCAAAAATATATTAAAAAAATACATTTTTTTTTTCCATGAGAGAGCACAAATTCACACACTTGTGCAAATTTTTTGAAAACTTTGAAATATGGAGAATTAGACATTCTCCATATTTTTCACCACCTTATTGTATTGTCAAACTTCTTAAAAAATTAAAGTTAAACCAAAAGTGCAAACATGTCACATTATTTAATTTAAAAAAATCATATTTTTTTAATCCACTTTGTTTTTAAGTTTTGTCAGTTGACTTTAACAGTGCATTCACTGTCTTATTCCAAGTCTAATTTAATCCCAAAACACGTTTTCCTAAACTCACTAATTAAAAATCTGCAGGAATCAGTGTTATAACTGAGATAAAAATCACCCCAAAGCTTAGCTGACTTTTATCATAATGTCACATCATTGTGCCAAAGTTCCCTAAGTGAAATATGCATTACAAAAGAGAAAGCAGTAGGAACTGTTTTTCTTTTGATAAGAGTGGAAATGATGCAGTCTAAAAAAGAGATGATGCCTTGGTTTTCAGTCAAAGGTAACAACAGCAAAATGAGAAGATTCCCACCAGAAAAGTGATAGTGGACTCTCTATTGATGAAGAAATACAATATTTCATTGTACATGAAGTCACTGGATCATTAGACAAACATACTTCTTTCTTCATTGCTTAGCCTGTATTCCTTACCTTGATTTGACTTCCCATAATTTAAATAGTATTTCATATCTTTAAAGCACTGTACATGCATTAACTAATTTCACTTATTAAAATTTGACACTGCTGTCTCATGATAAATTCCCAAATGCAGTAATTTGAAAACTTCCTGCTAAGTATGCTTTGATAAGCCTCCTCAAGGGCATAGTTGCAAAATGTCTTTGGGTGTCACCAGATCTGTAACTGTTCCCTGGTCATGTACTATCAGGTGATACGCAGTTACGATATTTACTAAACTTTTAGGTCAGGAAGGGAGAAAGGAAGGAGGCTTTCCCTGTTCCTGTGGGAATTTTGCTACCCTGAGTAGGCATTGCTTCATACCAGTGTTGTAAAGTCTCCATGATAATCTGGCCACCAAAATGTACACACTGCCTGATAGACCATTTTGGTACTGTATTTCAAGTACTGCATGGAAAGCTTATCCTTCTAATCTGAGTGTACAAATGGAGACACCTGGCACACATTTACTCATTATGTCAAAATATTCAAGTCCTTAGCAGCAGCACTAGCAATGCTCTACATCAAGTGCAGATGTCTAAGGCTGCCTCCAGATATTGCAAGAGACAGAGTTGGTAACCTGTTTGCCAAAGGTATTTGATGGGGAGAGCAGACCACAGGTCTTAATTCTTTTGATCTTCCCCACCTTTAGGAAGACAACTTCTATACTTAGACAAAGTATCCGTTGAAGAGTTCAAGCGCTGAAGAGAGATGTGCAGGAATGACTACAAAGACTTCAAGGGTTTAGACAGAGAAATTTCCTGTTCCAGAGTACATTAGGTAGCTCATTAGATTTACAGGTCTCTTCAGTAACACTGAGGTAGCTTCACCTTGTTTTCTAACATACAAGGCTGAAAATAGTTGAAGGATAAATCTCCCTTCTGATCAGTAATGCCCATTAAGCACTGATAACATGACCTGCAGAGGAGAGACCTGACAAAGTGATAGGCTAAGTGATCGTAGCAGTAAACAATAATATACATAATAACAGTGAATCACCAGAAAGAAAACAGAGCATTATTTAGTTTTGGAGATTAATTAGGACAATTTACTTTGGGCATTAAATGAATTTCTCTGCAGTAATTCTGAGTGTCTGGTTTTCATACCTTCAGATGCGCCGGCTCCTCCCAAGGGCTGCTGTAGATACTCTGCTGAGCTCCTGTTATATAAACAGAGAAGTCATCTCTCTTACCCTGACCTTCCCAGCTTGTCTCAGCATATGCTGCTAACTTTCACAGTTGACAGACACTCTGACAACTGGCAGTCTGTCTGTCAAGAAGATCCTAAAAGATGAAAGTGCCAAGTAGAGAGTTCAGTTCAGGATCATCTCTGTGGCTTTAGGAATATGTTTGCAACAAAGATGTTATAGCATAGTGTTGATAAAATCATATACCTTGTTTTCTTGTGAATGTGGAATCTACTTTAAAGTGTCAATATTTGCTTCATGAAGTGTTTAATCACCAGAAAATTACATATTTTAAAAACCAACCTCTCTCTTCCTTTCTCTGGGCCAAGTGCAGTCTTCACAAGAGACAAATAACCACCTCTCACTGCGCTGTGAGAAGTGGGTGCTTTCCCTCAAGGTGACCCTCCTATGTTTACCCCTCTCTCTCTCTCTCTCTCCCCTCCTTCCTGGACACCTAGCCAGGCTACTGTCACCTTCTTCTTGCTTCTTCTCACCTTTCAGAACATTGTCTACTTTCCTTCTGTCTGGCTTATTTCAGGTGAGGAGCTGATCCAAAGCCATCACACTAGGCAACTGGCGCGGGGCCAACCAATATTGTCCCTTTGCTGCTGGCAGCTGAGAGCAGGAGGAGGGAAGGCAATGACCTGCCTTGCAGCACTGACAGCAGGGGAGGGATGCCAGCAGCAGGGCTGGGATGCTGCCAGGAGGCTTGCTGGGACAGCTCTGGCTCTGCATTGCAAGACCTCTGCAGGAATGGGGCAACTTCACTGATATCCCTGACAAGCACTTACATTTTATTCTCTCAAGTGTAGTCCTTGACGAAGTTTAGAAGCCAACAGAGTAAAACAGCTTTGTGCTGCTGTAACAGCTTCTAATTACCAGCTCTCATAAGGTTTCATCCTGATTCCTTCTCCCTGACTTTTCAAATGGTGGCAAGTGGGCAATTCTTTCCAATAAGCCAGCAGCAAGAGCAAATCTACAGCACCTGTTTGAACATGAAACAAAATGACAATAAAATAGCAGTGCAGAATGTTATGCAAAATATTCATCCCAGAAAAATTAAGACTTAATACAAATAGATGATGGGAATGCTACCCAATCCTCTTCCTTGTAAGCGGCTTATTTAAGCCAATTCATTTCAGGCATACAACAAATTTTGATCACAAAGAAACAGCTCTGTATACTGTGTACACTCTCTTCTTTCTGAATAAGAAAGAGACCCTTTGTCTTTGATAGCAATCTCAATGACTTGTTGCAGTCACCTGGTAAGTCTGCAAAATGACAATGCTACACAACTCATCCACAAGCTGTAGTGCACTTGTCTTCAGATAAATCTCCTCTCCCTCCACTCCCCCCATTTAGACTCTGTGCTGGCAGATTTGGGGATTTTTTCAAAGTGGGTTTTCTTTCTTTCTCAGTGAGTTGATTCACCCAGTCACACAGTTGACCAGTGGTTTATACGATAAATGAAAGATAAATTAAATTGACACAGACCCTGTAACATATGCCAATCAATTCTAATTGCCATCTGTCACAGTACACTCAAAGTGGAGGAAAGAAGAAAACACCCACTGGTTCAGTTCCCCCACACTACCCAGCAGGTGCTTGACTGCCCGTCAGCAACCTTACTACTTCCTGCTTTCTGATGCTTAATAGAACAACCAGTTGTCTTGTTTAATTCTGGGTTCTATGACAGATGTTGTAAAAATTACATCCAAAGCTAAGGTTATACCTTCTCTTCTTAAAGTAGGACTCAGAGCAGCAAAAATCCTCATGGTTTTCCTTACCAAATTTACAGGGCAATTCTTCCCTTAGTTCTCCTTTCTGAGCATAAATTCATATCTGTCTAACAGTTTGTACATACATGGCTCCTTTTCAACCTGACAGCATCTAAACTTCTCACTTTCCTGTAAGAGTAGGTCAACTGTCCCAGAGCATCATTTACCTTTCTGCTGTGGTGCATATATATAACGATAATGGGCTAAATACTATCATGTTTTGCTTCACCTCTATTCCCTCGTCTGTACAGGCATTAGGTGCAACAAGGATACTTAAGCCATCAACAGTATCAAACACATCAAGATCAGACTAGCTGGTGGAGATGGGCCATATTGCACCTCATCCCTCCCTCTCTGTAAAACATTACTACTGCATTTAGTGGGCTACCCCACAAAAACTTTGTTACATTTTTTCCCCATCTGCTCTTATCTACAGCCACAGGAATGCAGATAATTGCAGCCAGAGCTCTCCAGGCAAGAGGGGCTTTTCTTAGATTTTCCAAATCCTTCCTCCAAGGTGCCTCTGGTGTCTAATGGGCCATACTGAGAAGGCTTTTTTTCTGTTGTTTCATTACTATTATTAAAAGAATCATAGAACAATAGAATAGTTAGGGTTGGAAAGGACCTTAAGAACATCTAGTTCCAACCCTCCTGTCATGGGCAGGGACACCTCACACTAAACCATCTCACCCAAGGCTCTGTCCAGCCTGGCGTTGAACACTGCCAGGGATGGAGCATTCACAAATTTCTTGGGCAACCCATTCCAGTGCCTCACCACCCTCACAGTAATGAACTTCTTTCTTATATCCAATCTAAACTTCCCTTGTTTTAAGTTTAAACCTGTTAGCCCTTGTCCTGTTGCTACAGTCCCTGATAAAGAGTCCCTACACAGCATCCTTATAGGCTACCTTCAGATACTGGAAGGCTGCTATGAGGTCTCCACGCAGCCTTCTCTTCTCCAGGCTGAACTGCCCCAACCTCCTCAGCCTGTCTTCATATGGGAGGTGCTCCAGTCCCCTGATCATCCTCGTGGCCCTTCTCTGGACTTGTTCCAACAGTTCCATGTCCTTTTTATGTTTAGGACACCAGAACTGCACACAATACTCCAAGTGAGGTCTCACGAGAGCAGAATAGAGGGGCAGGATCACCTCCTTCTACCTGCTGGTCACGCTCCTTTTGATGCAGGCCAGGATACAGTTGGCTTTCTGGGCTGCGAGCTCACACTGCTGGCTCATGTTCATTTTTTCATCAACCAACAGCCCCAAGTCCTTCTCCACAGGGCTGCTCTGAATCTCTTCTTTGCCCAACCTGTAGCTGTGCCTAGGATTACCCCTACCCAGGTGGGGCATCCACATTTTTATCCCCAACTTTCTTCAGCTAGCTGTCTTTATTCAGTATTTCCAAATGATCTATAAGTTTCTTCACTTCATTCACTCCTGAAATTAGCAACTTCAAAATCCTTCCCATCTTCTCTGAAGGTTTGATTAGTTCTAATAGCAGCCGGGATGCTGGGATATTAGCAATGTCTGAGAGCTCTGAAATGGTCTTTCTCTGCCTGAGAGGGCTGCTCAGAGTGGATGAATAGCTTGATATCTGTTTCCTTGAAGGATATTTAATCTATGTGCTGGGAGATTATGTCCTCTGCCTCTGAAAACAATCACGGTAAATAGAAATTATCTTTTTCCAAAGCATTATTTATTTACTAGAAACAACAAAATTATCACCACTATGTCTTTGGCTAAAATCAGAGCTTCGCTATGCAAGGAAAGAGGAAGAATTAATTCTTGTCCTAAATAATTACACAAAGAAATAAGAGAGAGGAACAGTTGAGGACCAATGTATTAACGGATATTTGATCTGTGAGAGTCTGACTACCCCTTCTGAGTTTTTATGGCTATTTTGTGCTTATTCTCAGCTAGATACTGCTTTCAAATGTAAATATAAAAGATAGTTATGTCAGAAATCAGGAGAGCTACAGGTCATTAAACAACATGTTGAGATTCACTGATGCCATGAAGCATCGACTTAATGGATGATGTACAAATCTAATTTTTATACTTTTTAAGCAGAATGTATGCTAAGAGTGGGGTGGTGAACAACAGCCTGTTTTTTAATAATAGTTGTTTTTCCCTAATCAAATAATATCGCCTTCACTAGAGAAGAAGATATACAAACTTTAAGAAATTATTTGTAGAATTTAATAGAACAATCACAAAATATCTTAACTATAGCAAATTAGATGGATAAGCTTTTCTGCCTTGTAAACCCATAGCTTCATTTAAAATCTTATAAGCATTATCACAGTTTTTATTAAATTCCATAGGTTACAAAACAATTTTTACAGAACTTATACAGACCTTTATTGCTATCGTGTTTTCTGAAGGACTGTTTCAGAAAAATACCTAATGACTACACAAACAATCAGCAGTACAGATTGCAATTCCACATGGAGATAAGTTTCCTTATGGTTTGCCCTCACTCCAGTCTCTAAAAAAAATAACCTCAATTCTTTTCCTTCTCAGGATGAATCTTAGATGAAAAGATGGAATCCAAGGTGCTTGTTCTTACCCGTTTGATTTCATTTTTCTTACACAATCACAAAATTACAACACACTTCATCTTGTGGAGTGTTTTTACATTTGGTTTTAAGTTTTTAATGGGCACTTTCCCATTTTCATTGATAAGGTGTCCACCTCCACCCTCCCCATCCCCATTTGAACCAGTCATCACGCTCTTCAGCAAAGTGCTTCCTGAGGCAAAGGGGCATCTATAAATATTCCAGCAGTCCTCTCTGCTCCTGAGTCAACAAGTTCCTGCACTCTGTTTACACAGTATTTGTTCCTGACAAGGAAAACGCTGAAACAACCAGATACACCTTTTGACAAAGGGATTATGATCTCTTTTTAGGTTAGCTCTTCTTACTGTCTTTAATTAATTATTTAAAATTAATTTCCTTCCTGCTCTTTTATTACACCATGATATCCCCTGACTTCTTCTGCAGAGTTACTTTGTAATGTCTGAGAGGTCTAAAAGGGCTAACATCTAACAGCTGCGCATCAGGTTGACTGATGCCTTCCATGGTGCTACGAACATCCTGCTTCTCTGCTCCTGAGCTGCACAGCAAGCTTCTCAACTCCAATCAACTCCAAAAGCTGCCTGTGCTCTACTGGTGCTCAGAAACTGCAAGCATGATGCAAAGTATATTATCTGTAATCATGTAAATTTGTACAGTCGGAGAGTTGATTTTTATTTGCTTGGCAGGAGAATCCACAGGCATGCAACACTCCAAAGCTTTTAAATTGCTAGGTACAACTGCTGTGACATTTCAATTCAGCTGTGTTCATCCCAAATGATAGAAGGACCATCTCTGACCTTTCACATGCACATATATGCATACAGCTTGACAGTAAGTAAATGTTTGAAATCTTTCTCAGCATACCAAAAGCAGCTGCTACCTTGCATGTGTATGTGTGAAGATTTCAAAGATTTTCATTAATATTCTGCTAAAGTAAGCCTGTAAAATTTTATTGTTAGCAGCAGCACTCAGCCTCAGAGAAATAATAGGTGAAAGACAGTATGTAGCATGCATTCACATCAAACCTCAACAGAAAAGCAAGGCGGTAACGATGGCTGTGCTCCTCACAAAGGTTCATCTCCCTTACCCTGAACAGAGCCACCAGGCTAGTGGCTCCATTATTGCTTTCTCTATTCGCCCAGAGTTCCCGAAGTATAGTCCCCATAAGAAAGTGCTAGTTGTCAGAAAAATTTATGATAGCATATGCACATATGGCATAAAGGAAATGAACTGATTTAGTGTAGTTCCTAAGTAATCTCTTGCAAACTACAGCTCCTCAGAGGTTCTGCCTGTTGACCAAATCTTGTTCCTCAACCAAACAGTGGCATGTAAATAACCACTCATTTCCTCTTTCTGCCTGAAGGTTGAAAGGCACCTTCTAGAGCTGTGTCTGATGAAGTACATACATTTTCTGCTTATAATGCCTCAGAGGATTTGATACAGCAAAAGGAGACAAAAATGTTGCCTTTCATGCTTCCCTCTATAACAAGGACATATTTTTTTCAAATGTGAGGAACTGCTTTTCTACAAGAATAAAAACAAATGACTTTATAACCCTTTGGTGAGAAGTGTCTGGTCCAGATCTCTTGGCAATATGCCCACAGCTCAGCTGAGTAACAGATCTGCAGCGTGTGTGTGTGAATGGAGACATGGTCTTTGGATCATGAAGAAAAGGACCATCAAGACTTTACTGCACCTCTTTAAAAGCCAATGAATTTCAATAAAGACTTTGTCAGCAAATGCATTTTTGATTTATACCAGAGTCACTTATCCTAGAACCCAGGCTTACACATAAGGTGCCCTGCATCCCAAGGGGAATCACAATTACTTGCTGTTTGTGTCATCAGAGAAAATAAAGCAGAAAATGGCTTTCCTATCTTGTGATATGTTTTGACACACCTTGCAAAAGATCATTCACATTCCATGACGAGAAAAATCCTAGAATTCAAAAAGCTCCTACAAGGAGAAAACAAGAAAAAAAGTGACTCTGACATCAAAACAGCCACTGGCCCATAGCTTGGAAAAAAAACAGAGACCTGGGACTGTTTGTCAACCTCTAGAGGTGTTCCACAGCCATTAATTTCCTGGGTAGTAAAGGCATTTCTGCCTCTGAATTTGATTTTCCCTTGTGAAAATAAAACATTCCAGAAAAAAAAAAAGTTTTTACTTTGAAAAATATTAATTTTCTGACATAAAAACCTTTTGGAAACAAAACTGAAAAGACCTCTTCAGACCAAAATCAATATCGAAAGTGAATTATGGTTCACTAGAACTTACAGCCACAATAAACTTTCTGCAGTATCATGATATTTTGGAAAATCAGAATGTAACCATCCAGACAAATGTTATTTGTCGTCTGCATTTCCTATTCAGCTTGTAAAATCATACATTTTCCTCTACTTACCATTTAGAATTTAGTATCATTATGTATTATATCTAATATCTATTGATATTAGCTGTTTTATTGAAAAATTAGCTAGCTGTGTAAGCAATTGTCATATCCAGTTTTCCACTGAAAGAATAATTTCTTTTACCTTCAGTGTTCACCTGAAGGACATGTTAATCTTGAAAGCAGCTTATTATATAAAGCTGACAAACCGCTTTTGCTTTAAAGGAAAGGAAACAAGGTCAGAAACCTGTAGTAAATGCGTGTGTTCCTGGTTCCTATTCTTCAAAATTTGTTGAAAATTATTAACTATTATTCTTGCAAAGATCCCCACTAATATAAGGTAGTCCTTTCAATGACGCTAAACAAATATGATTGCTTAGCTACCTCTGAAACTAAGCTAGTAAAACAGCATACATCTGTATAAGTTTAACTAAATTCTACATCTTTACATGTCTTGAGTACTACTGACTAATCTTACATAAATATTAAGACATAGCACAAGGACAACCACTCGGTCTCCTTCACTGTCATACAAGCTTAGAACCAGATCAGTCTTTCAAGCATCCTTGATAGCCTATGAACAATTCTTTTTCACAATTGTCATTGTACCTAAAGGTGAAAGATGAATTATTATTTCTGCCAGGGCAGGAATGGTAGCAAGATCTTTGAAATTATGATATGAACATTCTTCACTTGATTGGAAATGATTGAGAGATTGACTGATTCAATTTGACTTCTTGTGTTGAATTTTATGTGATGGATAGTTCTGCAACTGCAGTAGGACAATGCTGACAGAATAATAACTGCAGACATTTCAATGTATGTATAACTGTGCACAGTTAAATTGTGATCAATATATCTTGTTTATTTCTTGGCAAGAACACAGTCTTACTAGATATGATTAAGGTCTAATTTACTTCCCACACTATAGTATACATACAAGAAACTTTGCATGCAAGCTGGGGAGAGGGAAAAAAAAATTAGACTGACAAGCTTAACAACAAATGAAAACTTAAAAGAATTTCAATATGAACCTGGAAGAAAATTATGCCATACAAGCATGAATAGAATACCCTTGTGAAAACTAGGTTTCTTTATACTAGTTTCTTATGTGTGTTTGAATCAAAGTGCAGGCACTGCTGGTCTGGCTGGCTCAGGAAAGCACTCACCCGTTTTGATTAACTCAGGGAAGGTGATGTACACAACCAGCTGATCCACTCAGCTGACCCACACATTTATCCAAAACAGAGGCCACTCTCCATTCCCTTTGTGTTAAGTTCAGCTTTCTTTACAACAGCTGTGGTCACTCCCTATATTATTCTTTTCAGTTCCTGTCTTGCCTTTTGACTTTCTTAAACTGACCACATTTCAAAGGCAGATGAACAGCACCATTGCTTTTTTCTGTACGTGAACTGCATGAATGGACAACACTGTTCCAGTACTGAATCTTCAGGGGTTTGGACAGGGCTTGGAGGTAAGCATGCACAAACACGATTTCCTCAGGAATCATATATGTATGCTACTCTGGCACAGGAGACAAGCCTGCAAGACACAGGTTAGCTCAAGTTACTGTCACTCAAGTACGGCCTTGTTGGAAAAGGGCAAAGCCTTTATGATAAAACAATTATATAAAATAGTAGAAATGATTGAGAAATTTATAAATCAATAGTGGGGTTTTATATATTAGAAAATGTTGTAACTTTGCAATTTTGTATCATGGTGTCGTGGTTTAAACCCAGTCAGGTAACTCGTTCACTCACTCCCCCCCTTTCTTGCCCTCCCCCTGCTCCCGGAGGGACGGAGAGGAGAATCGAAAAGAATGCAACTCCCACGGGTTGAGATAAGAACAGTTTAGTAACTAAGGTATAACACAAATCACTACTGCTACCACCAATGATAACGATGATAAAGGAAATAACAAGGGAAGAGAATACATCATCTCACCACCAGCCGACCGATAACTCGCCCCCCAAGCCCGACCAAGCTCTGACCGATACCTCCTCCAACCCTGCCAGACCCCCAGCCCTTCCGGCTAACTCCCAGTTACATCCTGGGCATGACGTGCTGTGGTATGGAATACCTCTTTGGCTAACTTGGGTCAGGTGTCCTGTCTCTGCTTCCTCCCGGCTTCCCCTCCTCCCTGGCAGAGCATGAGGCCCACAAAGTCCTTGGCCAAACCAAAACATCGCTTGTTATCAGCTCTGTTCCCGAGCTGAAAGTCAAAACATTGCACTGCACCAGCTACCAAGAAGGGGAAAAAATGACTGCTACTGCTGAACCCAGGACATTATCCACCCCTTATTCCATACCATTCACGTCATGCTCAGATCCCACATTTTCAATATACTCTTATCTTAGTGCATAGACCAGTCCCTATAAAGCTGCTGAGTCCATCTGGTCCATGATGTCAGGCTCCATCTCTTGTAACAGTCTTCCAGAGCAGGAGAGACTGTGTGCAGTGTTCACACTCGTGAATAACCTGGGCAATAGTGTCCATTGCTAAGTCCACCCCTCGATCATGAGTCCATCTCTGTGTTGCATCTCTGCTCTGATGGCCTGAAGTGCCATGGGCCCACCAGGCTTAAAATAATTCACTGTCCCCTTCAGCAGTTTCTGCAGCTTGTTGCTGGGGACTCCATACAGCTGCCTTCCATCTCCGATGCTTCCAAAGCACTGGAGGGGCCCAGTGGACTAGATACTTGCCCATACTGTCCCACACACCCTGCCACTCCTGGCTGTCCAGCCTTGGGGAAAACCTCTTGGTCCCCCAATATCCTCGTCTAACCCCAGACAAGACCCAAACCTGACTCTGCTTAACTTTTGAGATCAGACAAAATGGTTGTGGGTAGAACACAGCCTGTGTGTGTGCCAACATGCTGATCCCCATCACAATCAGCAGGCAGGTCCCAAGGATGCCCAAAGGCCATTCAAAACCTTCAGAACTCTCAGTTGATGCTGCTGTGCTTGTCACTGGGGCTGGTGTAACTGCTGTGCTTGCCGGCTCTCCCACCACCAGCTTCTCTTTTCCTGAGTCCAGCTCTTCCTCCTCTGCCTTGCTGGGAAATGCTGCGTGGTCTCCTGCATCCTCCTGGGGCTCGGCGGGCGGCTTCCGGGAAACGCTCTCGGCCGTCGCGGGGCTGGGCTCGGCCGCGGGGCTCGGCTCTTCCGCGGGGCTCGGCTCCTCCGCGGGGCTCGGCTCCTCCGCCGCCTTCTCCCGCTGCTCGGCAGCCCCTTCCTTCCTCTCCTCGACCGCCCCGACCTCCTCCACCGGCAGCCGTCCCCTCGCGGCCTCCGGCCCCGCTCCCGCCGCCGCTTGGTCGCCGGGGCCGCTCTCCCGGGCCGGTTCGGCTGCCGCCGGCTCCCGGGGCCGCTCCCCCTCGGCTCCCCACAGCCTCACGAAGATGGAGAGTAGGGTGAGGGCCAGGGCGGTGAAGAGCAGCCGGACGGCCAGGTACAAGTCCACGGCCACGTCCGTCCCGCCCTGCTGCTGGAGCCCACCCGTATTACAAGCCATTGCCATAAAGCACAGTGAGACAAGAACCTTAGCCCAGGCCCCATACTTGATAAACACTATCACAGCAAATACCGGCTCTACGTAAGTTACAACATTCTGAAGCTGTGAGATCAACAAGAACAACTCTGAGAGCCAATAAATCAGCATTGTGACGAGTGACTATTAATCCAGTCAAATCTGTCGTTATCTCAACCCTTCGTGCCCCACGTTGGGCGCCAAAAAAGAACTGTCGTGGTTTAAACCCAGTCAGGTAACTCGTTCACTCACTCCCCCCCTTTCTTGCCCTCCCCCTGCTCCCGGAGGGACGGAGAGGAGAATCGAAAAGAATGCAACTCCCACGGGTTGAGATAAGAACAGTTTAGTAACTAAGGTATAACACAAATCACTACTGCTACCACCAATGATAACGATGATAAAGGAAATAACAAGGGAAGAGAATACATCATCTCACCACCAGCCGACCGATAACTCGCCCCCCAAGCCCGACCAAGCTCTGACCGATACCTCCTCCAACCCTGCCAGACCCCCAGCCCTTCCGGCTAACTCCCAGTTACATCCTGGGCATGACGTGCTGTGGTATGGAATACCTCTTTGGCTAACTTGGGTCAGGTGTCCTGTCTCTGCTTCCTCCCGGCTTCCCCTCCTCCCTGGCAGAGCATGAGGCCCACAAAGTCCTTGGCCAAACCAAAACATCGCTTGTTATCAGCTCTGTTCCCGAGCTGAAAGTCAAAACATTGCACTGCACCAGCTACCAAGAAGGGGAAAAAATGACTGCTACTGCTGAACCCAGGACACATGGCTATTCTGTAACCAGTGTTGCAATGATAGTCTTAGTAGCAAAAACCTATGCGTATGGGTGGATTTAGAAAGGTATGTACTGGAGACTATACCCAAGTAGAACCTATGCATAAGGTAGCCAGAAGAGCATACCAGAAGCTGATAAGAAAATGCTAGCGTCCACACAAGGGTTGGGATATATCCAAGTAAAGAAAAGGTAAAGAGGACAACCTGAGGAAGACCTCTTACTTCATCTAAGGAAGACTCCTTCCTTCATCGGAACGACCACCAGAGGGAGCTGCGCAAGCGTAGAAGAGGCTGATGTCGTAACATTCCTGATGTGGCAGTCCTTAATGCATATGCATTAGCTAATGTTGTAATCCGTGCTAAATGTGTATAAATTGCGAACACGATGTGACGAGGTTGGAATCAGATTTGGGTGCATACCCCTGGTTTCCCAGCGCTGCAATAAAGCACCTCATATAACCATTCCAGTGGTTATGTGTTTGTTCCCACGCTAACAGCCTTATTCTACATTAATTTCTGACTCTGAAAGATCCCCCAGTTCAAGTCCATAGCTCAAATTCCTCCCTAGATTATGATATTTCTATGCTCATTGTCTGAAAAGCTACTTGCTACAGTTCAAATGTGTTCCGTGCCAGGTTGCACCCAGCCACAGTTCATCAACCACTTTGTCTGAATTATTTTCCAAATAGTGCCTACCTTAACATGGCTGAAATTACCAGTGTGGTTGTTTTGGTATGTTTGGGTTGGTTTTGTTTTGTTTTTTTTTTTTTTTTGTTGTTGTTGTTGTTTTGTTGTTTGTTGTTGGGGTTTTTGTTTTTTTTTTTTGTTTTTTTTTATGAGACAGGTCTTAACATGGAAAGCAAGCATTTTATCAGGAAACCCAAATGTGTGAGTGTGGTCAGGAAACTCCAGGTATGTCTGCTTGTCCTTATCAGTTGTTTAAAACCTCACCAGCAAAGGAAGCCTTCTTAATATGCTAAACAGGTTCAACTGAGATGGAAATCTGGCTTCTTAACTCAACCCTGTTAATGCTGATGTGGAGTATTGAGTATTGAATCCCATGAGAGCAAGTTAAAGCAATTCCCAAATAGAATTTAAGATTTAGGTTTGATTTAGTAAGACACAGCTGCAGTGGGAGTACCTGTGTCAAGGCAAAGCTTTTCTATGTATCTTACCCCTGTGACTGGTCAGCAAAGGCACTAAGTTAGATCCCTGTTTAAAAAATACAATATTTAGACATCAGCAAGTTACTTACTTCAGTTTTAGAACTTTCCAGGGTATTTTTATTTAGAAACATGTTTAAATCGGTTGTCTCCAGAACAGGCTGTACTTTTCACTTATTAACCATATCTTCTGGGTAGTAAAGACTGACAAGAGCAGGTGGGGAATTTGCTGTACCCTTCCATTATTTTCTTTATTTTTTTTTTCCCAAGATGAGGAGAAGCTGTTATTGCATTTCTTATAAGATGCACTTGTTATTCATGGTTAAAAGGCAAAAGACTGAAAAATGTGCTAAAACTTTTGGAGATGAGGCCCACCTCCAGCATGTTTTTCTTGGGCTACAGTGCTATATCTTCACCCACTTGATATCTACTGCGAGGAATGCCCTTTTGAAAGTGGGTATCTATTTTGAGAGAATAGCCATGGTTACAAAAGCAGGCCAGAAATTTAGCATTCAGCACAGTAAAATGGTCTTCCTTCAACAGGAGAGATGCACAGCGACCCTCCTCCTGGAATACCACCTAGTCTTCTGGTTCAAACACTTTTTAAAAATGACAGTAGGTACTTCAAAAGGTGTCAAGCTATGGAGATTTTGTATCTCAAATTACCTGCTTATTCATATGGTGCAAATACACAAATTGTGCCAAAAAGGAGATTTCCTCTCAGTTTTGTTTATATTTAGATAAAGAATCAGCTTTATGAAATGAAGATGCCTACTGTGAAGTTCTGAATCAGGGACGTAGGTTTCTGTATAAGAAATACTGAACCCTTTTACAGAAATCCTTTACTGTTTACATAGTGAAGAACAAGTGCCTTGCTCAGACATGTGAAAGCAGTTTTCCCTCTCTCCCCACTGTTTTGAAAGCCTAGGCACTTCACCTTGACTTAGCTTGTTATGGCGAAGAGCCTTACCTTCAGTCCATTGCCACCCTTGCTTTAGGGGCCCAAAATATGTTCACAGATTCTGATCTTGAACATTTTCCCTCAGACAGCTTTCACACTAAAGATAATGTCTCTGTCAGCATTACAATCTTCATTACCCATCTGAAACCCATCTGAGTTTTTTGACTTTCTACAGGCTACAGCCCCCCCCCCCCCCCGTTTAATTCAGTATCTCTAGCATTTGTCTTACACTCCCTGCTTTTAATTTTAAGGCATTTGGTACTAAGAGATAAGCCTGTGGCAGATGTAATTATCCAGCAGGGTATTAGTCACTTGTTACTGCCTGCCTACCTGCCTTTGTCATACCAGAGTGTTTTGGCTAGGAAGGGAGAGCTTGGAAAGCCTTTCACCTTCCTTACAATTGTTTCTTCATAATAAATAGATAGACATACAAATCAGAAGTTTAAACCTTAAACTTGAGACTCATCAGTCCTGTAAATCCATAGATCTGACTTGCAGAACTTACCACATGCTTTATCTCTATTGCTGGCATCACCATGTTGACTTTTTAAACTGAAAAGAACAAATATGACTATCTAGTTTGTCCTTTGGTGTCTACTGTTTCTTTCAGACCTGTACCTTCAGACAGACCCTGGCATGTCTTTCACAAAAATGATCCACCTTGAAGTTAAAGCTTCAAAAAGTGGCAAATAACTGAAGTGTAAGCTTTATTGTGATATTTTTGCATCAGTTTTCCTAGTTTCACTTTGCAGCCTTGAGAGCTCTTTCGAAGGCTTGTTATCATCCTGCTGTAGGTGAAACTCACATTGAGTTTGGACAAATAGATGATGCACCTGAGAACCATACAGCTTTTCCATACAGGGTAATGGAATGGAGTAGGACAGACGTGTAAGCAAGCAGGTGAACCACCCCAGATCATAAGGATGCCAGGCAACATTGTACAGAAGCTTCCAAATAACTCTGTTTTATAAATTAAATAACTCAATTCACAATAATCACTGAATCACTGACTGGAAATGAAATTACTCTCACAGTGGCTTTCTTGCATCAGGCTTCAGGATTCACACAGGTTTACTAGGTCAAATACAGCAGTGCATCTCTGCTGGGCTCTATCCATTTTCCTCATTCTGCTCCTGAAATGGAAAATTCTTTTACCAAGACTGGTAGAGCCATACTTTACTGCTGAGAAGTGTTTCTTCAGAATTTTCCTCAGATACCTGGGACTTATTCATCCTGACCATACTGGATCTGCACTGGCTTTATGCATTATCACTTTGGGGCTCTGTGTCACTATCCTCCAAGCTGCCAGTAATGGAAATGAGTGTGGGGAAATCTGGGATTGGTTTGCATGCAGCAGTTCAAAAGCTCTTAAATGACACATTTACTGACTCAAGAGCCAAACTGTGCAGAAGTGACTACTTCTGGGCAAATATATCCAGATTCATAGGGGACTGCACTTGAGTTTAGAAGCCCAGCTTACGGAAATTGGGTCTGCACTGAGTTAGCTCACTGTCTTTGAAAGGATTAATGGAGTGATTAATCAGCAACTGGATAAACAACCCACAGATAATTCACAGTCAATTATAGTTTCTTTTATCTGACAGTGCTCCACGACTGAAATTTTATGTAATGCACAAGCCAAGAGTGTTTCAGCTAAATTTCTAGTGGGTATTTGCAATCGAGATACCACAACATGGCTTGATACAAATGCTAACTTTTGCTCAAGGGAGTATGGGAACGATGGGGTTATTGTAGGTCAGTATAAAATGAAAGGATGTCAGAGAAACAGCCCAGCTTCAGCCTAAGCTGACACTGACTCGTAAGATGTTGTTCAGTGAAGGAAAATCTTGCTCTTTTGGGGATTGCAGTTTGCAGAGGTTTGGTTTGTATTGGTTTGGTTTAAAAGGTTAGCCTTCAAAGGCAAAGAAGACAAAAATGTTTCTCCACTTTGCAATGGAAGCACATTGTCTGGGGAAGAAAGTTTCAGTTGTACAAAATTAATGGCACATAAGGATGGAGATGGCTTATGAAGAACCTTTGCTCTCAGGTGCCCCCACAACTCAGCTGCCTCTGCAGCTCTTGCTAGTTGGTACTCTGACACTAACTCAACCAAGAGGCCCTATGAGTCCTACCTTTGCCATGTTTGAGCAAAACTAGTAGCCAAAGATCATTTTGAGAATTCTAAAAATCTTAATTAGATGTTTCTGTTAAAAAAAAAAACCAACAAAACAACCCACAACCAAAACTTTCTTAAATTAACTGATTGTTTTGTGTATTTGCAATGACTATGTGGACTCCAAGAAGGTGGCTCAGTTAAAGACCCTGCTGTGCTGAACTAATATCACAAAGGGAACAACCTTTAGACATATTGTACTAAGGTAGTAAGAGAGGGCAAAAGGCCTTTACAGAATGAAAACTAACCCACAGAATTTCACAAAACAACTCAGGTTTTCAGCTGTGTGTTTGAGCTGCTCGACAACTACCTTTATTGCTTAATGACTCTTGTAGGTGGTAAGGTAGTAAGAGAGGGCAAAAGGCTTTAGAGACTGAAAACTGACCTACAAAATGTCACAAAATAACTCAGGTTTTCAGCTGTGTCTTTGAGCTGCTCAACAACTATCTTTATTGCTTAATGACTCTTGTAGGCATCCGAAATGCCATGGTAACTAAAATTTTATGGCTAAACTTACCCTACATATCTGCTACTAGCTTCACCCTGAATCAACTGCAACCTGAAAGCTGCTAGACATCTTGCTGATTCTAATTAGTCCTTAATCATACTGCCCCCCATCTTACCTCTAGAATCCAGTATGGAAGACTCTGTCAGAATTCACCTGCCCAATGGAATATAGAGTAGTTACACAGTGCGCATGGACACCCATGTGCAAAACCATACAAAACTAGGTCTGACAATGAAAGTGGGTATTTTGGTCCCTGTTTTTCATATATAGTCCCCATGACAGGAATTTGCAGTCCTGTGGTGGTTTCCTTCTTAAGGCGTAGGGAGAGAAAAACCCAAATCTGTCTGAAGTTGGTATATTCTGGATGCAGAGTATATATAAAGTGAAAGTGGAGACATACAGTGAATCCATCCCCAAACACCACAAGAAGGTATCTTTTCTACTCAGGATCCATACAGTTTCCTTTGTAAATATTTTCATCTTGTTGGCTGTATGAATTATGTGTACACACACACACACAATGGTTTAGGGATATTTCTGTAGGAACATTTAACAGGCCCAGTAGTTTTTGAATTTCAGCTTTGGGCAAGGTTAAGGCACAGCTCCATGTGTGCAGAAACATCACTCTCAGGCCTCTGCAACAGAGACTCCTGAGATTCAGCTCACCCCAGTCTCAGGCAGCAATGGAAAGAGGATTATCAGAATCACTAGTTTGTTTTTACCTACCCAAATTCCATTTATATCTTGTTCTAAAGTGCTTCATGTCTGTCTTTTATAAAGACAGACATGAGATTTATGGCTGAAAGAGATTTATGGCTGAAAACCACTCCGTAAGAGTTAGGATTATTTAAGTTATTTTGGGTAACACGTCTGTGTCTTGTCTATAACTGTCCCTGAAGATGTTAGTGCTTTAGTCATATGGCATAGAAATAGGAAGCTTTAAAAATAAAGAAGTAATACATACTCAATTTTCTAATCTACAGGCTTTCAACACATTTATAGCAGTAATTTTCTTGCCCATTCTACTCATGTTCTTATTAACTAAGCAGCAGTCTTGGAAGTAAATATTTTATTTTAATAGCACATACTACCACCTGCTGTAAGCAACTGAAATTGCCATTGCAGTTTCAAAGCTTTTAAAGCTGCAAAAGATAGCCAGCCTTAGATATAAAATACAGCTAGATTGTTGATCTCTCTCTCTGATGCTAGTTTAATTATATAGTAATTCAAATACTTTCTTACCTTAGTAGTTCATTAATTATATATGATTTGTAAGAGCTGGAGCTTGACTGTCTCTAAGATGCATGGAATTTTAGGAAACAGTTCTGTTGTAGATACGAAATTGATAGTATGATGATAGTATGATGAAAATTTAATTATTTTCAAATACAAAAAAAAAAATCATTTAAGAAATTAACAATTGCTCCAAGGTGAGCAGAAGCCTTTTAAATAAGTCAAGCCATGAGGGATAAAATATCAGAATATACAATCATAAACTCATAGAATGGTTAGGGTTGGAAAGGACCTTAAGATCATCAATCCCACTCCCCCTGCCATAGGCAGGGACACCACACACTAAACCATGTCACCCAAGACTCCATTCAACTTGGCCTTGAACACTGCGAGGGATGGAGCATTCACAAATTCCTTGGGCAACCTGTGCCAGTGCCCCAACACCCTCACAGTAAAGAACTTCTTCCTTATATCAATTATTAAAATAATTATTCTTTTAATCAGTTGCCCATTTGATGCAAAGGAAAGGTAAGAAATGGGAAATCTAGGCATCTCTTCATGACTTGTAGAACAAGAATACTGTAGGGGCAAGGGAAATGTTCTACATGGCTATTTTAATGTGTGCTTCTTTGTTTTCTTCCTGGTATGTTTGTCTGCCTCCAATTAAGAAGCTGAATTATGTGTAAACAACTCTTCTGCCAAATCCTCAGCAGGCATAAATTCATGCAAGTGTTATCAAGTCAGTGGCTTAGACTGTTTCTCACAATCTGGAAAATGGTCCTTATGTATACTCAAGATTTTGAAGGTAAAAAAGGGAATTGAGCTTAGGGGAGAAGAGAAATAAAGCAGGAAGAGATTTACGTTGTATTAATAAGTATGCTTGTGTATATGTAGTACTTACCACTGCATTAGAGAATAAAAGGACAAAAGGAGCTAATATGAAAAGGTAAGCTCATTGTCCTGCAGCAAATCCAGTTTCTGTTCTAGTTTATACAGGTTGCTTTTCATCAAGAAACCATCCCAAACATCTTGTCCCTGCTGCAATCTTTCCAGTACATGGCTGTCTTGCAGCGTCAATTTTCCGTCTTCTCAGTCCATGCAGGGAGCCTAACTTCACACCGGCCATGGGCTGCCAGGCAGTGATGCAGAACAGAGTTATCCCCTTGCTGAGCTGGACCTGGCTGAAGGCTTATTTTACTCTGATGTCTGGAGCTGAGAAAACACATTTCTGGTGTTTCCACAGTGTAGGAAACTGCTGTGGTGCAGCAGGAGCTAGCAGAGCCATAAGAACAAGAGAAGGCAATAGCAGCTCTCTCTAGACTCCCTTCTCCTCCTGCCCATGGCAGCAGCAGAGTAAAGCCCAGCAAGGAAAACTCTTTCCTAACAGATGATGTTTTTGGTGACATAACCACAGCTGAAGATTGGTAGGAACAGAGGAGCCTATGAAGTGAAGATCCAGCTACTTTCTCCTGTGCTGCTGGCCTTGCACCATACGTTTCACTGAGGTTTCATTGTAGGCCAGGCAGCAGGGAAATGGTTCTTCCACTCCAAGGATAGTCTGAGCATACCCACAAGGGAAATATGATTTTAACAGTAGTGCCAGGGCTGGGTACTTCCCTACATCTTCATCTCATCAATAAGGCAGCCCCACACAGCAGGACTAGGACACCAGTTCCCTCACAAGCCCATACAGGTATCCTGATAGGATGTTAACACTTGTTAGAGTGTAGCTAAGGCACAGCTAGCATTTGGCCAAAAACATGAAAAGGCTTTACCACCCTATTGCAACCAATCACTCAGGCCACTGTGTGCTTTTTCACAACCTATCCATGCAAACAACAGGAAAAATGTGTTTAGTTCTAAATGCTATTATCCACAACAACAATAAATAAATAAATCATAAAATTATTCATTTTCTTTGTTATTTATGACACTGGTCTTGCCACTTTACTTATTCTTTTCTTTAGCAACTTCAGTTGCTCACACTGTTTTACCCACTAACCCCATCAAAACTACTCCTCTCATTCTTTTCTCCATTTGTCCAGGCCAACATTTAAGGCAGCCTCTGGACATATTTTTTCTTGGTGACTTCAGGTGTCATTTCAGGCATAGCCTTTCCAGAATGCAATGCCTTTTCTTTTTCTCCTCTAATGTCTCTCTTCGTTTTTTCTTTTTTCTCCCACTGTATTTATAGACCAAATCTTTCATTCATAATCATTATCTTGCTAGACTTGATTGATTTCCTTATGGTTTAGTAACTCTCAAAGCTCCCCTTTTCTACTTGTTACAATGTCAAAACATTTTGCCATATGTTCATGCATTCTTTCAAAAGCTCCATTGCCTTCCTCCTTAGAGCAGAGCATCCCAAGCATTTTTGTCTGAGCATTACCACCACCAGTGGCAGTGCCAGCAGGTGTCATCCCTGGAAAGATGCTGGTACACAACTCACTTAGGACTTGTCTACCCTGAACATTGTAGGAAATGGTATGTGCTGCCTGGGATTCACTGCACCAGGAAATCTGGAGCTCTCTCCTTTCATCTGTTGGTGAATGAGGAAAGGAAAGGCTATCTGCTGGATTTACTTGCATACCCTCCTTAGTCAGGATTCCTTCAGTGTCACACTGTGAGTCACCTTTGAGTCAGAATTAGCTTAATAAACTGAAGAGAGATTCAAGAAAGACTACAAGCAAAGAGGTTGCTGGGGGACTCAAGTGATTTGTGCTCTTTGTCATTCTCTGAGATACTTCTGACAGTAAGACTTTTCTATGAGAGAAGAAATTATGGCTGAAAACTTTAGGTTACCAAACTGAGTAAAAGAAACTTCTTTGTAGCATACAAAGTAATGGAGCTGTTGGCCATGCCTCCTTTCCCTAGCCATTAATTACAGTAATTCTTACCTCAGTTTTTTCTGATCTTTTTGTGCAGTCTTTCCCCATTTCATTATTGATCTGTCTCTTCTCAATCTGTTGGTTCTACTGGTTTTGTCCCTAAATTGAGTTCCTTTCTTTGTCCACTCTGTCTTCCATATCTATTTTTAAAACAGTGATCCTTCTTATCTTAAACATGAACCCTAATACTGTCTGTTCACTTAAATACCTGTCCTATATTTTGACTACGATATATTTTTGGGAATACTGTGTTGTTCCATGATGCACAATGCTAGAAACTGCACTGCACTAAGAACAAACACAACAATTAGTTATTCACTCCTTTTGAACATGAAAAAGAAATATCCAGCTATTTTGGCGTAAGATGCTTCTTTTTCAGTTAAAAGAAAAAAGAAAAGAAAAGAAAAGAAAAGAAAAGAAAAGAAAAGAAAAGAAAAGAAAAGAAAAGAAAAGAAAAGAAAAGAAAAGAAAAGAAAAGAAAAGAAAAGAAAAGAAAAGAAAAGAAAAGAAAAGAAAAGAAAAGAAAAGAAAAGAGAAAGAAAAAAGGAAGAATGAAAGGAAGAATGACTGTAAAACAATGGCCCAGAAATACCAACATTTTCTTTGGGAGATGGAAGTTAAGCAAACTTCACTTCTACTTTAGTTCTACTTTTGTAATTGCCTCTGTCTTACTGTCTTACTCTTTGGATAGATGCCATATCTCTGAAATATCTAGGCCACTTTCTGTCATCTTGTTATCACTTAATAACCATAATGTTTGTTGAGACATGCCTCATCTTGAAGCATTTTCCTTCCCCTTCTATTCTCTCTATAGGTGTCTTATAATTTATGAAGCAGGTTTACATAGATGCCTCATAAATTAAATATTTTAATATTTATGAGTACATGTGTTTGATAGCACCTCTGTGGCAGTACATATTCTTTTAAAGCAAGTACACCTTCTTTCATTGTCAGACAAATATTAGTCAAGAGAATCTCTTTTAGTTAAAATCTTTCTATTTTTCCTTTTATTTTGCTTTGGTTTAGTCAAAACAGAGAGGAGAATAGATTACTTGCATTTCAGTTTTACTGCTGCTGTTTCTGTTCTGCTGAACTCTGCAGGTTGTCTCCAAAAATACTGCCTGACAAGGAAATTGTTTCCACACTGCTTTCTGCTTTTACCCACAAGGATCTGCCAACCAAATCCACCCAAATTTGACTGTGCCCTAAACTAAATAGTTTGATCACAGCTAGTGTGAGACAGTACCATTCAATCAAAGTCAATAGCCGGGCAAGCTTGACTGCTGTAAGTTAAAGGCTTGGTTTAAATATCGTGTGTGTGTATGGATGTCCAGAATAATATGTTCATAACAGATGTGAAAGCAAAATTTAAAATTTTAATCCTATATTACACATGCTTAATAACATGTTTTTTAAAAATGAATTTGAAAATACATGAATCAGTAGAACTGCTCCCACGCTAAAAATTGGCCACACGCTTAAGCAGTTGGCAGGATGAGAGCAACAAAAATGCTACAAGCCAAAGCACTGAATTCCTTTGCCTTTTTTGACAGCTTCTGATTTTTTATTACAAGGATGACACATATATGACATTGTTTGCTCCCAATGCACTAACTGACATGGGGTTATTTGCTTGTGTTGATTTGACTTAGCAAAATCAGAAAAGGCATTTTCAGCAATGAAAGAGCAATATATCTTCAAGCTCTCTGAAATGCAGAAAATAGAAAAGGTCAATTATTATTGCAGATGCACCGCTTCTTCACTGATGATACCATCAGAATATGTGATGCTCTTCTCAAAAGTCAGCATTCTGATGTAAACCAACATCTTTCTAATTTAAAAGCAATACTTATACAGATGTACAAAACATAAAGATGAGTATACAGATGTGTTTCCCTTATTTTTTATTTTCCTTTTATTAATATGTGATTTCTATAAACGCAATAACTTGGTTTTTTTTTCTATATGACAGCAAGGTCAATTTAGATTTTAACTCTTGATTTATATCACGAATATTTTGCAATTCTTTCTATACATTAGTCAGAAGTGACTTGTCTCTGAATACCTCTTGGAAGCTCTGAGAATCTTTAATGCTTTTCTTAGTATTTATAAAGGCATAAAGAAACAAAACTGTACACAGGTGCATGCAGACAAAGGATTGCTTTTTCTGCTTTGACTACTAAGGAGGCATCACCAAGTAAGCAAGGACGTAAGTGTGCCTGAGAGGTCACCTACCTCTAGGGCTTAGACACAGGACTCTAGGCTATCCAGAGGCATTTCCATCTAGTTAAAAACTTAAAAACTACAGCTGGGACCTCTTCTGTAGGAGGACATATGTGTGTACATACATACATACAAATAGATGTATATATATATTTACATATATATACATATATAGATGTATTGCATACATCTCTATATATATGTACAACATGTATATATGTGTACAATATGTATATACATATATGCATGTTATATATGTATATATAATATTTCTAAACAAAAATATATGCACAGTGGCAATTTAATCCATTAGATTTGTGATGGTTTAGAATGCAGAAGCTCTGCATTTGAATCCATTTGTGAAGGCTTATTTATACATTCTGCATTAAGCTGTTAATGCATGAAATGCATAAACAGCTCTTGAAGCAGAGCTGGCAACACAGTGGTCCTGAACAACTTCTTCAGGTAGGAAGTAGGAGGAATGCCCACAATAACACGTGGCCCCTTGCACAATCTGTGTTTCCTTGGAAAGCTGGAACAAGTGAGCCTGCAGCCTCTCAACCACAGGATATACAACACAGGTCACCCATATCCTGCATGCCAGTGTTTTGACAAGAACCAGCCTCACTTTAAAGAAACAGTGAATTTCATTCCATGTCAGGCTGAACTCACACCAGTACACTCACTGTGAAGTACTAACTGGGTTGAGCCATTGCAGAAGATGGGTATAGCATTTATAGATTCTTATCAGCCTTCATTAGCAGTACACAGTGCTGTGAAAACTGAGATGCTGAAGTCCATATTCAGTAGCAGGAGACAAAATGCTTTTTAAGATCATGTACCAAGGAACTCACAAAGCTTTAGTAGCTTTTGGTAGCAATTAAACAGGTCTTTCAGGTTTGCAGGGCTAATTAGCCTTGAAGTGAGCTTATAATAGCTGAACCCCATTTTGCAACTTTAACAAAATGAGGATAATAATGTCAAAGGACTTAGAAAATATGAATGATAGAATCATAGAATCACAAAATAGTTAGGGTTGGAAAGGAACTTAAGATCATCCAGTTTCAACCCCCTTGCCATGGGCATGGACACCTCACACTAAACCATCTCACCCAAGGCTCTGTCCAACCTGGCGTTGAACACTGACAGGGATGGAGCATTCACAAATTTCTTGGGCAACCCATTCCAGTGCCTCACCACCCTCACAGTAAAGAACTTCTTTCTTATATCCAATCTAAACTTCCCCGGTTTAACACGTTACCCCCTGTCCTATCACTACAGTCCCTAATGTATAGTCCCTTCCCAGCATCCCTATAGGCCCCTTTCAGATACTGGAAGGCTGCTATGAGGTCTCCACGCAGCCTTCTCTTCTCCAGGCTGAACAGCCCCAACTTCCTCAGCCTGACTTCATATGGGAGGTGCTCCAGTCCCCTGATCATCCTCATGGCCCTCCTCTGGACTTGTTCCAACACTTCCATGTCCTTTTTATGTTTAGGACACCAGAACTGCACACAATACTCCAAGTGAGGTCTCACGAGAGCAGAATAGAGGGGCAGGATCACCTCCTTCTACCTGCTGGTCACGCTCCTTTCAATGCAGCCCAAGATACGGTTGGCTTTCTGGGCTGCAAGCGCACACTGCTGGCTCATGTTCATTTTTTCATCAACCAACAGCCCCAAGTCCTTCTCCACAGGGCTGCTCTGAATCTCTTCTTTGCCCAACCTGTAGCTGTGCCTGGGATTGCTCTGACTCAGGTGTAGGACCTTGCACTTCCCATGGTTAAACTTCATGAGGTTGGCATTGGCCCACCTCCCAAGTGTGTCAGGGTCCCTCTCTATGGCATTCCTTCCCTCCAGCACATCAACCGAACCACATAGCTTGGTGTCATTGGCAAACTTGCTGAGGGCGCACTCAATCCCACTGTCCATGTCAGCGACAAAAATGTTGAACAAGACCAGTCCCAACACCGATCCCTGAGGGACACCACTCGTTACTGTTCTCCAGCTGGACATTGAGCCATTGACCACAACTCTTTGTGTGCAGCCATCCAGCCAGTTCTTTATCCACCGAGTGGTCCACCTATCAAATTGATATCTCTCCAGTTTAGAGACAAGGATGTCGTGTGGGACAGTGTTAAACGTTTTGCACAAGTCCAGGTAGATGACATTATCTGCTCTACCCCTGTCCATCAGTTCCGCAGCCCCATTATAGAAGGCTACTAAATTGGTCAGGCATGATTTCCCTTGGTGAAGTCATGCTGGCTGTCACCAACCACCTTGTTGTTTTCATGTGCCTTAGCATGCCTTCCAGGAGAATCTGCTCCAAGATTTTGCCAGGCACAGTGGTGACACTGACTGGTCTGTAATTCCCCAGGTCATCCATTTTCCCCTTCTTGAAAATGGGGATTATATTACCCTTTTTCCAGTCATCAGGAACTTCATGATGGACAGTGGCTTAGCAACTTCATTTGCCAGCTCCTTCAGGACCCATGGATGGATTTCATCTGTTCCCATGGACTTTTGTACGCTCAGGTTCTTAAGATGGCCTCGAACCAGATCCTCTCCTACAATGGGCCTAAGGTCTTCATTCTCACAGTCCCTGCATCTGCTTTCCAAGACTTGGGTGGTCTAGTCAGAGCATTTGCCAGTGAAGACTGCGGCAAAGAAGTCATTGAGAACCTCAGCCTTCTCCAAATCCAGGGTAGCCAGTTCTTCTGATAGCTTCTGGAGGGGGCCTACATTGTCCCTAGTCTGTCTTTTATTTGCAATATATCCATAAAATCCCTTCCTTTTATCTTTCACATCCCTTGCCGGATTTAATTCGAACTGGGCCTTAGCTTTCCTGACCTGGTCCCTAGCTTCCCAGACAACATCCCCATATTCTTCCCAGGCTGCCTGTCCTTGCTTCCACCTTTTATAAGGCTCTTTTTTCCTTCAAATTTTCCTCAGCAGGTCCTTATCCATCCAAGGAGGTCTCCTGACCCTCCTGCTCCACTTCCTTCTAGTTGGGATGCAGCACTTCTGAGCTTGTAGTAGGTGATCCTTGAATATCAACCAACAGCCTTGGGCCCCCCTGCCCTCTAGGGCTATATCCCATGGAACCTTACTAAGCAGGTTCCTGAAGAGGCCATAGTCTGCTCTCTCGAAGTCCAGGGCAGTGAGCTTGCTGCACGCTCTTCTCACTGTCCTGAGGATCTCGAATTCGACCATCTCGTGATCGCCGCAACCAAGGCTGCCCTGGAGCGTCACATTTCCAACCAATGATATAAAACATGCAAACTCACAGAGCATTAGACCTACTACAGATTCAGAGCTAGAGGCCAGCCTGTACAAGCTGATCAGTGTCTTTTAAACATGGATTTTCTGATTAAATGTTTCACTCCTGTAGTGCTTTAGTTCATACTCTGGTCTTGTTCAGTGCTGCACTTGGGAATGCTGACTGATGACTCAAGAACCATGGATTCAGTACTTCATTCATTTAATCTTTACAGATCCTAAGTAAGCATCATAATTTCAAAAACATAAAGAGTAGCAGTTTTGCTTTATTTTTGTGCTCCGGAAGTTAAAGTTATGTTACTCCAGTGCATTCTGTTATATGTCAGCTAAATTTTCATGTACAAATGTATTCCCTAATTTGATTTATCAGAAGACTTAGTCAACTCAGTATTCATAAGGAATCTTTTGTCTGCATTCAGAGCCAGCTGCTGTCAGTGATACTGGATTACGGAGCACAAGAACGCCCAGTCAAAAAAGAAAAAAGCAACCCCAAAGTAATTGTTTGATTTGATTGTTATTCATTTTTAAGTACTTTCATGCAACTCTGATTGCTGTAGAATTTGCTTTATGAGTGTCTTTAAAAAAAGACATTGATGTTTTATTCTAAGTGCTGACAATCATCACTGTTAATGAACATGTACTCATTAATGTTTAAATCATTCACAGCACAAGGGTGTTTCCTCTTGAGTTTGCTTCTCCTCTGACAATTAATTTTGGTATTAGCTACTACATCTGTTTCCAATACCATCAATAAATTTTAGCTTATTCTATGGATCACATCACCAAGTTTTGCACAGTAAAGTGGGCATTCTTTTATCAGGAGATGAGTTTGGGAACTGCTCTTTATCCATAGGAATATACCTTTTTATTTTTACTTTTGCATTCTCAAATCTATGCCCTATAGCTCTTTTAACTATTCCTTAAACAAAAGCTGCCATTATTAGTGTAAAAAAACATTACACTGTGAACCATGGAGAACACAGATATACCTCTTGAACACAGGAATATCAGAGCTGGCAGTACGACACTGTGACATTATCAAAATCATGTAGGAACAAGGTAAAGAAGGAATTATATTATCATACCTGCTTTTACATAAGTTTGGATCTTGAAGACTGATTTGTAAAAAAATGCTTTTCAGTGACATATTATTATGACCATTTCAAGAAAAGTACAGCAACACCAAAGTCTTGGGCTGAATCCCATGCCCTAAAGTTTATATGGAAGAAACTGCATCACCAACAAAAATATAAAATAGTTCTCCTGCAGGATTGAATGCTGCAGCAGCTCTTCATCCTGCTAAAATATCCAGTAACTTTAGTGAAGCACTGGAATACCATCTAAACGAAAATATAACTGAATCATACAGTTTCGATGGGGATGTCTGTTGATAAAATCATCCTTCCTATGCTGTGAGTTTGGCAATTATTTGATTTATTAAACTAAAAGGAACAATCTGTGGAACAGTTTTTGGTCTATCAGTCTACTTCTCTCATCCTTGTCTCTTTCTATCCAGGTGGAAATTGCCTTCTGATATGAGTACTCTTATTTCCACAGGATTTGAATTCACTGAATATTCATAAAAAGGATGTGAGAGCACTGCATTTTTAGTATCTTTCTTACTAAATAAAAATGACAAACAGCACCAGGTTACAGCAGATCATTACCTAGAAGGAGTCTGCCAGGTTCTGAGACCCTGCATAAACAGAGTAAATAAGAATTATAGCATTTGTGAGAGCGGTGCGCATCAGGATGCATCACACACTGCAGCAATGCTGAGCACACATAGTTCTCCAAGCAACAGGACCAGATAAAAGTGATTTCAAAGAGTTTTGTGGATTACTGATTAGATACTTTGATGCTTAATGAAGTATGAGATTTTTCCTGTGGCTGGGCATTCGTAGTTCTTTCTTCATGTGAACACTTAGCAGCAGACTGGAGCAGGGGAGTCAGTGTCACAATCAAAGAAACTTGTTTCTGTATTGCTGAGCCTTGGGTGGACCGCCTTCATGAGAAAACGAAAAAACAGGGGGGAGTTCTTTCAGCATCTGAAAAATTTGTATCATTTCTTCTTTCCAGGAAGGGTTAAGAAGCCCTTTCTCTCACAGAGGTCATTAATGCTTTCTCTTCTGCTCAGACCCTACCATACTGGAGCTTGGGCAGATGAGTGGGGAGAGAGAGGGATATCACTATTCCTTTGTGAAATTTGTTTAGACCTGGATGGTTGGTTCATAAATTATTAGATATGAATAGACACAGACACAGACATTCACACTTTGATTGCTCAATGCTCATTCTTTTCAGGCAACTTGATTAAAAATGTGAAGGGAGGCAGAGGCAGCAAGTGAATAACCTGTTTTCTGTGTGAAAATAATAAGTTGCAGCTCCGTTCAATTTCCACCTGATTTCTCCCTTTAACTTAATATTCTTCTAGTGAAGGAAAAAAGGAAATCTCCAGTAAACTGATTTTACTACACACAGCACTTAATGCATGTAGCTTTTCCCTGAATAAAAAAAATTGTTGCCTTTCAAGTGCCATTAAATATATATACATAAAAAATATATATATATGCTTTATGAATGTAGCCACTTTTTATCTTCTTCTTACAGCTTCTGCTCCCTCCTTGTAGGATTACTGATGTCTGTGTTTCAAGAATCCACGGCTTAGCTCTGGTAGGGAAACCTGGCTCAGACTTCTCAGGAAACTGCTAAGCTGTGAGAAAGAGCTGTGACAATATCCATAGAGTGGAGCCATGAGATATAAGGAAAGTAAAATTTCCCACAGAAGTAGGATTATTGAAACTGTGGCTGCTCGAGGATTCAGGATGAAAAGCCACCAACGTGGAAAAGAAAAAAAAAAAGGAAGAAGATGGAAGTGGAAGTGAACAACTCATAAGGAGCCACAGTCCATGCCTGGGCAGTAGCTCAGGCATTCAGCACCCCAACATAACCATGGAATTGTGTAAGTCCGACCAGAATTAGTAAACAAAGATGACCCACCGTAAAGCATGTGCATTCATGCATGTAGAGACAAATACCATGTAAATCTAAATGCACTTTACACTAAAAGATAGCGCACTATGGGAGAAAATGTAATCATGATTTTGGAAAGGTTGAATTGCCTGTGTCTGCCAAAAATACAGATCAGGAAGGCAAGTAATCCAAAACATGTACAGCAGAATATTTTTCCCATTATTTATTAAGACTCAGGTCTCTTCCTAGTGACATGTTCCTTTATATCCCCCAATCACTAAAAAAAAAAAAAGTTAAATATTTTGGTGTTAAATTTTTTACTATTACCTGTACCACACCTCATATGGCATTTATGGAGTGTCTGCCAGGAATTCATATGAGATCTGTATACAGTAGTTAGTGTGCTTCAAAAGCTCTTCATCAAGCATAAGAATTTAGATATATCAACACAGAAAAAAAAAAAAAAGCTTCTAGAGTTACCACGTAAGTCAGGAAAAAAAAAAAAAGGAGTAAAATTTTATTTTTTCTTTCTCTTATCTGTCTTTTATTTATTAACTTTGTTGATGCTGTTAACGCATGTGATCCCACTGCTCTGCCCTGGTTGCTGTGTCAGGCAGTCTATCCACAGCACCTGCTGTATTTCAGTTACAGCTAGATGGAATCAGCAAAACTGGCTATCCTGTTTATTACTATTTTGTTCATACAACCATGTTTAGAGACTTGAACAATGTGACACCTGTCACCTTCATATTAATTTTTGTCTTGGATAATATTTAATTTCTTATTATTTCATTATTATTAAAAAAAGACATAATTATTTATGGTATAATCATATATGAGCATGTTCATAGAATAGACTGAAGCATAACAGAGGTACACAAACCAGCTTTAAACTGGATGAATAAAATCATTCTGCTTTGGCAGCACAAGATCTGGTACTCAAAATCTATAATACACTACTCAAAAGAAGCTGAGGCTGGGGAGAAGCTGTGGGAGCACAGGGAGGAAAAAAACAACCACAAAAAGTAAACTGAAACTACCCGTTACACATCTGTTGCTTTTACTTGAATACATGTATCTATGCACAGACACACACACACACACGACCCAGTTATACACCTGCCTGTGAACAGACTGTTGGTTCATTAACTGCAGTATAAGCTGCGAAGGCTGAAAACATGTATTTGAAAGAACATGTTCCCCTGGTTGCTGCTGTAGCAAAGCCTGCAGAGGAAAGGCAGGCTGTAATGTATGGGCTGCACGAGGAAGCTGCCATGTGCAAGAGTGTGGAGAAATCCTACCTCCTCTTTAGAGACCCCTTGCCCACAGAGATTCAGACTGTTCTGGAATAGTGTTTATGTTTGCAAAGTCTACCACTGCAAGAAAGAAGCTGTTTCTTAAGCACCTCTGGATGAAGGAAGGTTAAATGTTTTCCTAGTCTTAAACAAAATTTCCCCCATTTCATTTTGTGCCCATTGCCTCTTGTCCTGTACCTGGGCTGCTGATGGCAGCTCTTCAAGCCTGGCAGTTCAGTTTTCAGTCCACCTCCTTGTTCAATTTTCTAGCCCATACGTCATCAGCTATGAGAATATTAGAGTAGATAGTGTCAAAAGCCTTCCTAAAGTTGAGATAAACCATATCTAGTGCTCTCCCCTTGTCCACCAAGCTAGTCCTGTAAGAAACTACATTATATAACCTACAAGAAATCATAATGCTGGATAAAAAAAAAAAAAAACAACAAAGGAAATAAATCAGAATCACAAGTGCTTCTATCAAGTCAAGTGCGTCAGAGCTTGTCATGCCAGGACTGTGTGCGTAACATAACATAGCTGTTCTGTTTTATTCTGCTCCATTCCATTCTCTTCTGTTCAATTCCATTCCCTGCACTCACAATGAGTTGTGTAATGATGAGACCATTATTTAACTGAAATGCCAAGGGGTTTTCAGCACCAAAAACACTCAAAGACATAAATCGGACAGGTTACAGGAGGAAAGAGTATATTATTTATTTATAAATAAAGTTATTTATCTTAGTTTAGTTAATTTTAGTCTAGTTTAGATTCTATTTTATCTAAATTTAATATTTAATCTAGTTTAGATTAAAACTCTCAGAGCTGATGCCCACAAGCATTAACACGATGCACACGCATAGCCTGCAGCATAACCATGGGCTGGTTATGCCTCTAAGGGGACACTGGCACTGCCTTTTCTGCCTCCACCTGGAGCCATCTCAGGGGCTTCCAGCAACAGCAAAATGCCGCTGCCCTGATCAACCCTAGGGGCAAGAATCTTTCCTGTGCCTGGCAGTGGGAGCTCCAAAGCACCGGGGGAGGGCACTGGGCCATCTGTCGATCCTATTTCTTATGGCTGCTGCCACTATCTCCCGAGAAGATGAGGATGGTGAGCTCCCCAAAGACTTCAGCAGAATTTCCACCTGTCCAATGAGCTGTGTGTGTGGCCCCTCCAGGGGCTGGAATTACAGAGCACCTCCAGCAGCTTCGGGCAGTCTTCCCCCCTCTGCCCCTCCAAGTAATTCCACTGGTACCTCGAGGAATTCCTATCGGGTGCCTTCAGGCTGCCAGCTCTGCCCTGGTGGCAAAGCTGGGCACTTCGGCACAGGAGGACACTGCCTTATACTGCCCCAGAGCACTGTGATGCTGCGTTGGTGAATGGTGGCACTATGACACAGGGGTGACAGGGCCCCCACAGCCCTGCCCTCTGCAGCCCTGCTGCTGCCCCTTTGCCCAGCATCCCTTGGAGAAAGGCCTTTGGGGTGCTGGCCCTGAGGCAGTGCCTGTGCCCAGGGGGATGTGTCTGCCCATGGAGGCCACACACTTGGCACCTCTGCTGGGTGTCCCTGTAAATTAATTTGTGTGTTCAGGCTGTATCAATAAAGGTGTTTATATCACGTACAGTCACTTGAGTGTGGTGATCCCAGAGGTGAAATAAATGGGTTTTGGTTCCCTCTACATGAACTTTGCAGAAACATAGACAGCATACAGGATTTCCTCACCATTCCTTATCAATACACCAAGTGGCATTTGCTGCTACGCTGCTTATGGTGAAGTCTTCTTGGAAAGAAGAATTATTTCAGAAATCTCTTCTGCATTTGTTACACAGGGTGTTTAGATATTTGCTTGTGTTTATTAACATTCATGTGTCTACTTTGGGGATTTACCTCTTGTAGTACTACTTGAATGCAACACTTAACTGACTGCTGCCTAGTTCCATGTTCTCGATAGCTCAAGTGTTTTGATCCCAGTTCAGTTTAACCGCGTGGAGTGAGCAGCTTTTCCCTGCAAAACTCAGGAAAAACAAGTAACTGACTTAGTTGTGTAGAACAGCTTAAAAACCCTCAGCTAAGTATCATGTAAGGGTACTGTAGAGAGGACAGAGATTTAGAGATTGGCAATAAATCCCCCCAGCACATTTGTTCAAATCCTTGAAATGCAGAATGACTGCTGGTCTCTCTGCCATGGGCTTATTTCCTGAGGTGTCTATTGAGGGGGGGAAGGGGAAAGTCACCGAGTTTGTTACTGGAGATGTTGCTGTAGGCTGCAGAAGACAGCCCCAGCTGCATTCCTGTCTGAAATGAGAAAGTTTTGTGGCTGTCTGAACAAACTTATTTCAGGCAAAACATCTGTTTTTCACATACAAAAGTAGAAAATGCTACTGCCTCTGCCCAGATCAGGTAGAAAGTGAGCACAATCATCTCTTGGAAATGAGAAGTTAAAAACAACACATACAAACAGAAACACACTCTTCTGTATCTATAGCTATATCATCTCTATGTCTCTACATCTCTATCTACATCTCTCTCTCTGTCCCTGTCTTCCCCGGTTAGTGCAAATAAATCCTCACAGCACAGCAGTACTGGTAAGTGCAATGGAGGGTGCATGCTGAGGACACCAGTTTGAAACATCAGAGCTGCAGCCAAGGCAAAGGGAGACAAGCTGGAGGGAACTGCAGCAGCAATGCTGTTGCAAAAGCTGTCATAACTGAAGGCTGGAAACAGGAGAAGCTGTGAAGGGTCAGCTTGATTCCAATCCAAGAGTGTCTTGAGTTGGTACCAAAAGGGAAGGGTGGCCTCTAGAAGGAAAGGATCAAGAAACTGACTTCCCTAGATGTCCTGCTGCAGCAGGTCCTGACAGTTGCACTCTTCTCCATCACTGGCAGCATTCTTGAAAAGTGCCACTTAAAAGCTAGTCAGTAGGAACACTATCAAACTTTTCTCTATTTCCCCAAAACTGCAAGGCCTACAGTCCCTTTTTCTCTTCATTTCCCACTTCTTCAGGAACATAATCTTTAAATAAATGTAAAACTTTATATTAAAATGGAAATTGAAAGGCTTGCTCTCAAGCCAAATGCCTATTAAAAACCACACAAAAAACCCCAAGACAGCTTTGCACAAAATGTGAATAACCTAAGAAATCTTCAACAAAACACCTACTGTCAAAGTTCTAAACATAATAAACAGGAGTATTTACAGCAGTAAAAAATACAATAAGCTGATACTGTCATCAGAGGAGGTCCTCTTAAAACATGAGGTGAATAATTCAGCATTTTGACTCCAGCTTTTCCTCTTTCTCAAACACTGTTTTAATGGATGATGACTGACTAATAATAAAAGCTAGTTTTATATTTTTTTTCATTAGACTGACCAAAACAAAGGCAACTTTTTGTTCTCACTTCCTTGGTCCACATCTGCTTTTACTGCTACCTACAAGTCAAGTCTTACATTCATCTTCAGACATCATGCCTGAAATTCTCTGCACACCTCCCTAATTAATTTGGCTTTTTAAGAAAAACTTTTGTGTCTGGACAACATATTCTTACTTTTGAAATAATTTTGTTCCTTCAGTACAAATCAAAATTTCCACAAACTTCTTCCCCACTTCTCCTATTTTTCCATCACTGCTTTCTTCCATGAGACTATCTTTCCTTAGAGGATCCAGGGATTCTCCTGTCCCATGGCTTCCATTCTAGATACTTACTTTAATAACAGCTGGGTCCAGTTTCATCCATAGAAACATGCAATCCATCCAAGTCACCATGTAAAAGAAACATTTCAAAAGAAAACCCGACCTACAATGCCTGTATTTTCACAGTGTTGTAGCAAGATTCTCTTTTTATGCTAATGTTATCAAGTACAGCATTTCCTATTCAACATTTTAAAGTAAATGGAAATTTGCCAAACAGTAACCAAAGAATAAATACACACCTAAGTTGCTTGACATTCTCCAGTATGCTAATTATAATGTCACGTACAAATATGCATGATTAACAATTAAATTATAGTTCTAAATAGAACTGAGGCAAAATACAAAATAAAACAAGCTAAGCCAGCATACTGCGTCTGCAAGGGTTTGGGTTTTATGGTGGTTTTTTGTTGTTTTTTTTTTTTGTGAAAAAGTAAACCTTCAGTTTAAATAAATATAAAAAAAAAAACCTTAAGTACACTGTGTACTGAGGAGCCAGTAAAAACAGTAACAATTTTGCTGGTAAGTTAATAGTTCTAGATTCCCCAGCCTGACATATCTTTGAGAGAACACAAAGACAACGTGGAATCAATACTTTTAAAATACTTCTCCGTAAATAGCATTTAGATCTCAATGCAAGATATTTGACAATGTCTCAAGAGTCAGCTATAATTCATATTTGTCTTTGTTTCTCTTAACTTTCCTAACCAAGATCACCTAAAATACATATTTTACTAAAACCCATTTAAGAGAAATCTGTGTGGGTATGAAGACTAACTCTCTTGTCATTATAAATCAGAATATATGACATTACACAGAAGCAGCCCAGTAAGTTAACACTGAAGTACTATACTTCACATATACCATTTTCTAACTTGAATTATCTGAGAAAAAATAATGCACTGCCTTTCAGTATATACTATTTCATATATACAAAAGATATTCTGCTTTTTAACTGTATTATAACTTGAGTGGTTAAGTGGTTATTAAAACTTAAGTGTTTAGTATATTTAAAACAATGACTCTCCTAATGTTTGCACTAACTGTAAGAAAATGAGATTAAACTTCCTTCCAGTTAGCCTTTCATATACCATTTCCCAATTCTTTTTACAGTACTTTTTTATATGACTAGAACCAAAAAAAACCCACTGAAACTGGTTCTGTGTAATCAGCCTAAGAGCAGTTTTGTTTAATACCAGGCAGACTTTAAAATAGATTTTTATTTAATAGTTGAAAAAAACCCAATACATTGAACAGGATATTTGGAAATTAATCCCCCATTACTAAAATAGCTTATGAAACATTATTTGAAAAATAAATTTATAATTAAGTATAAAAGCCTAGCTCTGCCACACTTCAGGGTTAAACTTTACCTGTAATGAGCATAGGTCACTACAGTTTTATGTAATTGATTTGCACTTTACAAACATATAGATTATTATTAATTAGCACCTCAGTCAAAAGTTCATGTTCTATTTAACAGTGGTTATTTACACAAAGAAACATGGGATCAATGCAATAGCTTAAAACTAAAGGCTTGTATGAGACTCAATGCTAAAACCAATGTAAACAAATTAAAATAAGTACAGACAAGGTTTATAAATTAATGAATTCTATAGCATATATAACACACAAAACTCCACAAAAACATGAATGTTACTGTAAACTGATAAATAAACAGTATGTTAAATACTAGAATCGCCATAAAATAGCAAATTATTGTCTCCATTTTGAATAACGGAGTCAAGCACTATTAATACCTAAGAATTCTCTTATATAAAATACTAGATCTCTTCTGAGACCAGTTTGTGAAGTAAAAGGCTTACATTATTTATCTTGTGGTCATTTTTTTCTCCTCCAGCATAGCTTGGCATTCTTTTGCTTCTGCAACAGTTTAATTAAAAGCCTTCCTCTGGTTTCAACAATACAGTGTCATTATTTAGCCAGGGCCAACTCTAAACAGGCATGAAAATACACAACAGATTTAAGACAACATCATAATATTAGAATCCAGTCACGCCAGCAAGAATGCTTTTGCTCCAAGGTTAAAAACTGGTTTATATTAAGTACTGACTTTCATTCTTTGGGACTTCTTCCTCCACTGACTCTGTTACCCACAGCTCAGATACAATTTTAAATTTTTTCCTAAATCTTCTCCTGAGTGTCTTAATTTCTTTTACCCGGGAATGATCTTCTCCTATAACAACATGAGAGACACCCTCTTCAAGGTGAGAGACTACTGTTGCACCATAGAAACGCAGCTCCAGAGCTCTAACTGATAGTGGTGTTCCATGGATTTTGGTTCTGGGCTCATTAACAACAGCGTAGCAATCCACATAAATAATGCTTCCCCTGAAAATACTGAGCTGACAGCTGTTCCATGAGTAACGTTCTTCTAACTCTGCAATCATGTCTAAAGGAATAATCTTATTGTCTTTCATTCGTGAGAACACTTCCTTGAGTTGTGTAACATCTGTGTCTGCTGTGTAGCTGTCTCCATAACAATCATACTCACGAGCAAAATGTTCTTTTGTGTCAGGTGACATATGAATCATAACCGCTGGCTGCCAAGGCACCAGCATTTTGGCTTGAAAACACTGCAGAAGCCACTCTGCCCTCACCACATCGTATTTGTTGGAAGCAATGATGTTTTTCACTCTGACATTCTCAGCTCCTACAATGACACAGTAAGTCTCTGGCCCTGGGTTCTGTACCACGCTGCCACCCCATTCAGCTATTCTGCTTTCCAGTTTAGGCTTTGAGTGGCTTTCTGTTCCAGTCATAACACAAAACTCAACATCTTCAAATACATTTGAAATCTTGTTTACACTAGAAAGATCAGGAGCTTTAAATTGCTCAGCTATTCCGATTATCTTTTTCACCTTTGATACAGTTTTCCTTTTTTTCTCTTGTGGCTCATAATCATCTATATAAAGGTGCTTGGATGCCAGCTTCCCTTCTGCTTTGCTCCTGAGATCCTCTAACATGTCTGAAGTCATGCACTCATACCATTCTTTATCCTCTCTTATCTTCTCAATTCGAGGGAATCTCAAAGTACAGTCAGTTTTGTACATATCACTGTTAACAATCTCAGCTGCCTTGATTTGAACTATGACAGAGTTGCAAGGTTCAATGTACATTTCAGGTTTTTCAGTTCCGCACAAAATGTTACAGGGAGGGTCCTTCCTATGGTAGGGCTTCCAGTGTTTAGCCAGTTTCAAACCTAGATCATACAATTCCTTCATAGTGTAGCCAGAGCCAACACGACAAATAGAGTGGAAAACAGTAGGTTTTTCATTCGGACGGGGCGTCTCTGCAATAGCACACAGAAAATGAGACATCATCCCACCACGTGACCCCTTCCCCCAGTAGCCACCAACAATTAACAGGTCCAGTTCATCCATCAGCCCATTGACATATTCTGGCTTGATTTTTAACCAGCCTTCCCCACGTTTGTCAGGCTTGTAGGTGGACATGGGATCTTTCACCATAATCCCTTCCTCTCTGTCATCTATTGCTTCGTTCAAAGCATGAATTACTTCCTTTCTTGTTCTGGCATTTCTTTTGTGGACAACATGTATCCTGCCTGTTACTGGCGTAAATACACTACTTAAGATTTCATACCTTTTGCTTAGTACTTCATGCCCCAACTTCTGATCATTAACCATCAACACATCGAATACACAGAAGCAAGTCTGCAGATCAGAGTCCTCCATCATTCTTTTTATGTCAAACCTGTTTCCTTTTTGCATAAAGGTTTGCGTCTCAGGATTGTAAGCCATCATTTCGCCATCAAGAATGCAATTTTGTATATTGCTCTTAAATGCATTATGAATAAATGGTGTTAATGAACCATCAAGGGGAGAAGCACCAAACTGCTGAGTATAGTCAAACCCATTTCGGGAAAAATATTTATATACATCTCCATCTTTGTGCATCTGCATACGTTCACCGTCCAGCTTAGTTTCTATGTAGAATGTCTGGTTATTCATTTGTTTCTCAATTTGCTGGACATCAGCAATAGCAGCAAGCATTGGCTTAAAGGCAGAAAACAACATGATAGAAACATCGGTAAGTGAGACAGAGGGATCATGCAACTGTCTGCAAACTTTTTCCAAATCAGTTGTGACATTGTGCAGTTCAACAGCATCAGGATGAAAAATGGAAAATATGGTTTGTTGACTGACACCAAGCTTTAGATCCTTTATAATCATCCGGATAAGCCACTTTTGTTCCAGTGCTGTGCTCTGGGTAATTAACTGAAGTAGACTTTTCTTTAAGAGACCCTTGTTTTTAGCAACATTATTGTTAGCTATTGCATCTAAGTGTTCATTGACTTGCTCTATTGTCAGTCTGCCCCGTTTTGGGCTTCTGGGTTTTAACACGAAGTATGCTATCATTGCAAAATCTCCAGCATCCCCACGTGAGCCAGCAGGTGTTCTGTAATTTAAAAGCTTTGCAGCATCTTTTCCATCTTTTGGTAAATGAAGCAGTTCAATATACAGCTTTGCAAGCATAGTTTCTTTAATTCCATAAGCCATCCTCTCTCTTTCCAACTGTGGAAGAATAAGTCGCATAGCTGGATAAAAAGAATCTGTGACATCTTTCTCTTTTTGATGAAGAGCATTGTGGAATTTCCTCCAGGAATCCAGAAACTCCTTGAAATACTTGGTTTTGTCTGGACGAGATTTACATGTCTGTATCCGCTCCAGAGTAGAACACAGATCTGCGAAAGGCACGTGAGAGGCCACCGTTCTTTTAGGAGAGGGCTGTGAAGCAGTCGCAGAAGCCATCAAGAGTCTGTTTTTCACTAAGAACAGCTACAACTACAACAAAAATATATTTGTAGAGGAAGAGCCAGAGTGTTATTCTGTCTTGAATAAAATATAGGTATATATGTATAGTTAGGATTTACCGATTTTCTCATTTTGCTAATTAGGATGTAACAGTATCTTTACATAGAGCTCATCAGCGGGTACCGCTATCCGTCCTTACGGGTGAAACTCAGCAGCTAAGCTACGGCGCTGCACATGGCATCACCCAGACAACAGGACCGCACGTCTGGAGAAAGCACCGCGCCCCCTTCCCGCTGCAGCGGCAGCCTTCACCGCTGAGACCCGTTCCCTTCGCTACTCTCCCTCCTCGCAGCGCATCCCTGACACCGCCCGCCCTCAGCTCCGCAGCCAGGGGGCTGAGGGGACTCGCCGGGCCCGCCCTGAGGTAGCGGAGTCCTGAAAGGGCGGATGCAGTTCTCGCTGGAAGCAGCGGCCGCGGCGCTCACGCCCCGCCCCTCACTGCTACGACGTTGCCATAGCCACGGAGAGGGGAAGAACGGACACCACCCGGGGGACACCCTCCTCTCGCCACCTCCTCCCCGGGGCGGACTATCGGAACGGTGGAGGAACAGCCACCCCCAAGACTTACGCGGAACCGGGGATACGCACGAAGCCAGGGGTAGTTGCATAACCCGGGTCACACCGACCGCCCTTCGCCCCGGAAGGCGAGAAGCGCCCCGCTTGTGCTCCTCCCCCGAGCGCAGTGGTTCCGGCTATGGCGGTGGCAGCGGCCGCGCCTGCGCAGTCACAGCTGCGGCGGGGAAACGTTGGCGGAGCTCGGGGCGGGAAGAGAAAGGCGAGCGGAGGAGCCTGGGCCCGGAAGCGGAAGTCTTGGGGGTGCGATTTCCCGAATCGTAAGGAGTGGTGGTGGAAGTTGTGCGTCGGATCTGTACCGGCCTGGGGCACTGCCAGAGGCAGCGCGGAAGGATGCGGCGGGTGGGTCTTGTTTCGTCCTGCTTCAGGTCGCTCCCCTGGCAGGAGGTGGGGTGATGGGCCCGGCCTGTTCCCGTCTGGCCGTGGTGGGGCGGGCGGGAACTGAAGGGAGCCGGTGTCGGTGGGGGGGGGAGGAGGGCAGCTGCCCGGTTGGTTTTAGTGTGGTTTTGGTGTGATGTCTGTCGTCTCGCCGTGACTAAATGCTGCTCCTCACCGGGCCGGAGTGTGTGGCGGGTGGGGTGCCGTGCCGTGGCGCCGGCCTTCCGGGACGTGTCTCCTGGGGAGCTGCTGCGTTGACAACGCCATTAGAAGTTCCTTCAGGTGCTTTCCTGCGGAGCCTCGGGAGACCTGTTGCATCCTCGCAGCATGGTCTTACTCTGGTGTTGCGTTTGCCCATGTGCAGCGGCCCGTGCAAACGGGGTGCTTGTCGAAGATGGGGTAAATGGTGAAAACTTAATGTTGCTAAGTGAATATGCTGAAAAGCCTGAGGGGAATATTTCTTTTAGGTAAAATCGGAAATAATTTAACGTGATTGGAGAAGTAATATGTTTCAGGAGCCCACACTCACTAGAAAATTAAGGCTCTAATATGATAACTGTCCGTGGCTTGTTGTTATTTGGGGCTTTTTTTTTACACAGTACCAGCATAAATCAAGTAAGGTTAATCAAGATCTGACAGTTGGGAGGGAAAGTTATTAAAGAGTTAAGGGAAAACCACTTTCAGTTATAAATATGTACCACTTGATGCCGAGCTGTGGAAGTTTTCTGTTTGAATTAAGTAGGAGAGGTGGCTTGCCAATTTTAAAAGCCAGAGCCCTTAAATGTCTGACACTTAGTTGTTCTTTCTGTGCTTATTCCTTGGTTAGGAGTAGCTACTCTGCTGGTTTAAGTGGGTTTTGATTGTTTTGTTTTTTTTTTCAATGTGAATTTGTAAGATTTTAACGATTTTAGTACTAAGAAACTGTATTTTCTTCCAGGCTACTTATGTTTCTACTTACAGTGACTTAATATTTCTACTTACGGGAGTCTTATGAATAAATATGAGTAAACATGAAGCTTGTGTAAGTCTTGTCTGCGTGTGGATGAGGCGGAGTGTAGGGGAAGGGTGTGCAGTAGAAAGAAATGGATGTCCTCAGATATTGCTATGTTCTTAAGGAATACCTTTGTTTTGAAACCTTGAAGTGGAAAGGATTGTAAGGAGTGTTAAAGCTAACTACTTTTTTTTTTTCAGTTCTTTAATGAGAAGGCAGCTGTAAACGCCTGAAAGCTCCTCTTAGGGCTAATTTTGATGGTGCTTATACTCTAAAAGTTAGCTTTGAGGAGGCAATGTAAATCTAGTATAACTTTGTTGTTATGCACTATGTATGTTTTATACTGTATGTTGTATGTATCATCCAGACCACTTTGACGTGATTCTGTAAATTCATTATAAGATGTTGTTTTCAAGTTTATCAGATGTTCCAGACAAGAGCTGAGCTTGACAGGAGCATGAACATGATATGCATTGTTTCATTCATAAAGCAAATGTAGCTTCTAGGATTATTGGCTGTTTGCACTTCTTAATTTTCTGTCAAGTAACTGAAGACAAACAGTAATTATGTGTGTAATTCAAAAGTAATTTTACTCAAAATTCATAAATGGAATTGTCTTTCAGGCAGAGATGAAGCCTGGGAAATCATCACATCCAAAGGTAAATGTTTTATATTGTGATTAGTGTATGGAAATAGCACTTCTAAATATTAAAAATACAGGCAGACAAAAAATACAACAGAATTTGTGGCAACTGCCATTCAAAAAGAAAGAAAAATTATCCCAAGTGCTGTAAGTATGCACTTGAGTTTGTGATCTTTAGTTGATAATGCCATTTACCATTTAAGACTAGCATTAGGACACTGCTATTAAAATTATGGGTTTTGTAGCTTATCTATCCCCCCACACAAGAGGGATGTGGAGCTGCTTGAGTGAGTCCAGAGGAGGGCCATGAAGATGATCAGAGGACTGGCGCAACTTTGTGAAGATAGGCTGAGAGAGGTGGGCTTGTTCAGCCTGGAGAAGAGAAGGTTTTGGGGAGACTTTAGAGCAGCCTTCCAGTACCTAAAGGGGGCTTACAAGAAATCTGGAGAAGGGCTTTTGAGAAGGGCATGTAGTGACAGGACAAGGGGGAATGGGTTTAAAGTGGAAGAGGGTGGATTTAGATTAGATACAAGCAAGAAGCTCTTTACTGTGAGGCTCTGGAGCAGGTTGCCCAGAGAAGCTGTGAATGCCCCATCCCTGGAAAGTGTTTAAGCCCAGGTTGGACAGGGCTTTGAGCAACCTGGTTTATTGGGAGGTGTCCCTGTCACAGCATGGGGATTAGAACTAAACGATCTTTAAGTTCCTTTTCAACCCAAACTATTCTAGGATTCTGTGAAATTAAAATAAAAGCAGTGCACAAATGAAACTAGCATGGCTTATAAAATCAACTGCATTAGTCTTCAAATAGCAATCTTTAGCATATATGGAATAGCCATCTGCAAAGCTTAATCACCTTAAGTAAGATTTTTATTACTGCTTTGCCTTTCAGTATTTCTTTTTAATGAGGGAGTCTCCTTTTTGTGAATGTCTTGTTGAGAAAGAAGTTTTGGAGTCTTTCATTTTGCAAGACAGCAAAATTTTGAATAGCATAGATAATGAGAGTGGTTTTTATTGTTTTGTTATAAATTTTTCTATGCAGAAAATGTTTGTCACCTTCATTAGGAAATTCTCTTACAAATTAGAGTAATTAGACTATGGGTCTCCTAATACAGACTTTGTATACAAATTAGACTTTATGGGTCTCCTGGTTACCATGACTTCTTTACTAAAGAAATGGATACAGGAATTAAATTTTCATATAGAAAATATTTGTGCATACTTGGATGTGGATATTGAATATTAGCTCATAAATAATATAAGAAAAAATAAAAAATGCTTTTTTAGACTATATTTCACCAATTTTATGTATTTGAAGTAGATGCACTATATAAATTCACATTGCCTTTGGTTAATATATGAATCTTAAGATGTAATAGTTTTATTTCTATTTCTAATTTATATCTAATTGTTGCATGAAATAGAGATGGCAGTTTTCCCTGGTCATATTTATGGAGTGTGGAGGCTGTGACCCTCTATCACTTGATCCTACAAAGATGGCTGGTGCAGTTGCAACCCTCCCCAGTAGCATTAGACTGTAGAGCTTATTTTGGTGTGGGTCTGTGACTTAATTGAATGCTTAGATGCATCTCTGCATGTCAGGCTCCTTTAGATTTAATTCAGCTTCTTACTGCACTGTTATTTTAGGAAGTTACAACTTTGAGTGTGCCTAAACTGTAATCATTATCTGCTGTATAACTTAGTGTTTTGAAACAAGTGAACCTGTGTTGTCACTTCCAGACAGTGTGCTTATTTAAGTCAGTGATATAGTGATTAGTTCTCACATATGTTTGGCAGTTTTTGTCTATTTCCGTATTACACTTGAAACCAGCAGTGAATAATGTGAAGAGATTATGTGTATGCTGTGAGATGTAACTTACCTCTTATGGCTGGAAAGAAGATTTAATCCATTGTCATTAACATTACCCTCATTTTATGCTGTGTGTATGTTTTTGTCATGAGTTTGTTCTCGTGTTTGGACTTTCAGCAGTTGTGCTTTCATTTTTCAGAGAATAATGTAGATAGCTGACTCTTTCCAGTGGTCTTGTATGATGATATAATCTTTCAGCTGAAGTTTTAGTACGGATTACTGATCTGATAGTGGAACACTGTCATTATAAATCAGAACCAATCCAAATTAGCAAAACAACTGGCATAAATGTAACTGTAATGTGGTATCTTACTATAAAGGAATCTCTTTCTTCTGACCAGTTGTTCCTTTGTCATTAGTTGATCCAGATTCTGAAAGGCAGACACGAAACGATAGCAGACCTGATACACAGTATGAGCCTCTACTGTTTGTAGAGTCAAGTGCATGGGTGTATTTAATGTTCTTCTTGGCCAGCAACTTAGAAAAAAGGGGTATTTTTGTTTGTGTTTTCTGGATTCTAGAATTACTTATATGAGAAGCTTTGAGAAACTGGTGATACAGTCTATATGGATGTTCTGTTGGTTGGTAGGGAAGACTGGTGGAAAGTGTAAGTTATTATGGTCCCAGTCAACCAATTTTCTAGTGCTCCTGATGGAACTTGCTCACTGAAGTAATGTAAATGGTATTTTGAAGATTTCTAAAGGCTTTTTCATTATAAATGGTTTTCTGCTTTATTTAAAGTTGAATGCTTTCCAAAAACTCAAGAGTTTGCCACCAAATTTGATGTTTATACTTCAATATATTGACTTGCCATTTATCTTGTGCAAGCATGAATGCTTAAATCACTTCCTTTTTCTTTCCCCTATATTTACGCATATATGTTTGGGGTTTTGTTTTTTCAGGATTTACTTGGAGTAAAAGATCACTGACTTCTACAATGGAAAAGTCATGGATGTTCTGGACCTTTGTTAAAAGATGGCTGCTAGCTTTGGCTTCCTGGTCTTGGAGTCTCTGCCGTATTTGTCTCTTACCCTTGATAGTAACTTTTCACTTATATGGAGGCATTATACTGCTTATATTAATATTTGTATCAATAGCAGGTATATTATATAAATTCCAGGATGTGCTGCTTTACTTTCCTGAACAGCCCTCTTCGTCACGCCTTTACGTTCCTATGCCTACTGGTATACCACATGAAAATATCTTCATCAAAACCAAAGATGGAGTTCTTCTTAATCTTATTCTACTGAGGTACACAGGGGACAATGCAGCTTATTCTCCAACCATCATTTACTTCCATGGGAATGCAGGCAACATTGGCCACAGGTTGCCCAATGCTTTGTTGATGCTGGTAAACCTGAAAGTAAACTTAATTCTTGTTGATTATAGAGGGTATGGAAAAAGTGAAGGAGAAGCAAGTGAAGAAGGTTTGTACTTAGATTCTGAGGCTGTTTTAGACTATGTGATGACTCGATCTGATCTTGACAAAACAAAAATTTTTCTTTTTGGCCGTTCCTTGGGGGGAGCAGTAGCTATTCACTTAGCTTCTGAAAATTCCCATAGGATTTCTGCTATCGTGGTGGAGAACACCTTTCTTAGTATCCCGTACATGGCCAGCACTTTGTTTTCTTTCTTTCCAATGAGGTATCTTCCTTTATGGTGCTACAAAAATAAATTTCTGTCCTACAGAAAAATCTCTCAGTGTAGAATGCCTTCTCTCTTCATCTCCGGGTTGTCTGATCAGTTAATTCCACCAGTTATGATGAAGCAACTTTATGAATTATCCCCAGCTCGGACTAAGAGATTGGCAATATTTCCTGATGGAACTCATAATGACACTTGGCAGTGCCAGGGTTATTTCACTGCACTTGAACAGTTCATCAAAGAAGTAATAAAGAGTCACTCCCCTGAAGAAATGGCGAAACCATCATCTAATGTAACAATAATATAACTGCTATTCTTTGGTGGGTTTGGGGCGGGGGGGGAGTACCTGCACTGTACCTTGATTTGTGAAAAGTGGTTAAAAAATGTCCATTTTTAAATGTATGTCATGTCTATACTTGCCTAAAGAGTGAAATTAATCTTGGAAAGATATGATGCTTTATTAAGGTGTTCCAGGTAACTTTTACACTTGCAGCATTGTAAATGAACCATTTTATGTCTTTCTCATACTTTTTTGGTATCTCTATCCATATATTCCATTTGTTTGATATGTACAACGGACGCTATTAAAGGAACTTGCTACAAAAGTAGTATGGGATGTGTTAGTTTAGGTCAACGGGAGGTTCTTCAGTATTCACTGCTGTATGTGTGACCTTTTTGGACAGTCATGGTCAGCACAATGATTTGTTGCTTCTCTTAGAGTTGATTTAAAGTGTGCTATGCATGAGATTAGTGTTTTATTGCTTGAGATTTTCTATTATGCAAAGTGGGAAGTCTTTATTGTGCTAAATAATATAACATTAATGGTAGAGTATACTTGCAGGTATGCTGTCCTGGGTTATTACTGTTTTTTATGGTTATGCATACATAAATATTTCAAACTGTAGATGAAAAGGAAAAGACAACTTTTCCTTGTTTTCATTTTACTATTTGTATTATAATAGTGCCCGGAAAGTTGTATGTGCCTAAACATCATGGCTTCAGGATTTTGCCAAGGTAACTTCTTCATAGGAAACAGAAGTAACCTTCAAAAAAAGAGCAGTGCAATCTAAGTTTCTTTCTAACCCATGCTCTCCTCACTAACATACAGGCAAACTACTTGGTCTTAGTCTGGTGTGCAACTCAGGTGGGATTTCCCAAGGCAGAGTGTGTGGTGTGATAGAAAGGAGTGTCATACAAGGTAAAAGTATGTTTTTGTGTTTGGGTCTTTATTAGTGTGTGGGTTTTTTTGTTTGGTTTTGGTTTTGTTTTTTTTTTGCTGGTGTAGTCACATGTTTGTGCCCTTTATTTATACCTCCAAAAGAAACAAATCCAAATAATTACCAGTGATCACTTGAGTAGAGATTAATGTATACCAGTTGTTACAGTAAAGATAATAAAAGTTAGCTGTGCATTAAATTTAGTAGACCTACACTTAGCTAGTCTGAAAGAGATGACTTTTATTTTGACACTTGCACCCATTTGCTTCCAGAAAATTTCTTAAGAGTTCTGTGATACCATGTGGAAGTATCCTGAGCATCACCAGAAGTGAGTTTTCTTTGGCTCTGCTGGGATTTTTGGAGCTAATACCATCATTTCAGAGCCAGCATTACTTAATTTGAGAGAGTTTGATTCTGACAATGTTGGGAGTTTTGGTTTTTAGGAGTCCTCCTAGGTAGTCATGAAAGTTGTATTCTGTTAGCTTAATCTGTATGGGAGTCAGACTGTTTGAACGTCTTCCGCAGGTTTGTTATTTGCTGCAGCTGATAGTTTGCCCCTTCCAAAAAATTTTCTCATGGGAAGAATGAACTGTGGAGACTCAAATTGTGGCGACACAATTTGTACAATTCCCCTTCTGATTGAAAATTTTAAGGAAACTTTTCTGCAGGTTGTCTTGATTCAGAAAAGCATCTCAGCACACACTTAAAATGTGTTTTCTGATGGTATTTTAAGCTTGTGCTTAAGTTTTCTGGTTGAATAAAACTGCTTTCCTGAGCTGGTGCCTTAATGGTTATGCCTCCTAAAATTTATTACATGAAAGTACAAGTCTTACGTACATGTGGGTAAGAGTTGTCAGCAATTTATAGATAGGGTGATGCATCTTTAAGTAACTGATTTATTTATTTTTTTTTAATATAAACTTACACATACCAGAAGTTGTTGCTTTCTCTGGTAAGTATATTTTGTCATACTATTATTAAAGTTTTCTTAGGGTCAGTTGAAAAGGGTATAGGTCTTTTTGGATATACAGGCCTACAGTCATTATAGGCAAGCACAGTTTTAAGTCTGAGTGAAACCAAAACTATCTCCTCAGCCTTCCAGTGGTGGCATTTTTTTTTGAGGGGGGTAGGAGGGTGGGAAAGGTTATTGGTGAAGTTTGGCTGTGTGTGTGCGTGTGTGTGTTTATATAGCAGAAGGGAGTTAATGGACATAGCAGCCCCTTTCCCTGATGTGGTCTAAATGTAAGCTGCTTGCATAGGTTGTTTCAGCTGGTCTACATTGCTTTAGAATTATGATGGAAGGAGTCAAGGAAAATAAGTGGGCAAATACCGCTTTTCTAAGAATAAGTTGATAAAGCCAAAATAATTAGATTACTTGTTGGCGATAGAATGAAAAAGTAAATAATGGTTTCAGAAGTTGTCATAATTTGCCATTAAATACCTTGTTTTCATTAAATGTGGATTTCTAAAGTAACACGATTTTTTACACTACTTTGTGCCAATTGAAGAAAATGTGGCACTTAGATACAAATGAAGTATTCTAATTTGGGCACACAGTTGGCTAAGTCAGTCAAATGTGTGGCATTACATTATGGCAATATGGAGCTGTTCAAAGTGGAGTGTTTCTAAATGTTACTTTTGATTATCAAGCCAGATCTTTTCACTCTGTTGTCTGGAGAATGTAAAGATGAACCTTTGTTGGATTTTGCAGGTGTTTGGTACGCGAAGACACAATTGTCTTATATGTATCCTTTACACTTAATCTGGTTTCTTCCGCCTTCCACATGCACATTTTTACTTCTCATGTGACGGGTTGGCTGCATACACTTATGAATGAATTTCTGTTATCATGCTGGTTTTCATTGCATTGGCTATTAAATCCATGGAAAGAAAATAGGAAGGAAATGGCTAATGCAACTATTCTACTGCTCTATGTACTCTCTTTTAAGGGAGAGATAAGGGGGAAGAAACTTGTTCTGACAAGTGAAGACTTGTTTTTCTTTTATAGTCTGTGTGATGGAAACCCACAATTATCTGCTGCTAAAAAGTGAACTGCAAACAGTTTAGTAACTTTAAAATTGCCAAAAAGTGTATTATGATACTGTTACATTTATTCCACTTAATACTGTTTTCTCTTAACAGTTCTCCATTTGTGTATAGATGTTTCCCAAGTATTTGTCATGTATATATAAATTTCTAGTTTGGGAAGAGGAAGTTAAGTTATTTTCATGAGTTTGTGAGAAAGCCTCTTGGTTTAAATATGCTCACTAAAGGCATTGTCTCTTTATAAGAGGAAATTCAAGTTAAAGAAAAAAAAGGTGGGTGGGGAAATAGGGGTCAGGAGTTGAACAGCTGTAGCAGTAGAGTCCTTGTAAGGAAGCATCCAGCACACATTTATGTGTGTGGTTTTAATTAGTGGAAATACTTGCAGCTTCTCAAGTTTACATTCCCAATACTTGTTTGTGAAATGCAGAGAGATAAGTGATGCTTTCATCCAAAAAAATGTTAACTGGTATAGCTGCCCTCATGTCCATTTCTCAGGTAAAATTAGAAATAGAGCACAAATACGTTTGGTAGGCTACGGACAATCTCAGTTGAAGGGCAGATGGATTAAGGACTTACACAAAATATGCATATCGGCATCTCTTAAACTAATCATTTGCATCATGTCAGATGTTCACAGTGAAGAATGCAAGGCTGAATTGAGAGTCCAAGGTATGGTCTCTTGGTTAAAAGATGCAGACATACCTCTGTTTGTATTTCATAATTCAAATTTGAAATGCATTTTTATTTTTGTTAATGACAGGTGATTTTGCTAGGGGCACTTCTGCCAAATATAAAATCAGTGCCTCTTGCATGTCATGTAGTGGGATCAGCCTGATGTATCCCATTCAGGATAATTTACAATGCCATCCTGCTTGTATAATTTAGAGTAGAATGCTACAGAAGTGTAAATAGCAATAACATATTGAAGTTCTAAATAACACTTGTGTTTTGAATTCAGAAACAGTCATTGAAAATATGATGCAGATATTTGTTTGGTTTTTTTCTTTAATACATAGGTAAAGCAAAAAAGTCTTATTCTTAAGTTTTGCAGACAAAGCATCAATGTTACTGTATATGTGCTAATTGTGGCAAAGTTTTACATTCTCATTCTAGTCTGGTTTTTACAATAACATTAATTTTACAAAAACACTTTTCTATTTTTATGTACTGACATATGCAATAAATTGATAAATTGAAACTGCTGTTAATGCCTTGTTCTAGTTTGTGGCCTGTCTTCAGTGCATGTACAGGGGTATTTTTGTATGTGTGGTAACTGATTAACCTCAAAGTACCATTTTCAGTTACTTAATAAAACCAAAGCATGTGAATTAAGACATCTGCATTGTTCAGTGCAGTGTTTGTGGAAAGTTGTTACAGCAGGGAAAAACTTTATTGCAAATACCTGTTTTGAGTTTTATCACATATCCTCACTTTCAGGAAGTGTTAATAAATAAGACTGATACGTGGTAATTCTCCATCCCTTTGAACACAATCTGCTTTTCAAAATTTCTCTGTTATCTGGGGGACTGAGAGCCTAAATATTATGTCAATTAGGAAATATTTTTAAGTGTTTCTGACTAGTTTTGCCATCTATTGCTGGTAATACTTTAAGTATCAGTTTTAAATGCTGTAATGATACTCTAGCAGGTTTATAGTTAAGTCATGTAGCTGCAGTGGGCTACTTCAGCTGGAGCAACTCTACTTTCTTTACAAAAATGCATAGCTAAGCTTAAGGCACCTCTGCTCCCATCCTGCATGGTTAATGTGCAGTACACAGAAAATAACGATTTGCTGCTGGCTTTTCTAAAGCTGTAAAATGTGTGTCCTCTCCTGGATTACTTTAAAATAGAACTATCAGTTCAATTTTAACCCAGTACCTATGAAACTGAGGTAGGGGGTGAGTGGTACATTTTAATAACTTTATTCAACATCTCTATTATTTTAATAGAAAAAAAGAACAATTTCTAATTTGTGAAAAGGAAGCCATGAAAGGAGCAGCTCAGATTTGATACCTCATGTGAATACTGCCCTTGAATGAAAAGCAGTTTGCTGTCTTGTGAATTATGTCACTAAAAAACTTACTTGTGCAGTGCTATACTGAAGAATACAAGTCTTGTATGTGCCTTTTCTTGTTTGGAAATTGATAAGCAGCTGAGCTATGAAGGAACTGTGGGCTACAGAGGAATTGTGTTCTGTAATGTCTTGTGATGTATGCAGTTTGTTAGTAGATATGTGCAGGCCTTCGGTAGACAAAATACAGTATTTGAATTTCTGAGTGAGTGCTGCTTAAACATAGTAGATTCATAAGGGTATATAAGCATCTACATTAAAATGATATAAATGAAACTTAAACCAAAAGCAGGGGACTCACTGTCTTTTTAGAAATATCAAGTATAGGTAGATAAGGTTTTGCGAAAATACTGAACCATTAGCTAAACAGTAATTACTTGCTCTGAACTTAAAATCCTTTGTTGGACCCTATTCAGGGTCTTAGTTCTGTCTCTGTAAGTAGTTAAGGAAGAGACACTGAATATTTTCTAGAAATGTTTTGAAAATGTTAATGTGATTAATTTGTTATGCTTCAGCTGGGGCGGGGGCAGAATAATTCTCCTATGCCTTGAGAAAGCAGAAATTTTACTTTCTCTGGAAGAGGCAGTACAGCTTAAGAGTAGACCTGGTTTTAATGCATTACAGAACACAGTTCCACTCATAATTGTTGAAAGTACATCTTTAATAATCTTAAGCAATGAGCTGAATAACTCAAAACTGCAAGGTTGCTGATGTCAAGTGTCATCAGAGAGCTGTTGCTGCTAGTTTTGATGAGCAACTAAGCAACAGATTTGCTGCTTGAAGACAGAAAGAAAGGAAGTTCTACAGCTGTTTTGTGTTATGCTAATTATTTATAAAAGTTCAAAGGGAAAAATCAGGCAGAGGCTGTTCCCTTCTAATAGTGTAGCAATTAGATACAGCTATGAAGAAATAATGCTATGATTTGAAAAGACTTGGATCCCTGTGCTGTGCCCTCTGTGGTCCATAGACTGTAGCAACAGCAGAGTAGCCACTCCCACGAAGGGCCATGTCTCCTTGTTTATTTTGCTACCATACAAATACACTTTTAGCCCATCTGTGCAAAATCTGTCAAGTTGCATAGTGTGGAAGAGGTGGAAAAGCGGAATACTCCGTGTAGCTGGACTGTTACTAGAAGTGAGCTACAGCTGTATGACAGAGCTCCTTTTCCTCTGTGCAGTAAGAAGGAATGGCTTCTAGCGTAACATCATGGTGGGGGGAGGGAAGAGGGGGCAAAGGGAGGAGGCTGGCATTGAACTGCTGTAGTACATAAATCTTGTGGTTTTTTGTATTTTTGTTTCTGAAATTGTATTTCTTTTATATTCTCTGTATTTTTATATTCCTGCTGCATACTTTAAGTGACACCTATAATAATTGCTTTTCCTTCCTCTGCCATTTTCTATTCTCTTTGAAAGCACTGTAATAACCATATAAAAAGTAATGATGACTGCAAGTCAGCTGCATGTTTACTTTGCATAGTATACATGCCAATTTTGGTCCAAAGTTGCCTGGATGTCTAGAGAAATAAAGTCTTAGGCAAGGAGTAAATCAAGCATGGTGTATCTACAGTGTGCAGAGACACTTTTGTTATCCTAGGCAATTTTGAAATTGGGAGGCAAAGAGAAAAGAATACTTTTTTTGCTTCAGAAAAATCTGAAGGATTGTTTTTTCTTCCTTTTAATAAGGTAATGTATCAAATAAGGCTTTAACTGTTTGTATAACACATCCTTTACTTGCAAAGTATTCGACAGCTTTAAATTTAAGGTTATGGTAAGATATACAACCACAGGAACACAGTATCCACAAATCGAATGATTTTTGGATCCGTGTGGAAGGCAGGAACTTACCTGGTTTTGCTACTTTGTAAATTGCAGTTAATGGCTGAAAGATCTAATTAAGTGTCCTTGAGGGGAGTGTGTACTGTTTCAGAGGGACATCTATGAATACTTCTAATACAGATGTATGTAATAGCAGAAAATTGTCATACAGGGTAATCATCCATCCATGTTGTCCATCTTCAGAAAGGACTTGAAATTCAGTGTGTTTAAAATGGAGCCTTCATTTATTCTTTGATTCTCTATCTGTTCTGCACTGTCTCGTGTGCTAAGGCAAGTTACTGTGGCCTTTTTGTGTCTCTAATAACCACAGGGACCAGTTCGATTTTGTGGCTACTTCAGAAGTATGTGAAGTTGGACCTTTGCCACTGGAGGCGTACTTTCAGTATGGCTATTTGCGTGGATCTCTGGGTTGTAGCATCTGCACAACCTCCCTTTTGAAAACAGAACATTTGTTCTTAAGTAAACTTTACACTTTGGGTTTTTACACAAGCCTTCATATTTGAATCATCTGCTTCTCTTTTGTACATTAAACTTCATTATGGAATTTTCCTCCCCCTCAAAGAGGATGCTTTTGTGGTTTAAAGACAGTACTGGATTTCAGGAAATCAAGAGTTCAGTTTCTGGTTCAACCACAAATTTCCTGTGTGATTGCTTACTATCTCTGCCTTGGTTCCCCACAGATGTAGAGATGCTGTCTTATAAATTTACAAGTTACCAGGGCCCATCGTGGTCATGTAATCTGATACTCTGCAAACAGAAATTAAAACAATTACTTGCTTTCAAAAATTACAGGATTTGTTTCTGCTCTAACATCCTGGAAGGTTAGCCAGCCTTGATTTTGTTCAGGAATCCATTTCCCCTAGCAAAACACTCTTACCATTAAGAGTCTTCGTGGTAATGGAAATAAATATGATTAAGTAACATTCTTAGACTAGCCAAAGCATGTCTTAATAGTTTTTCTTGGCTAAACTAAAGAGGTCTCTTAGCCAGTCACCTTGAATGTTCAACATAAGTTATACTTTGTGTTAAGGAGCTGCTAAATGGTTGGATTCACTGTGTGTGCATACATCAACTGTGCTGTTCATACAAAATGGGACCACATTTTCAGAACACCTTTAGGTATTTATTAAACTTTAGGGTTTATACGTATTTGCTTCCAGAGTTAGATACCAGGACTAGGTGTTTACTGCAGTTTCATGCAGTAGCATTTTCTTTTCTAGAAATAGTTTGGAAAACACTGCTTTCAACTGGGCTCAAGGTCGCCCTAAGGTTTTACTGCATGCATGCATGTGTAGCACAGCATGTGCATCTTGAGCCAAAACCAGTTAACATGGTACAAACTTTTGCAAAAGAGTTTTCAGGGAAGCTGGCCAGTAGAAGGAGACTGCTAACTACAATCTGAATACCTTGTTTGTGATAAGTTCTTTAGGCCTCTTATATTCATTCTGGATTTTTTATTCTGAACCCTTTTCACCGTTTGGTTCAAACAGTCATAACTATATGTAAACAGTTTTGACGATACAAAAGCACAATTACTGCTACCCCTTATTTTTACTTTATATTCTGCTCCAGTGTATATATCCAAATGTTACACTTCGTTTTCAACAAGAATGTTACACTGAGAGCTTGTGTTCATTTGGAGTCAACATTTTCCCATGCCTGCTAACAGGAGGCTAATCTGAGCACTGTCTAGTCCTCTTGAGTCATACATTAGTTTAAAATGCAAAAAAAAAAAATACCTGCTTGTGTGTTACTCTTACTGATTTTGCTTTAAGCAGGTTAAGGACTACTTTGCAGCTTTGCTGACAAGAGGAATCATATGGGCAGCATGTTGTGAAAAGACGTAGTGGCAAGCATCGAGGCACTGGCTCTAGGCTTTGCAGAAGGTTTTTTTTGTTTTGTTTTTAATTAGTTCAAGTCATTTTTCTGAGTTTTTATTTTAATGCAATTAATAGCCTGCAATTTACTGAAGCTTCATTTGAATGTGTTAAAATGAAAGTTATTCAACTATGTATATTTCTGGGCAATTCATGTGTTTTTTCATGATTGATCTCTCACTGTTACTGGTTATTGTTTCATTATGGTTTTTGTCATCACAAAAATTGACTGAAATTGTATTTTCTTTCAACTAATTTAACTACTTAGGAAACTATACAACAAAACAAAGTTGCAAACAGAGTGATCCCCTTTTGATATTCAACTAGAAATACCTGTTGGATTTAACAATTTGCCATGTGTGGGCTGTTCTGATTTTTCTCATCTCCCTTTGAAATTCTCATTTATCAGAATTGTATGGGGTTTTTTTGGTGTTTTTTTTATCAGCATGTTACCAGCGTTTATTCTCAGACTAAAGTAGCACTGTACCAGTTACTAGGAGGAAAACTCTATCCCAGCAAAACCAGGGCAAGAATGATAAGATAAAACCAGGCATCTTACAGAAGTCCTCTGTGTCACCACAAGTGTTTTGTCAGCCCAAATAATAACCCCATTTAAAGAAGGTGTAGCAGATGGGAAGAGCCTGTTTTCTTCAGAAGTGACTAAAGCGATGCTAATTATATACCTGTCTGTTATTATATGTTAATGACCACAAAGACTTCATGAGCCAATTGTTTCTCAGTATTCCTGGATGGCTAGTTACAACTTTCATTTTCTCACTTGGCTTCATTTTCTTAAATAGCACTTTTTTTCCAAATGTCATATTATTTTATTTTTGGAATGCAGTCAGTACTGGGCTGGTAATGTCCTAATGTCTAGTGATGGCATGTCTCCAGGTCATGTCTGCTTAGTTCTAATAATTGCTCATTCTGTTCCAAAAAAACCGTTACCTAAGTTAATTTTAAATTTCCTTCAAAGTGCAACCCCATTTACACCTTAAATTAGCCTTGAAAATAGGTGAAGAAGCAGTATGGTAATCTGCACTGATTTCTGCATCATTTCTCACAGTTATGTATGTGCCTTCTAGGGGCATCTTAAGATATGCAGTGTATTTTTTTTTTCCTCTACATTTAGGCAAGAAGTCACTTGTCTGTGCAGGATATTGGGCAGTTGCTAGAAGCGTCAAAGTAAGGAAACGAGTAGTTTGTATCATAGTGAAAGATGATAAAGCTTTTATAATAACTCTCAATTTCTCATAGTCTTAAGAAATAGAAGTTGGAAAGGCTATGAAAGTTGTTGGCCTGTGGTTGCTCCGTCTTCCCAACAAAATCAGCTTGATATGAACTACTCTGATCGGTGTTGCCATCAGGATTCATTACACAGCATTCAGACTGACCTGTAAAATTCTCTCTTGCAAACATAAAGTTTACTTACATGGTGCAAAACATCTTGATTCCAGTGGGGGGAGGGGGCTGGTCTGTTCATTTTAGCCCTAATTGTGATGCTTTAGATCTTTTTTCATCCCAGACCACTGAAACTTTTTTTAAAAAGGAGTAAAACTTTCATTTTCTGTGAGAAGACAATGCAAAAAGCATATGAGCGTGTTTAGGATCTTTAGGTAGCCTTGCTGCTGCAGAAAAGCAAAGCATTCCTAATGCAGAGGTTTAAGATGAAGGAACTAGGAATATATTAAGAAGATGAGCTTAAGTCACACTTAGGATTCACCTGAAAAATTAAAGCATGCATGTGTAAAGGTTGTTTGGATTCTGGTTTTTTATTTTGTTTGGATTTTTTTTTATTCTCTAAATGTTGTTTTCCTTCAATACCCCTCTGCCCCTCTTCTTATTTCCCCCTCTCCTATTCTTTCTCATCCTCTAGTTTTCACCCCTTTGAGCCCCCCTTCCCCAAGTTTCCTCTCCCCACTTCTCTGTGTCCCCATCTGCATTAACCTAGGTCCTCAAATCCTGTAGAGAAACTATATATATTAGATAAGTTTAATAAAAAATCATCCCTTTTCAGGTTAACATGATGAACTGAGCTGCAGAATCTGCAGCTTTACACAGCTGAGAGACCAGTAATTTGTTACTCATACCTGTGAATATTTTTCACTGTGTGCTTAGGAAACCACAAGTATTTTAGTTTTAATAGGTTGTCCCCTCTGTAGGCACACAGGCACTTTAGATATGAATATATATTAAAATATATATGATATAAACTATGAACATCTTACACACACACAGAGGCACACACGTTGTCAGATGTGTGTCTTAAGTACACTGGATGATATGCCGCCAGGAAACTTTACATTGCTTCTGCACTTCTAGGTATCACCAGTGGTACTGGCTGTGCCTAAATTTAAAGATAATGGGAAATGGTAATATCAAGCTGCCACATAAATAGTTGAAAGTGAAAGGAGGAAGGTAGCTTGAACAAGCAACTCATGAGAAAGCATTCGCTTCCAAAATGCAGCACAGAAAGAAGAGAACTAAACAGAGACTGAATCTTAGATGTTCACTCTGTACATTAAGTTTAATCGTTGTATCAACGGCTTCATATGACAGGAAATGATCTGGGCGTTTTGTTCACTTATTCAGGATGCCCTTAGTTGCAGAGAGCAACTGGTAACATGGAATGCACCTCGGAAGGGGACAGCTGAACTCTCCCTCTGGCTTTAGTGAGAGAAAGAGCAGCGATGAAATCCATGGACTGTGTGCATGTCACCCAACAGAAGGATACCGCCTCCTCTGCCCTCCCTGGCACTGCTTCAGGCACTACAGTACTTTTTTCTGTCACATTCCTGTGGTTTGCAATGCTCCTGTCCTCTTGCCTTGCAGCAGTGTCTCTTTACCATGTTGTCACCCTGAAAACAGAACTAGAAGCTCTGCGCAGTGAGCTGATCTACAGGGTCGAGGCAAGGTCTCCGCTAGACTTGCCACCCATGTCCCCTGATGAAAATAAAACGAGTACCCCTGTTTCTTCCTTCCTGCAAGTGTCTGCAGCTGGCACCAGGCAGGTAAGCTGGAGGGGTGGTTTTCAGCTTGCAGGGGGTGGGCAAATGTGAGGCTGCTTTCACTGCCTGTCTCTTCTCCCCATTAGGAGATGAGGCTTCCTGGTCCTGGACCAGCTGAAAGCTTCCAAAAGGAAATCTGGACTGGGAGCAGAAACAGGTGGAGAAGGTCTGTTGTCCACACAGAAGAAACAGGTAAATAGCATCCAGTGGAGTGGGATGGGATGAAGCAGTTTGATTCTGTCTTGAGAAAAGCAGCAGTGCTTGACTTGTGTCTTCTCCTGTCAGCCCATCTGTGCTCCCAGAACCCATTACAGTCTCTACAGTTACTGCTGAATGAATGGTGTTAACTGTAGGCATATTCTCTTAATGGTCTCCATACAGAATCACAGAATGGTTTGGGTTAGAAGGGACCTTTGAAGGCCATTTAGTCCAAGTTCCCTGCAATGAGCAGGGACATAACTATTTAAGGTATCAGATATTCATACTATCTGCAGGTTGAACTTTGAATATTAAATCCTAAACCTGCTTTTTGTAATGGAGGTATTTCTTGATGATGTGGTAAAGTTGAGTAAAGCTACTTCAAATCGTTCAGGTTGTAAATTGCTCAGTTCTAAGTCCATCAGTCTTAACTCAGGGTAATGCCTAACTTGTTTCTCTCTGATCAATAATAAGGAGGGAAGGCTATTATTAAAAATGCCAAGTCATTTTTCTGGGAAAACACGCTCATCTTGAAAGAGAGAAGTAACAAGAAATATCCTTAATTTAGGGAAGTAGGAGCTTTCAAAGAGAAAGGCTGACTTGCACCTGTCAAAAAAAGGCAGACTACAAGAAAATCAGAAGTTTAGCATAATTTCTGCATTAAATCAATCTATTAATGTAATTAGAAAGTTAATAAAGGCATGCCTATCCAGTAAGATTTTTTCTGTCATGGCCTTTCTAAAAGGTGCTGCAGAGAACATTGAAGACTGTGCTTCATAGAAGACCTCTGTTGGTCTTAATTCTGTTGGAATATTAATGAAATATATTTTTCTTTGGAGATAAAATGCCTACATTTTTTTTTTAATTTTTTTTTTCCTTTCCCAACACAATGAGGCCTGATAGGATGAAATACAGAATTTCATTAAAACAGTTTGCATGCATATTCTAATTGCACTGAGTAATCAAAAATGTTCTTGTATTGCTAAATCAGTTCAGAACTTTTACAGATAGTTTCAGATTGTTTTAACGGATAAAAGCTGTTAAATTATTAATAGATGAAGTTGAAATGGACTCATTTATAGGTAAAGACTAAACCAAACTTTGCTTAAAATATGTTTTTGAGGGACTAATCAATGTGAAATGTATTTTGCTTAATCTTCAGCAAGCTAAATGAAATTTAAGTTCTAGTGTATAATCACTCTACTTACCTCCAATATTCTCAAAAGACAATATTCATTTAAGACATTACCCAAAATGCATCGGTTTAAATGGGTTTTATTCTATTCTATAAGTAGTCTTTGGCTCAGGGTCTTGCTAAGAGTGATTTCACAAACAGGACTGAGGACAAGATTGCTTAAATTGTATTTCTTGCTTTTTATCATGGGAAGGTTCCCTGCTCTCCCCACTCCAGCAACTCCCAAATAAAAAATAGTGATCTAAAGCACAAGCATCATCAAAAATAAGGAGGCATGTCTTTTTTAAAATTAATGTTATAGTATCAGTACTCTGCAAATTATCCAGTTTCTTTCACAGCAGCTTTCATCTTTATTCTTATTCCTGTTTGAGGGTGTATGGGGGAGAGGGTTATGGGCTCCTTAGCTGTGCTTCTGGCAGGCTTAAAATTCTTCTCATGAAGTAGCCACCGTTAATTATTCCTATTTACCTTTATTCACATAAAATTCTATATAAGCTACTTATTTCTGTAAAGGGTTTTTTCTGGTTTTTATTTTTTCCTAAAAAAAAAACCCCAACCAAACCCAAACAAACAAACAAAACCCCCAAAAACAAACAAACAACACAGCTGGCTTAAAAATTGTTCAGATTGGGTGACAGAAAGCACAGAATGTGGACATTTATTTAAAAGAGGAAAAGCTACATACTACTACAGAACTGTTTTCTAACATGCCAATCATATTTTTGTATATAAAAAGGAAAAAAGTAAGTTAAAAGTCATGTATTGATATGAAAGGTCATGTGTTAGTGTTAACTTTCTGCTTGCTCTAATTACAGCAGGTTAAGTTTGTCAGAGTTCAGTAAGATGTTACGTTTTCTCAGATCAGATTCCACCGATGACCATGAACCTACTAGTCAATGTTAAATTTTGTTTCATCAGAGTGAGTGAAATAGGAGAGCATGGTGGTGTTCATGGTGCTGAATCCTGTCTGTTACTTGGTCATGTATGCAGAATTACTGGCCCTGCATTTTGATCTTCTCGCATGCATTTCTCAGTACCAGAATCCTGGCAGCCTCCAAATAGTCCTGCAGATGTGCTGCACTCATTTTGGTACAGTGGAAGATAAGTTAGGATGTTGAGTGAGGCACTTTGTTCTTGTCCTATTTCTGTTTGCTTCAACAAGCTCTCAAAGTAGAGTTTGGCCTGATAATTAATCGTTGACCCATAATTTCACTTTAACACAGACGATTCCTTAGAAAGTGAATACTTGAAAGTGTCATTGATACACAATTGCTTCTCTTGTGCTTCAACAGAGAGCAGAAGTAAAATACAGAACCATTATTTTAATTATAAGTAAAGTTGTGGTTTGATTCTGTTAGGGTCTTTTAAATTTTAATTATTGAATTCCGGAAATAGATGCCTCATGATTCTTTTTAAGTCCAGCAGAGCGCTTCTTGAACACATGGAGTTCCCATATTTTATTTTTTTTTATTTGTTTGATGTTGTGCACATCAAAGAGGCCACAAATAATAATTTTAATTAAAACGTGAAGTGAATGAAATTGGATCTAACACAATGTTGTTCTTTCATATATTTATAGGCTATATATTTGACTGTGTTCATGCACACAATTATTAGTCACCAGTTGCTGCACATTTTGTGTCTTGAGAAAATTTCCAGCTCAAGTAAGTTGAAGAGATGGGTTACAAACATCAATTCCAAATAAAGCTGTCAGAACCAGAGTTCTTGATGCAATGAGTAGGAGTTAATGAGTGATTTTGAAAGGTACACATTATTGATATGCAGGCAGATATACGATCTAACCACTTCTGGCAAATGTCATATCAAGACACATAAGAATAGATGTAATCAGCCCTGTCTTTTTTTTTAAATAGATTTTGCCTGTAGACGAAAACTGCTGCACAGCAAAATCCTCTTCTGAATTTTGTACCCTGTTCACAATTACTGATTTCCTTGTCTGCGTGTTTGTCTCTAAGCTGTATGTGCACTTTAGTCCAGAAACAAGATATAGGTTCAATTACCTAAGCCAGTTCAATTAATGTAAGCCAGTTCAGTGTATGAATATCAGGTTACATTTACATGCTCTCTTTGTGCCTCGTTCTGATAATTATTGTGGGATTCTGATCCCTGTGGCCAACTAGTGAGGTGAGCATCAAGTCTTCTCTAAACTCCAATCAGGTGACATTTGCTTTGGCAGATTGGTACATTCATTGGTTAGAAGTGTTTTGACTCTGTAGGTTATTGGTTTAGGTCACTGTGACAGAGAGATAGCAAGACTTTTCACAAATAGAATTTGATTTTAGTGATCATAAAATCAAGAAACCTAACTATTTGTTGCTAGTCTAAACAACACATAAAATTCCCTCACCAAATATTCAAAATACCTCTTATTTTATTGTTTGAAGAGGGGAAATATGAGTTCTCTTACTTTAAAAAAGGCCTACTTCTTGAAAAGATATGTTATTCTTTTTTGTTTCTACTCACAACAGTCTTACCCTTCTGTGTCAAAGGATAGAAAATTACTTGATAAAATGCGTGCAATTTTACACGGATAATTCCATTTACTGAATGAATGAATTGGTGCTGTGTATTATGCAGAAAACTGTGCAATCAAAAATACACAAAATAGGCTCTGATTTTTAAGAACAATATTCTGCTTTATACTGTATAACAGAAGCTACAAAAACTATTCTTGTTATTAAATTATTTTATTATTCTAATTGTAACGTTACTTGTAATTCTGTTAAGGTCAAAATAATGCTACTAGTATTTTGCAGGTATTTGTTAGATCTGAGTCATACCTTTAGCTATGACCAAACCATTTGAGTGCAGAGATTGGCTTAATCCATGATTAATGCCATATAAAGACTTTTTATTAAAAAGCACCAAATTAAACAGTTTATAAAAATGCCCAAGCAAAAAATAAAAGATCTCTTGTGGTAAGGAAGAAGTTAAGGGAAGAACAATTGCAAATCGTTCAAGAACATGCACATCATTTATACATCGAATTATCTAGTGTTTAAGTATCTTTTCAGAAGTCTACAGAGAACAGTTATAGACCAAAGAAAGAACCTAAACATGTAGGTCTTTTTTTTTTTTTTATTTTAAAGTTCAGAGGTTTTGCCTGTTTTAATTTTGGCAAAAATTGAGACAGGTAACATGGGCCTCAGGTAGCAAAACTTAAAAATTTATGCATGAGTTCACAGATAATAAACTTGAAATTTTGTTTGTTTGGATTGTGAAGTTAGATTGCAAAGTATTGAAATGATTATGCAAGTTCAGTAATACAAAAACTTGCATGGGAGGATGAATCTGATTTTACGGATACCATGCAGATGTGCTGAAGGCTGCATTCTTACCCTGCTGCAAAGGCTAACTTTTCCTTTTTTTTTTTTTAAACTGGTGGTTTCATTGCTCAACACATAGAGAACACATCCCTTCATGTGCTGTCTGTGGTTTATAAAGGCATCTGGAGTCACTGACTTCTTCAGAATTGGCTGTTCTGTTCATGGAAGAAGATAGATTCTGAAATGTTCTTCTTCCCACTCACAGCCTGCAGAGCGGTTAAAATCAAGAAAAGAAAAAGTGCTCGTCAAAGCAAAGCTGTAAAGTCAAAAGAGGATGGGGCATATTTCATCATTCTTGACACAGTTTTGTACAGCTAGACCTTATGGTGACAGTCTTGATATTTTTACGCATTTTAAGAATATATTTTATGAACCTTGCCTTCTGCTTGCGTTATTAATTATTAACAAATTCTTTAGACTACAAAACTGATGCTCAGGTTTGATTTACACTGCACTGAAGGGCATTCAGGTTGAGCTTTTGATTTATTCTGCTCAGTACTGATAGTAACTATTCAACCCATATTTTGTAATGCATATATTCTTGATACTGTACTTCAGGTAAGATATGGGTTCTTCTTGGAGTAGAATTGCTAACATTTCAATGTTAACTTTTTACTGGAAATCCATGTTAATTATCCAGAAAATATACTCTGTATATGCGTATTTTCTCCTTAATAGTAGTGTTGTTTACTTTTAATTTGTTTCAAATAATTACTTAATTTTAAGCACGTATGTAGTTTCACTGAGGTAAAAATGAAGTACTTGTATGTACTGGAAATAGTTATGTGTCTGTCTTGACTTCTGAATATAGTTTTGAAGCATGTTGTACAATTTGTCAAACTCTTCTTTAGATATTATTTGGCCTTTGTATCTTTAGATAAAATGGACACTGTGCCAATTTCTGTTCTCTTTATTGGCATGAATGACACTGTTGTGTCCATATTTTTCCATGAAAAACTAGCTTACTATATTCCATAGGACCTTATTTCTATCTGCATACACTAAAAAAAACAGCTAGTGAGATTTTTTTTTTTTTAGAGGATATGCGTAGATTTGCTATCTGTAGAATAAAGCAGAGTTGATATGTGTTTTAAAAATATAGAAAACATCTTCGATGGTACGAACTTGCTGATTTTAATTACTGTGTAGCTGTTTGCAGCAATGATGACTAGTATTTCAATGCTGCAAACAACTGAAACATGAATCCAGACTTGCAGTCTGTAAATGAGGGTAGTTTCAATAATGCCAATCGAGTTTGAAGAGCAGGTTTAACAAGAGTTGCTAAAGTAGCCATAACTTTCACTGTCTGTAGACACTACTCATTTGTACCCCGCTGGATAGCAGCTGGTTAGTGTGAATCACAACCAATCCTCTCTTGTTTGGTTAGTGGAAAATCCAGCGGCCACATTAATAAGTTCTTTTAAAAGCAGGAATCAAAACTTTTATTTAGCTTACTGAAATACCCAGGAATCAGCAAATTCCATTCAGTAGGAAGACACTTCACTCCAAAAAAAGAGTGCATTAGTACCTTGTGAAATAAATCACCCGATGAGCTTTGTTGTATGATTCCAGAAATCCACATTTTTATTTTATTTGGTAGTTTCTTTTTCAGAAAAATCTGTTGCTCACAAGTGTGATAGAAAAATGTCTGAAGTATAATACCTTTTTTGATTTTGTGTTGGCTTGGTTTTTCTATTCCTTATCAGAAGGCAGGGAATTCAGATGCCTTTAAATTCTTGATTTGAAAATCTATAGATTTTGGCACATTTTTTTTATGAGAAGTGGTAGAACTTAAGGAAATGTTCTAGTGTAGATGATGGGAGCTTGCAGGATAGGGTTCCTCTTACTGTAAGAAGGCTCACAGGTTGTGTGATTATTGTGACATTGAAGCATTCCCAGATGCCAGCTGGTACCACTGAGTGTTGCTGAGCATCCAGCCCCCTTCTGGTAATTTCAGGCAGGCCCCTGTGGAAAGGAGACTTAGACTGCTTTCTAGTCAAATTCTCTCACCACCTGCTGTGCAGTGAGAGGTTTGTGCTGCTGAGCACTTGCTTGCACATGTGAATGCTGCTGGTACATGTAGAAACAACATCGAGTTAGGGCACTGCCCATTATAGTAAGAGTGGCCAAATCTGACCCACAGCCTTCTTACCCAAAGGGAGGTAGACAAAAAGAGGGATTCAGCAGTCCATAGCTCTTGACTCTTGATAAATGCATTTGATCTCTATCAAGTGCAGTAAGTGTTCCTACTCTGTTTTTCACCCTTCAAAGTAGCACTAGAACCAGATGTTTTTTATTAAAATCTGATCTAAGCAAATGCAACTATCCTTTTATTATTTTTATCCTTTTAGCAGATTTTTTTTCACAAGGTCTTTGTTTCACTTGGAGCCTATGTTTTAACATACTGCCATATTTTTCTTTGATAAAACTCCTAGTTTCTCGTTAGTGTCACCGGTTTCTATAGTTTTGAGCAACACATTAGTTTTGACAGATACTAAGCTATTTGTTATGTGTGCATTAATTAGCTAACAGTCATCTCAGTATCTTCCCTCTTAGCCTCAGTACAAGTTGACTGAGTGTCGGTGTCTGAAAACATACTGGAAGTACACAGACATGAGAATTTATTTTGCAAGTATCACGTAACCAGTATATATGACTAATATTTTACAGCAACTATGACTGGAAACTAATTTCTTTAAAGCGTATACTAAACATCATTTGTAAATCTGATATGTGTCATAGTTGTCAGGGTTGGGTTGTGGGTTTGTTGGTTTGTTTTTTTTTTTAGCTTTTGCTTGCACAAGGCAATGATCCTAGCTCATTTGAGTTATTGTTTCATATTTCAATTATATTAGGACCAGAGATTAAAACAAGCAAGTATTACTTGTGCTATTACCTGAAGACTCCTACTTAGCTGCATGGTCTCTGAAGGTTATCTAATACATGTTGTGGTATGAATTTTGTTTTTGTACATTTGAGTAAGATCTGCATTAAAATCAACAGGTTATGTTTTCAAATAAGTGGTGAGACCATGAGAAATTTTTTTAATGCTTTTTTTTTTTTTTAAAGTTGTTTCAAAAGCTCATTCTATTCTACTACTGGTTTCTATTTATTTGATTTCAAAATACTTTCACTTCACAGTGCTGCAGGCCTGCTTGCAACTGATCGCTGACAGCAAAAGTGATATTCAACAGAAAGGTAAGAATATGTTCCATGATTCATAGCTAACTATTCCATGTATTAACTCTTCCATCTATCTTGTCTAACTTCAAAGCAGTGACTGAGTTATGTCACCTAATTAAAAATAATTAAAAAGTCCCTCCATCTGGATAGCTCTTGCAAATATCCTCTTTTCAGTGGGGAAATCCAGTTAGTGGGACTGGAAGCCTTGACTAGAAGTCAGCTTTGTTAATTTTTGGCAGATGAAAATGAAGAAAGTGACTTTTCTTTTTGATTACCCAAAAATTACTGTTTCTTTTAGATGATTCAAGCATTGTCCCTTGGCTTCTGAGCTTTAAACGTGGAACAGCTCTGGAAGAACAAGGAAATAAAATAGTGATCAAAGAAACAGGATATTTTTTCATTTATGGCCAGGTGAGAAAGTTCAATTCCCCTCAGCATCTTGACTTTTTAAAAGATTTTTTTATGTCTCCATACAGTATGTTTGAAGTCTGCATCTTTTCATTTTGTAGGTTTTATATACGGATACAACATTTGCTATGGGACACCTTATACAGAGGAAGAAGGCCCATGTGTTCGGTGATGATCTCAGCTTGGTGACATTGTTTCGTTGCATCCAAAATATGCCACAGTCTTATCCAAATAATTCTTGCTATACTGCTGGTAAACATCTAAGTTTTCCTTTTCTATGTTTGCAAATAAACTGTATCAGATAGAATCTGCAGTGTTGGGTGATTAAATGTTGTGGTAGTTGTAAAGAAAATGGACTGCATTTGTAGATCTGATTAATTGTAAAATTACAGATTATTTTCAAAAATACTTTTTATATAAAGTATTGGCAGTTGGAGGGTATGCATCTAACTTAAGTGATCTGAACAATTCCCCTCTCTCCATTAACTGTATAACGTAGTTAGATACTTTAGTGTTGTCTACTTCAGGCATCTAACTAAAGTATCTAAAAGTACATACTATCCTTAATGAAGAAAAGTTTAACTTAGGTGTTGAGTCCCACATTTAGTTATATCAATAAAATATTTAGGAGTGATGTTCTACCTTAAAACATCATATATTACTTTTAGCCACCCAATTTTTGTCTACCTTACTCCAGGATTTCAAAAGATATTTCCAATCAGCTTAGTTCTCCTTACAATGGCTGCTGCTGTTTTACTCTTTGGTTAGGTGAAAAATAGTTAATTCCCATAAGGAGCTCTTTCTGACTGCACAAATTAGAAACACCACAAGAAACACCAATTAAAATATTTAATGCAAGTCCAGTAAGCTCGGTGCTCACTATATACGTATATTCCTGCAGTAGCATTTAGGAATTATTGTCAAAGCCTATTAAACCTTGTTTGGTTGCTCCTATTCATCTGTCTTTCTCCCTTAATGGTGGATTTGAGGGTTTTCTCTTTCAATTTACACAGATCTTGCTGGAAAATAAAAATCTTTTCTTTCAATGCTTTATTAAACAATGGGTGACATTGAATGGGTGAGTTGACTGTTGGCAAGTAGTGGCATTAAACAAATGGGATCGGGAAGGAAGCTTTTTTTTTACAAATAAACATAAATTAGCTACTTCCTCCTGGCAGTTGAGGCTGTCCAGTCATTTTCTTTAATTTCCTATCCCTCTACCCACACATTCTGGAACCATAACCATCTTCAATTGCATCTGTCATCATACCCTTGTATTACTTCTCAACTATATCTGCTCCATCCTGCCACTTCACAGTTCCTGCTTCCCAAATTCCCACCCTTCTGCTTTCAGCTGGAAAAAACAAATCCCACTGCAATATCTCATGCTGCTAATCATGTGTCGCAGCAGATGTTAGATGTGCTCTCAGCTCAGTCACTGCAACTTGAAGGTGAGGTGCTTTCAGTTATCGCATCAGCTGATGTGCAGCTGGCTGGAAGCGAACTTTTGTGCTCTGCAGTTGCATCAATCAGCTGATGTCTGATAACTTCATTTGGTTGGTAAAGCTCATAAGACCTCCTCCAGAAGTGTGGGAACAGAGTGGTCTAGGACCAGCAACACCCAATGCTGACCTTGACTGTCACGTAACCATAAAGTGAGGGATCTGGGTACACCACTATTATGAATTTTTGCAGTGGCTGCATAAGTGAACTTTGGTATGCTGACTGCAGAGTGGAAAGCAGGTCTAGATCTACAGAGGATGTTAAGTGTCAGTTTTGGGTAGCTGACAGGCACAGTTTCTAAGATTGTGCCTAGAAGATGAAAAAGCACTTGGCACAAGTAAGATGTTTATATTTTTTAAATGATGTGTAATGACTTTTTGAATATGGTTTATGAAAAGAATGTATTTGAAATATTAACTTAAAAATATTCCAAATCTTTTGCCAGGCATTGCAAAATTAGAAGAAGGGGATGAACTTCAACTTACAATACCACGGAGAAGGGCCAAAATATCCTTGGATGGAGATGGTACTTTTTTTGGTGCAGTTAGACTCCTCTGAAGCCCTTCAGTTTTGTTATTATGCTTAATGCAGTTTTCTTCTTTTCCTATGCCTTTATCAGAGAAATATTGTAGTAAAGCTGCCAGTTCAGACTCTTCCCATCCACCACCAGCTTCTGAGAACTTTTCTTCGGTTTAATAAGAGAACCCAAAACAGGAAACACACCAGACAGTTGTGAGATATAACCATCATGTGATTACCAGAAAGAAAATTTATTTTAGGCAATGGGAGACTCTAAAAAACAATTAAAACAATGGGTTTGGGGCTTTGAAACAATATCTTGTCCATAAGGCAAACCAAAGAAGGAGCTGACCAAAAAGTATAGCATAAACAGGACCACTAACTATTAAACTATTATCTGTAACTGAAAAGGAAAACAAGGAAATTGTAGTTTTGCTTTGTTTCATTAATAAAATATCTGAAGTATGAAGTATATGGAAGAAACATCGAACAGTTGATTCCTTATCATAAAATGGAGGTGTCAAGTGGGTTCTGGGTTCTTCGTTTTTTCTTTGACACCGTGATTTGGGTAAGGAAAGTCTTAATGTATGGGATAATGGAAACAAACACTTCAGAAATATACAGAATAGTAGCCACTGGATGGCTTGCTTCCCTGTGAACAAAAGGGGTATAAATTACTAAAATCTATTAGTAGTTAGTAATTAGAATTAATTTTACTGGAAAAAGGACACATGATATGCTTCAACAGTTCACTCTTCAAAGCATTGCTACTCATCAAGGTGTATGCATAAACTTACATAAGCAAGGCAAGGATAGAAACAGTGAGATTAGTAGGTGGAACTTGATTTCTGGCTTCACAATTTCTGCAGTCATATATAGATGTGTATATATATGTATATATATGAAAGTATGTGCACACATACTTTTGAATAGCTTATCCTACATACAAATTTTTGTATTTCTCTTGCTTTTTCATATGATCCATTCTATGCAATATACTAAAAAGAAAAATCCAATAAACCTGGAACCAGTCTTATAACTGAGAAAATACTGTTGTATGCAGAAGTCTGGGCTTAATCCTTAGGTTAACTATAGGCTTTTTTCTGCAGTTTTGGATAGATAGATTAACTCTGTTTTATAAAAAAAATCAGACCTGTAGAAAGACTATAAATAGTGGTGTTTGGTTTTTTTTTCTCTGTATGCTTAGTTTAGTAGGTAAGATTTATGTCTATTTTTATCCCAATAATTCATGTGTATTGCATGGTCAAGGTAATAGCATGGTAATAGTGCGGTGGTCTAGGAACTATTGCAAGGCAAACATAGGATACTTATTCCACTGATCTTCAAAGAAGTATTGAAGTGCTGTTGGAATAGATAAAATAATAAAACTCACGGTAATGAACTGTAATTAATTTGAAAATATTTTTAGGGGTTGAGACTTATGTCATATAAGCTCATTAAGTAAAGAAATAAGCTTTCTATATTGCAATCCCCTTGTCTGTTTTCATAAATCATGCTGATTTGATTGAGTTCTCAAAGTGATAGACAGCAAGTAAGAGATTTGGAACTATGAATTACAGACCATGGTAAACTAATGAAACAATTAATTCAGCTTCTCTGGGCTTCAAGAAGACATTTCAGCAATAAGCATACGTGCATTTGATTACCACACTGCGATTTTTATGTAACTTAACTACAGTTTCAAAATCTCTGCAAGTCTTCCTTATACAAATTCATTTATTTATGTGTTCTGGAGCTGAAGCTGCTGCTACTAATGATGATCATTGTTATTATTTAACTTTGATGTGCTAAGTTTGCAAAAAAAAAATTTAAAATCCTCTACAGGAACCCTCAGTTTAGCCAAAGGTTGTGTGACACTACATGTAGATAAAATAATTATTTTTGAGTTGTCTGTCATTACTGACATACATTAAAGAGATGCCCAGAATCTCTAACAGAAGCCTGTTGATTTTAGTGTTGTCTGATTAGAAAATAGAAGTTTCCCAGAGACTTGATGGCTAAACTTACAAATTTTACTTTTGCTATGTAACTTTCCCCAGTGGTTTCAGTGAAATTGTGGGTGCTTAGCTTAAGGCAGTTCTGAAGGTGCTTGTGTTCTTAGGTGCAGCTTTGACTGCTGCACAGTCACAGTGTAGCATTTTAAACACACAGAACACAGCAAAAATGATGTGAAGCTAAATCGTCATCACTGCCCTCTTCTTCACCATGTTTCTTCCTTCTACTGCTGGTGAATGTGGACAGAGCAGAAGTTTGGGAAGTGTTTGGGGTATGGTATTGCTTGGAGGAAACATTTCTCATTGGAGCACAAAGGATTTCAATAAGCGTTCCTTTCCTTTAGTAGGGAAAATCTGAACCTCCAGTTTCTTCACAAAAAAATGTGAACTGCGAGAACCTCCACCAGTGTGCAGAGAGTGGAAGCCAACAGACTTCAGATATTTCTACTGACAAAGCTGGTAATTTTGTTGTTGCTGGATTAGTTTTCTGGTGGCTTTTGAGAAAACTTGTCTTCTCGAAATTAATCTGCTTCTGCACAAAGTTGAGTTTTAACAGATCAGCAGTTTCTAACCAAAGCAGGAAGAAAAGGCGAATACCTCATTCTTGATAATTCTGCTAACAAACTGGTGATGCATGAGATAGCAAAGTGCATCCAGACCACAGTGATGCTTGTGCTTGTGTTAGCGGGAGTTACTAAAACTTTCTGCATTTGATAGATGTTATTTAAATAAGTGTGATAGCTAAAAAGTAGTATCAAGTTGGTTCATACCATATTTCACATTCTTATCAAGGGTATCAAGCATTTAAGATATGTTTTTGCAAATGCAACAATCTGTGCCAGTACTCTTGTTCTTTTTCATGTTGAGTTAAGCAGCATCTTGGCAAACGAAAGGGACTTGAGCATTTTCTTTCCAGTACGTTTTCACAGGAACTGTGAGCTTGTATTGTTCTTTCCTTTTTAATAATGTGCAGTTGGCAGGTATATAGCTGCTTTGCAACATGAAATTTGAATCGTAAAAATGAAAATGTTTGTTATATAGTGTGCAGTTGCCCTGCCAACATACAGACTATACTCATTTATATGGCTCTCCCACCTCTGTGTTTTGAATTGCTCAGCATTTGCCATTATAAGATGTTAATTTTGGTTGTCCTGTACTTTTGCCAAGGTTACACTGCTGGAGTTGAGATTTTCTGTATTTCTGGTTTATCTCTTAGGTTGAACTGTCTTGAATAACTTCAGCCCCCAAAAGTTCTACTCTTCCAAAGATGAAGGTCAGGAAAATGCAGTGTTTGGATATTTTTTTTAGTAATTTGGCTACTTCTTTGGAAAGGTCTAGAGACTCTTTCACTCTTTGAAGACTGTGCTTTGAAAGAAGAAATGTGTGTAATGTGGGTTTTGCTTCGTTTTAATTGGGGTTTTCTTTTTTCCTTTCTTTTTTGTGCACTTGTATTTGGACAAGGTGTATGCTTTGGGAGAATATTTTATGCTTTCTCTAGTTATAAGCACATTCTAGATGTATAAAAAAGGGAGAGGAAAATGTTCCCAGTGGTTTTGTCTCCTGGCTGAGTCCACGGATTACCATCAACAGTAAGATCTAAGTTGTTTTTCAGGGTCAGTCCAAGCAGCAGTGAGAAGTTAGTTGATGCAAACACAGGTAATAGGAAAGCTAAGTATCTGCTCTAGAAAGGGTCTCATGGAGTTCGCAGGTTATGTAGAGCTTAGGGGTGATACAGGAAGCAAAACAGATTTGGAGCTGGGCTGCAGAAATGGGAGAGACCATAACGGGATTTGATTGCTTGTGAGGTGGAGAGAAAAGCAAGGGCATGAAATGGACTTGGTGTGAAAAGCCTGGAACTAAGTGAGGTTAGGCAAAGATAGCAGCTTTGTGGAAAAGGGCCAAAGGTTCCTAGGGTAAAGCAAGCTAAACATAAGCCTACAGTGAGTCTTGTCAGAGATGGAAGTTAAGAATATCTTAACAGGAGTGTCACCAGCAGGTTAAGGGAAGAGGTACTGGCACCTTTCAGAGTGTATTTGGGATACTGCATCCAGGTTGGATGCACTACACCCCAAATGCAAGAAGGGCAGTGAGGAACTTGAAATCTATTTGTAGTACAACGGGGTGGTCAAATTTGAGTACATGCCTGCCCTGCAGTAAGGGGCTGAGAGAAATAGGTTTGTATAATCAGAAGAGGCTTGGACGTCCTAATAGCAGCCTTCCAATACCAATTAGAAGGTTGTTAAGCAAACAGCATCACACCCTTTGAGAGGTCCATGGTAGTGTGAGAAGAGGCAAAATGCACAAATCAAACTGGGAAGTCTGAACTTGACATAAGGAAAACAATTACCATGATGTCATGGTCCAGTTGGATCTCTTAGATTGACAGGTCAACATACTCTGTAAATTAAACTTAATTTTATGAGCTTATTGGGAAAGAAAGATGACAAACAAGGATTCAGTCCCTTTTGTAAAGACTAGTCTAAAGTGAATTCACTGATTAATCACTTAAGTCATGAGGTTTCTAACTCCCAAGCTCTCTAATTCGTAACTCATAGCTTGAAACTTGTGCACCTATGAGCAGAGCAGTTACCTAGCTTCCGGTGAGAGCAGCTTCATCCTTTCTCCACATGGTGCAGGTGTCTCCTGCATCACACTAAGCATGAAAGCTTCAGGAGTCCAGCTGCTGTTCGATCTACTTCAAAACCTTTTGGGGAAGCTGACATATTTATACCCCCCAGCTTGGAAGTTTGGTCTACGCTATTTCTGTGAGTTAGCAATTTATGAAAAAACAGCCAGACAAGAAATGCACAATGTCTGCAAGAATCAGCAAGCTGCAGGTGATAAGGGCTGTATAATGACCTTTAGCCCTTTCTGGGCACTGTGTCCTGCCTATATCTTGTCTTTGCTTTGACTTAATGGTGCTTATCCTAGCATACATCAGACCTTAGCATGAGCTATGTGTTAGCCAAAATCTGAGCAAGTAATGAGTGAAGGGACACCATGGGGACAGTCAGCCACTGAAGCAGGTTACCCAGAGGGGCTGTGAAGAATCTGTTCCTACAGATTTCCAACACCTTAATAAATAAAACCCTGAGCAATGTGGTCTGAATTCAGTGTTGATCCTGTTTTGAGCAGGCTGGAGTGCAGACGTCTCAAACGATCCCTTTCTCCTGGCTGTTTTTATGATAAGAAAACGGGGGGGGGGGGGAATGCAAGGGGGTAGAGAAAGGGCTGAGACTGGTGACAACAGGTCAGAAATGGTCCTGCTGGGGAAGGAAGGGTGCTTATTTTCTGAGTACAAATGAAACTTGGGTTCCTCATGTGTGCTTCAACAATATCAGCAAACATTTATGTAATGCACAGGGCAGGTTCCAGTTAAGCACAGCAAGCTGCTAGCACTCATGGGGTACTGCATAACCCAAACCTCAAGAGTGTAAATGGAATCAAACCATGTGGCCAAGCAGTGATCTTCATTCACTCACTTGCAAATTTCCTTTGGCTTTTAGGTTCTTCCACCATTCCATCCTCCCCACTTCACTCAGTGAACAGGAGGCACTTACTTTCTGGTGGAAAGTGGGATATCAATGGAAAGTATTTGAAGATGGGGCCCAGATTAATTTTCAGAAATATCAGAAGGAAGTAGTAAATGAGGCAGAACATGCAAGAAGAGAAATGATAATGACCTATTTAAAACAGAATTGTATTCCTGCTCTCTCTGTGAGAACTGGCTGAAACGTATGTTTACTTTCTGCAGGTTTTGATTTTCTTCTTCCTTTAAATTCTGACTTAAAATAATTTCTCCCATTTTTTTTTGTCAAATTTAAGCTTTTCAGATGCTACCTCTAATCCTGATGAATGTTAGTTATTGCAGTGGCTGCAGGAAATCCTGTATCTCCGCATATATGTGAGTTCTCCTTCCAGACTAAGCTCAGGGTACTTGCCTTCCAGAGCATCTTGGCCTAGGGAAGAGTCTTGACAAGCTCCTTTGAATCTGAAGACTGCCACTTTCAGTTTCCCTGGCTTAGTACCCAATGGCCCTTTTGGAAGTCTATGCTGAGTTCCCCCAGACATCATTTTCAACTTGGTAACGGTTCCTTTGGTCTGAAATATTTTAAGTAGAATATGCTGGGCTCCACAAAAAGGTGGTTTTGGCAAAGTTCTATTTTGTCTGAAAATTTCCAAGTTGCCCTAGTCTTTACCGCATAGTTCCTTAAACCAGATTTTTCACAGGTGGTCAGTGATTGAATGTTCCTCATTTTCTGGCTGACTGTCTGATATCCTTGTGGTCTCATTTGCAGAAGTGTTGAAACTCACAGCTGCAGCTGAAATTAGCAGGAGCTGTATGGAGGGCTGTATAATTCTGCTTAGAAATACTACAGCAACAAATATTCTGGAAGAATCCTGGGGAAAATAAATTCTGATCTAAAGGCAAACTTAGTTAAGAGTGTGCAGTCAGCCAAGAGCTGCACTTTGGAAAAGTAGGAGGATAAGTTCTCGAATGATTGCTTGGATGCTGGACATTGTATGCATTCAGTGTGATAGGGATCTTAATGGGAAGGGCAATATGAGATTATACAAAGTAACTTCTGTTACAGGTGCAAGGAAGTAGAACTGGGATTCCAAAGACAATTTTGGTCCATCCTCATTGTGAGCATTTAACTTCATTGGAAGACTTGGTGGGGGTTGGAGACAGAGGCCCTCCAGAGGCCTGTTCCTATTTTTGCACTGAAAGATGGGTTCCAGTCCACACAAACTTCACAAAAACTACTACATGTAGGTGTGGAAGGGGTGGTGACAGTGCTTAGACCTGTGCTTAGACAGTGTTTGCCTCCCCATTAAGGGAACTAGAAAGCAACTGCTTCATAATTCATGACACCACTGGAGAGCAAACCTAGCACTTTTGAAGCAGGAAGAGTAAAGGGAAAGTTTTACCAGAGGACAGCAGAGAAGCAGTGTCCGGTGGCAGACTGCTGGCTTAGGATTTCTTACCTAGCTTTGTTTTTCATCTGAATGAGAAGGTCACAAGGATGAGAATTTTTTTAAGCTATACAAGTCTGTTTCACAATAATCAGTTTATCGTTTTGTTTTTTTGTCTCAAAGAGGAGATTTGCCACCTCCCCTCACACCATGATGGGGACAGTAAGAGCAAAGGGAGCTGATGGGGAGAAGGGTCATGTCAGATGCTATGACAGGTGGAGTAAGTAGATGAGAAGTAGCTGTGTGGGAGAGGGGCATAAATCCAAGGCAGGAGCAGAAGACTGCCGTGATGCTGCTGCTGCTGCCTGTCTTCCCCCACCATCTCAGTTGTTCCATGCAACTTTTCAGTCCTGTGCTAGTCTGGCATTCATCACAACTGATAATTTTTTCATGAGTGAGTTCATGATAGGTCATACTTATGCTTATATTTCATTATCAGTTAAAATTCCCAGCCAAAATCACCAGTCCCAGTGCTGAACCTGTAGAAGAATACTGATGATGCTCTAGTAAGGTGCTACACTGGAAATGTGAGTCGGGGCTGATGGAAACAAGCTAAGCAGGCTGATGAGAAATGAGGTTGAGTCTGGCATGCTTTATCTATAAAATTGTGACAGTACACTTCCCTACCTCTTAGGTGTGGGATGCTGTAGGATGGGTTGACCTGAGCCAGCAGCCAACCACCCACCTGTTCTCAAAATGGAAAAATGGTCAAGACTAAACAGCACTAGATGCACAAAACTAAGTTTTGAGTCATTGTCATGCTAATACAAAAGGAATATATATTCCTTATGTATATTCCTTTTAAATTCACTATTAAACACATAGTGCACAGCTGCATTATATCTATACAGTATTTTCTTGTAAGCTCTGCTATGGAACCACAGATGACCTTGAATATAGCAAAAGGATGTGTTTTTTTTCCATTAGAAGTAAAAATAAAGCTTGTTGTAAAAGTGAAATCAGAGTTATAACCAGTGTTTAATCTTCCATTTGGGTTTTCATTCCCTGCAGTTCTACAGTGTTCAATGGAAATAAGCATGTTTGCCACATTCAAGTGTAGACACATTCAGGTGTTTACAGATATAAATTGATATGGCATAAGAGCCGCTGATAATTAAACTCTCATTCCTTAATCTCTGTATAGTTATAAACAGAACTATTTGAGTGATTACTAGTATCTACAGTAATGTCATCTCCAACTATCAAACCACAAAGGGTTTCTCAAGTGCAGGGTGCCAGGAGAAGGAGGAAGAGGATGAAGGGGAAGCGACAGGAGGAGGAGGCTCCCCACACTGCCATGGTTCTCATCACCTCAACCGTCCACCTGCCTTGCACTTTCCAGGCCACGAGTGCTGACTGGCATTTCCGAAGCTAGACACAGAATAAGGCAGGATACGTATATGTGACATCGCAGAGCCCTCGCGTGTCGTGACAGGTATCCTGTGTCACGGGGCACCTCTGTCAGGGCATGGAGGGCCTTGCAGATGCCTGTGTGCTCACCCTCCATCTGTGCTTTGGGGACAGCATCTACACAGAGCCAGGGATGCTTGGCAAGGACGCTGTCTCCTGCCTGCCAAGTCATCTGGTGTGTTCTCTGATCTCATACTGTGGGATGGGTTAGGGTTAGGGTTAGGGTCACCATACAAAGTGAATAAGGAGTGACTACTTACCACTAGGAATCTCTTTACGCTGCAGAATGTGGTATCGGTGGGAATCTTGACCGGTACGCACAGCTGTAAGCAAACAGAGATGAGAAAGATTTTTCTTCCAGTCTGCACAACACTTCTCCATAAAAGAGACACAGAGACTGGACACGGATCATGGACCATTGTGAGAGCCAGACGGAGGTCCAGATTCTGCCAGGATCAAAGGAAAAGCTCCCTGCTCTGATGCTACTCATCCCACCACTTACTCACTAAGTGGGTCCACAGAAGCTGTGTTACCTCCATGCCTCCCCACAGGGCTTCTGCCTCCCACCCGCCCTGAAGATGTTGCCTCTGTTGTTGTCCGCCCTACCTGGACGTCGTGCTGCCCATGGAACAGCCTGGCAACCCTCAAAATGCAGGGTTGCCAGGAGAAGGAGGAAGAGGCTCCCCACACTGCCCCCATGGTTCTCATCACCTCAACCGTCCACCTGCCTTGCACTTTCCAGGCCACGAGTGCTGACTGGCATTTCCGAAGCCAGACACAGAATAAGGCAGGATACGTATATGTGACCTCACAGAGCCCTTGTGTGTCATGACAGGTATCCTGTGTCACGGGGCACCTCTGTCAGGGCATGGAGGGCCTTGCAGATGCCTGTGTGCTCACCCTCCACCTGTGCTTTGGGGACACCATCTACACAGAGCCAGAGATGCTTGGCAAGGACGCTGTCTCCTGCCTGCCAAGTCATCTGGTGTGTCCTCTGATCTCATACTGTGGGATGGGTTAGGGTTAGGGTTAGGGTCACCATACAAAGTGAATAAGGAGTGACTACTTACCACTAGGAATCTCTTTACTCTGCAGAATGTGGTATCGGTTGGAATCTTGACCGGTACGCACAGCTGTAAGCAAACAGAGATGAGAAAGATTTTTCTTCCAGTCTGCACAACACTTCTCCATAAAAGAGACACAGAGACTGGACACGGATCATGGACCATTGTGAGAGCCAGACGGAGGTCCAGATTCTGCCAGGATCAAAGGAAAAGCTCCCTGCTCTGATGCTACTCATCCCACCACTTACTCACTAAGTGGGTCCACAGAAGCTGTGTTACCTCCATGCCTCCCCACAGGGCTTCTGCCTCCCACCCGCCCTGAAGATGTTGCCTCTGTTGTTGTCCGCCCTACCTGGACGTCGTGCTGCCCATGGAACAGCCTGGCAACCCTCAAAATGCAGGGTTGCCAGGAGAAGGAGGAAGAGGAGGAAGGGGAAGCGACGGGAGGAGGACGCTGCCCACACTGCCCCCATGGTTCTCATCACCTCAACCGTCCACCTGCCTTGCACTTTCCAGGCCACGAGTGCTGACTGGCATTTCCGAAGCCAGACACAGAATAAGGCAGGATACGTATATGTGACCTCACAGAGCCCTTGCGTGTCATGACAGATATCCTGTGTCACGGGGCACCTCTGTCAGGGCATGGAGGGCCTTGCAGATGCCTGTGTGCTCACCCTCCATCTGTGCTTTGGGGACACCATCTACACAGAGCCAGAGATGCTTGGCAAGGACGCTGTCTCCTGCCTGCCAAGTCATCTGGTGTGTCCTCTGATCTCATACTGTGGGATGGGTTGACCTCAGCCGGCAGCCCACCACCCACCTGTTCTCAAACTAGAAAAATGGTCAAGACTTACCAGTGCCAGATGCTGTCCGACCCTGGTCACCTTGAAGACCTTTAGAGGAAATGTGTCATTGAATTGCACCTGACTAAAATACTAAAAAGTACATGTTTATTCCTTCTGGCACACAGACCTGAAGAACGTACCCGTGGGAAGTCCCCTGCCACCCTCTTGCCACTCCCAACCTGCAAGCCTTTGGATGGGGGATGGATGGAGAAGAAGCCTTGATGCTGGTCAAGCACTGCTCAGCAATAGCCAAGGCTGTTGTAGCTCCAAATGCAAGGCAGAGCGGCACAGCGGCCACGAGGAAGAAAAGTAGAGCCACGCTAGCCAGACCCTTTGCATAACAACCCCAAGGATGTCAACACACGATCAAAGTGCACCTGATCTGGGATGCCCAAAGTTGTGGGGAGCCTGCAGCGAAAGTTTTGGAGCCCTCAGGATTTAGAGGGCTGCTGGTTGCTGATGCCTTTCCTCTGCACTGTGTTCTGTGTCAGGTCTGGCTCCTGCTCCTTCTGCTCAGACATCCCCATGTCAGCAAGCTAAAATAACACCAAATATCTCTGCCACTGCCCAAAAGGGAAGAGACAGCCCTAGGTGCGAGGTAGATTACTCCACGTCTGGACCTGTTCAGGGTTTGGTTGGACTGGGCGCTGAGCAACCTGACAAGGGGAGAGATGGCCCTGCCCCTGGCAGCGGGGTTGCCCTAGACGATCTCTAAAGGTCCCTGCCACACCAACCAACTCTACGCTTCTACGATCCCGAATGAATGACATGCTAATGGTGCTGCCCGTGAGACCTGCACTCCAGGATGCTGCCACTGGAAAAGAAAGATGTGTTGTGTCTTGAAACAGAGATGAGAACATGAGAGCCAATGATTCTAGCTACAGACTGTTACGCCCATGGAAAACACTGATTTTCACTGTTTGAAACATATAGAAGGGGCTAGCTTGCAGACTGGAGGTGTGCCAGCTTTGTGGAACTGTCCCCTCACACCCACCTGTGTGCAAATATGAATTAAACACTATCTGTACCCTGTGTCTGAGATTGGCTTATTGCACGCCGGGTGAACGAGCCCACATTTGGGAAAACCAAGGTAATTTTGAAGGTACTTTTCATGGATACCACAGGTCTCCATACCTAAGAAAGATGACTGTAAGAGGGCTGCAAGGCACCTGAAGCTCTCATGGCCAGTACTGATGACCTGGCCATCTGGGATTTTGTAGCTCTTCTCCAGGGAAGAGCTAGAGGCAGCCGTGTCCATCTCCTGCTCAAAATCCAGGGCAACCTAACAGCTTCTCTTTCATGTGGCACTTAATGTCGCTTTCAGCTGTAGTGGTGAAGCTGTAGCCTCTCTCTCAGGACCTTCATGAGGTATTCTGCCAGGTCACAGCCAGCCAGATGCAGAGGGAGGATGCCATGGGGGTGGACACAAGCTTCCATACACAGGGACAGCGTGGGTAAGACCATCTCCAGAGTCCATCGTAGTAACAGTGGTACAATGAGGAGCGTACAGGGACAACACAGCCTGGATGCCTGTATACATGGCTGAGGTATTGCAGGTCTTGAATATCACAGAATCATAGAACAGCAGTTTGGATGGGACCTCAAGGATCATCTGGTCCAAGCTTTCTAGGAAAAGCATGACCTAGAGTAGATGTCTCAGCAAAATCCTAAAGTGTCCAGTGCTAGGGAATCCACTGCTTTCGTGGGGAGATTATTCCAGTAGCTGATTGTTCCCAGTGTCTGCCTGTTCTCATTAATATGATCTATATCATCTTCTCTCTTTTGGCTTTGGGCTTCAGCGTGGGGTGTTTCTCAGGGGCCACTCTCAGCTTGTGGTAGAAAGCGTGGTGCCAGTGTTCTCCATGTCATCCCAGTTGGTGACGATGCTGCATTCAGTGGGGTACTTACTTCATGTTAAAGAAATTTCCCCACCCTAGGTATCCCCTAGCAGAGTCTCAGGCTTTAAGTCCAGTAAGGCAGTTTGTTTGAGTAGTAGAGTGTTAGAAACAGCTTAAGCTGGGTGCCTGTGGCAAGGGACCTAGAACACAGAAATCCCTGGCCCTTTACACCCTTAACATTTAGGTACCCACTCTTGCCACACTCTTCATGTGCCTTCCACACACCTTTTGGATCCCAAGGTGTCTTTTTCTTCTTTAGTGGATTCTTTCTCTGTCTCCAGATGTTTCTTACCAGGATGGATTGCATCTTCTGCTGCTAGTCGGGGCTTCCTTATCTTCCAGTTTGCACTGGCCTCAGGGCATTCCTTTGCCAACCAGGAAGTTAAAGAGAAGTTCATTTCAAGAGAAGCATCTTGTGGCCTAAGCTCCAGCAGCTTTAGTTATTCGTGCTAAGAAAAACTATTGAGACCAACGTACGGTGAGAAGAATTCAGATAATTTTATTTACAACAGTCCTCTCCTTGTTATTATTAAGCATTCCTGCTAATATGTCCAAGAGAATTGAAGAAGGCTTTGAAGGTGTTTAACTGCCATCCTTAGTCTCACATATAGTCTACTGCTAGCAACAGGCATAATATAATCAGAGGTAACAAGATTACCACTGGGTGGAACACACGATTATAGATCCCCAAAGCTATTGGTCACCACTATTTGAGTGATTACTAGTATCTACAGTAATGTCATCTCCGACTATCAAACCACAAAGGGTTTCTCATGTGCCAGTAGGATTCCAAACTAGTTTCACAGCATGTAGCTATCTCATTAATTTCCCCTTCCTGGCGAGTTCTTCTATTTCCAGGGCAATTTCAGTGAGTTTGCGTTCTTTTTCTAGGTTATAATCTCCTTCCCTTGTAGCTGCATCTTTCTTCAATGCACTGTTGGCAGCAGGAAGCAGTTGTTCTCTGCAACACAAAGAACGGGTTTTGGAAAGGAGTCCTCATGAGTAGGAATGAAAAGGACAGGTGGCAAAACCTCACAACTGAAACAGCCACCCCAGCAGTGGGGGTTGTTCTACCTGGAGAAGGCTCCGGGGAGTACTTACTGTGGCATTTCAGTGTATTAATGGGGGATAATAACCAAGATGGGAATGATACTTCTTCCCAAGCCCTGTAGTGACAGGGCTAGCGGCAGCAGTTTTAAATGGGAAGAGGGTAGATTTAGATTGGACAGGAGGAGGGCATTTGTTACAACGAGGGTTCTGAGGCGCTGGAGCTGGTTGCCCATGGAAGCTGTAGTTACCCCACGTCTGGCCCTGTTCAAGGTTTGGCTGGATTGGGCGCTGAGCAACCTGACAAGGGGAAAAGATGGCCCTGCCCCTGGCAGCGGGGTTGCTCGAGACGATCTCTAAAGGTCCCTGCCACACCAACCAACTCTACGCTTCTACGATCCCGAATGTATGACATGCTAATGGTGCTGCCCGTGAGACCTGCACTCCAGGATGCTGCCACTGGAGGGGCTTCATTGCGCAGGGCAGCCATCCAACGAAGAATGCTGGAAAAAACAACTCACTGTTTCCTTTGCTGCCACTTCAATTTCAGCAGGTAACCCAAAGCCACCAGAAGGAGTATGGACGCAAGGATGGCCATTGCCACAGCTGCAGTGAACACCTGCATGCCTTTCGATTCTTCAGCCTGTGCTGCTTCCTCACCACCATGACCAGCACCTGTTGGAGAAGAGACGGTCCCACATATTTCTGTATTCTGCACTGCTGACAATGCCGTAGCGTGTTTTGTGTTGGAGAGGCTGAACTCCCGCTGCTCCAGAGAGGAGCCTTCAGCCCCGGATCGAGGGGAAACCCCGTGTCCGCCAGCCTCAGCTCTGAGCGGCGGGAGCCACCGAGGGACCCTCAAGACCTCTCCAGGCCTTGCCCAGGAGCCTGGGGCTCCGCTGAGGCGAGCAGGGACTCACAGGAGCCGGCGCCCGGTGGGACGGGCGCACCCTGAGCAGGGAAAACCCGCCCCGGGGAGAGCGGCAACAGCGCGTGGCGCGGCAGCTGGCGCCGGTGGGCAGCGCGAGCAAGGGAGAGCGCTCGCCTCAGGGCCAGGGCCCGCTCTGGGAGCTCTGGTTTGGCTGCCCCGGCGGTGGCAGCGTCGGCACCAGACAGAGCCGATGAGAGGGGAGGCTGCAGTGCAGAGCTCGGAGTGTACAGAGGGCCTGCACTGGTCTCGGGAGGCGAGGGCGCACAATGGGCAGGGCTGCACTCGGTGCGCCCTGGTGGAGGCCCTCCTGCAGCAGGGAGCTGAGCTGCGGGATACTGTCAGTAGCTGAAAGATGCCAGGGAAGTAGGGAGGGAGCAGTGTTGCTTGCTCCGGGCCCAGACTGTGCAGGGGTCACAAGCGTCCACTGTAGCCCACAGAGAAAAGGAGGAAGGCATTAATCCAGGAAGCTGGGAGTTAGTAAGAAAAAAAAAAAAAAAAAAGAAAGGAAACAAAGGAAAAGAGGAAGAGGACAATTAAAAAGCAAGGGTCTTCCTCCAAAATCCAACATTCCCACCCAGAACTGCTTCGCAGTTCTGCAGGGGGCTAAAGAGGAAACGCACGCTGCACCAGATGAACAACCAGCTGATGCCACAGTAAAGAGGGTCACTACTAGTGCCTCCAGGAAAAAGCAGCAGGTCACAGTATTAAGGGACTCTGCTTTGAAAGGAACAGAGGCACCCATCCATTGGCCTCAGTCTCAAGGGAGGTGTTTTGCCTGCCAGGGGCTCGGATCAGGGACGTCGCTGAGAGGTTGCCTGGCCTAGGAAGTCCTGCTGACTACTACCCACTTCTAATGGTCAATGTGGGTGCTAGTGATACTGACAGCAGCAGCCTGGGAATCTTTAAGAAGGTCTAGAGAGCCCTGGGAAAAGTGGTTAGGGGCTTTTTGGTTCAGATAGCTTTTTCCTCAATCCTCCAGGTCAAAGGGGAGGACCTTGATAAGGCCAGGTGGATTTGGCAGGTTACTAAGTGGTTAGAATGGTGATACCATAGTCAGGGGTTTGGTTATGTAGAAGATGGGACTTGATTGCACTGGAATGGGTTGTGCAGGGAAGCTGTGAATGCTCCATCCCTGGCAGTGTACAAGGCCAGGTTGGACACAGCCTTGGGTGACATGGTTTAGTGTGAGGTGTCCCTGCCCGTGGCAGGGAGGTTGGAACTAGATCATCTTCAGGTCCTTTCCAACCCTAACTATTCTATGATTCTATGATTCTGTGATTTGGGAGGCCACGTTTACTGGAGGCTGGTGGAGCTGGTGTGATAAAGAAGGGGAAACGCTGATTTGGTAGGCTTGCCAGGCTGGTCAAAGCAGCTTTAAACTAGATGTGTTGGAGGGAGGCATCGATTCATCCCAACACTCCCAGTCACTTGTCAGCACCGGTAATAAACACTTGGAGCAATGCAGAGCTGTTTCAGAGCTGCTCCAGCCAATGAGCTGGCTTCATTTGGAGCTTGGCTCAGATGCCTCTATACGAACTCCTGCAATATGGCGAATAAATGAAAGGAATTAGAGATGTCTACACAGCTGCAGGGGTATGATATCATTGGCATCACAGAAACGTGGTGGGATGGCTCCTATGACTGGAGTGTTGGAAAGGAAGGTTATAGGCTCTTTAGGGAAGACAGGCCAGGCAGGTGGGGAAGGGGAGTGGCTATTTATGTCAGTGGTAGGCTGGAGTGTATGGAACTCTGGGGACAGATGATGAGTCAAAGGAGACCTTGTGGGTCAGGGTCAAAGGAAGAACACCGATGGGATATTACTGTGGGGATCTAAACTGGGAAGGGGTTCATCCATTGTTTAAAACACGGGTCTAGTAGTTGATACAGCTCACCGCTGTTTAGTACTTTCCTCACTAGTGCAAGCTGCATTGCGAAAGGGGTAGGCAGTAAATCTTGACTCAAGTGCATAAGATTGTAACAATTGATAAGGCATAAGAGTTGCTGCATAATTAAAGTCGCATCCCTTAATCTGTCTGAAGTTATAAACACAACTATTTGATTACTAGTATCTGCAGCAATGTCATCTATGAATATCAAACCACAAAATGTTCACTAAGAGGGACCACAGAAGCTGTGTTACCTCCATGCCTCCCCACAGGGCTTCTGCCTCACACCCGCCCTGAAGATGTTGCCTCTGTTGTTGTCCGCCCTACCTGGACGTCGTGCTGCCCATGGAACAGCCTGGCAACCCTCAAAATGCAGGGTTGCCAGGAGAAGGAGGAGGAGGAAGGGGAGGCTCCCCACACTGCCCCCATGGTTCTCATCACCTCAACCGTCCACCTGCCTTGCACTTTCCAGGCCACGAGTGCTGACTGGCATTTCCGAAGCCAGACACAGAATAAGGCAGGATACGTATATGTGACCTCACAGAGCCCTTGCGTGTCATGACAGGTATCCTGTGTCACGGGGCACCTCTGTCAGGGCATGGAGGGCCTTGCAGATGCCTGTGTGCTCACCCTCCATCTGTGCTTTAGGGACACCATCTACACAGAGCCAGAGATGCTTGGCAAGGACGCTGTCTCCTGCCTGCCAAGTCATCTGGTGTGTCCTCTGATCTCATACTGTGGGATGGGTTAGGGTTAGGGTTAGGGTCACCATACAAAGTGAATAAGGAGTGACTACTTACCACTAGGAATCTCTTTACTCTGCAGAATGTGGTATCGGTTGGAATCTTGACCGGTACGCACAGCTGTAAGCAAACAGAGATGAGAAAGATTTTTCTTCCAGTCTCCACTACACTTTTCCATAAAAGAGCCACAGAGACTGGACACGGATCATGGACCATTGTGAGAGCCAGACGGAGGTCCAGATTCTGCCAGGATCAAAGGAAAAGCTCCCTGCTCTGATGCTACTCATCCCACCACTTACTCACTAAGTGGGTCCACAGAAGCTGTGTTACCTCCATGCCTCCCCACAGGGCTTCTGCCTCCCACCCGCCCTGAAGATGTTGCCTCTGTTGTTGTCCGCCCTACCTGGACGTCGTGCTGCCCATGGAACAGCCTGGCAACCCTCAAAATGCAGGGTTGCCAGGAGAAGGAGGAAGAGGAGGAAGGGGAAGCGACGGGAGGAGGAGGCTCCCCACACTGCCCCCATGGTTCTCATCACCTCAACCGTCCACCTGCCTTGCACTTTCCAGGCCACGAGTGCTGACTGGCATTTCCGAAGCCAGACACAGAATAAGGCAGGATACGTATATGTAACCTCACAGAGCCCTTGCGTGTCATGACAGGTATCCTGTGTCACGCGTCACCTCTGTCAGGGCATGGAGGGCCTTGCAGATGCCTGTGTGCTCACCCTCCACCTGTGCTTTGGGGACACCATCTACACAGAGCCAGAGATGCTTGGCAAGGACGCTGTCTCCTGCCTGCCAAGTCATCTGGTGTGTCCTCTGATCTCATACTGTGGGATGGGTTAGGGTTAGGGTTAGGGTCACCATACAAAGTGAATAAGGAGTGACTACTTACCACTAGGAATCTCTTTACTCTGCAGAATGTGGTATCGGTTGGAATCTTGACCGGTACGCACAGCTGTAAGCAAACAGAGATGAGAAAGATTTTTCTTCCAGTCTGCACAACACTTCTCCATAAAAGAGACACAGAGACTGGACACGGATCATGGACCATTGTGAGAGCCAGACGGAGGTCCAGATTCTGCCAGGATCAAAGGAAAAGCTCCCTGCTCTGATGCTACTCATCCCACCACTTACTCACTAAGTGGGTCCACAGAAGCTGTGTTACCTCCATGCCTCCCCACAGGGCTTCTGCCTCCCACCCGCCCTGAAGATGTTGCCTCTGTTGTTGTCCGCCCTACCTGGACGTCGTGCTGCCCATGGAACAGCCTGGCAACCCTCAAAATGCAGGGTTGCCAGGAGAAGGAGGAAGAGGAGGAAGGGGAAGCGACGGGAGGAAGAGGCTCCCCACACTGCCCCCATGGTTCTCATCACCTCAACCGTCCACCTGCCTTGCACTTTCCAGGCCACGAGTGCTGACTGGCATTTCCGAAGCCAGACACAGAATAAGGCAGGATACGTATATGTGACCTCACAGAGCCCTTGCGTGTCATGACAGGTATCCTGTGTCACGGGGCACCTCTGTCAGGGCATGGAGGGCCTTGCAGATGCCTGTGTGCTCACCCTCCATCTGTGCTTTGGGGACACCATCTACACAGAGCCAGAGATGCTTGGCAAGGACGCTATCTCCTGCCTGCCAAGTCATCTGGTGTGTCCTCTGATCTCATACTGTTAAGGAGCCTGCAGATGAGACCCATGGGGAACTGCAGACCAGCTTTGGCTGATTTGGATTTCTTCAAAGACCAGACCCTGGGCACCTTGAAGACCTTTAGAGAAAATGTGTCATTGAATTGCACATGACTAAAATACTAAAAAGTACATGTTTATTCCTTCTGGCAGACAGACCTGAAGAACGTACCTGTGGGAAGTCCCCTGCCACCCTCTTGCCACTCCCAACCTGCAAGCCTTTGGATGGGGGATGGATGGAGAAGAAGCCTTGATGCTGGTCAAGCACTGCTCAGCAATAGCCAAGGCTGTTGTAGCTCCAAATGCAAGGCAGAGCGGCACAGCGGCCACGAGGAAGAAAAGTAGAGCCACGCTAGCCAGACCCTTTGCATAACAACCCCAAGGATGTCAACACACGATCAAAGTGCACCTGATCTGGGATGCCCAAAGTTGTGGGGAGCCTGCAGCGAAAGTTTTGGAGCCCTCAGGATTTAGAGGGCTGCTGGTTGCTGATGCCTTTCCTCTGCACTGTGTTCTGTGTCAGGTCTGGCTCCTGCTCCTTCTGCTCAGACATCCCCATGTCAGCAAGCTAAAATAACACCAAATATCTCTGCCACTGCCCAAAAGGGAAGAGACAGCCCTAGGTGCGAGGTAGATTACTCCACGTCTGGACCTGTTCAGGGTTTGGTTGGACTGGGCGCTGAGCAACCTGACAAGGGGAGAGATGGCCCTGCCCCTGGCAGCGGGGTTGCCCTAGACGATCTCTAAAGGTCCCTGCCACACCAAACCACTCTACGCTTCTACGATCCCGAATGAATGACATGCTAATGGTGCTGCCCGTGAGACCTGCACTCCAGGATGCTGCCACTGGAAAAGAAAGATGTGTTGTGTCTTGAAACAGAGATGAGAACATGAGAGCCAATGATTCTAGCTACAGACTGTTACGCCCATGGAAAACACTGATTTTCACTGTTTGAAACATATAGAAGGGGCTAGCTTGCAGACTGGAGGTGTGCCAGCTTTGTGGAACTGTCCCCTCACACCCACCTGTGTGCAAATATGAATTAAACACTATCTGTACCCTGTGTCTGAGATTGGCTTATTGCACGCCGGGTGAACGAGCCCACATTTGGGAAAACCAAGGTAATTTTGAAGGTACTTTTCATGGATACCACAGGTCTCCATACCTAAGAAAGATGACTGTAAGAGGGCTGCAAGGCACCTGAAGCTCTCATGGCCAGTACTGATGACCTGGCCATCTGGGATTTTGTAGCTCTTCTCCAGGGAAGAGCTAGAGGCAGCCGTGTCCATCTCCTGCTCAAAATCCAGGGCAACCTAACAGCTTCTCTTTCATGTGGCACTTAATGTCGCTTTCAGCTGCAGTGGTGAAGCTGTAGCCTCTCTCTCAGGACCTTCATGAGGTATTCTGCCAGGTCACAGCCAGCCAGATGCAGAGGGAGGATGCCATGGGGGTGGACACAAGCTTCCATACACAGGGACAGCGTGGGTAAGACCATCTCCAGAGTCCATCGTAGTAACAGTGGTACAATGAGGAGCGTACAGGGACAACACAGCCTGGATGCCTGTATACATGGCTGAGGTATTGCAGGTCTTGAATATCACAGAATCATAGAACAGCAGTTTGGATGGGACCTCAAGGATCATCTGGTCCAAGCTTTCTAGGAAAAGCATGACCTAGAGTAGACGTCTCAGCAAAATCCTAAAGTGTCCAGTGCTAGGGAATCCACTGCTTTCGTGGGGAGATTATTCCAGTAGCTGATTGTTCCCAGTGTCTGCCTGTTCTCATTAATATGATCTATATCATCTTCTCTCTTTTGGCTTTGGGCTTCAGCGTGGGGTGTTTCTCAGGGGCCACTCTCAGCTTGTGGTAGAAAGCGTGGTGCCAGTGTTCTCCATGTCATCCCAGTTGGTGACGATGCTGCATTCAGTGGGGTACTTACTTCATGTTAAAGAAATTTCCCCACCCTAGGTATCCCCTAGCAGAGTCTCAGGCTTTAAGTCCAGTAAGGCAGTTTGTTTGAGTAGTAGAGTGTTAGAAACAGCTTAAGCTGGGTGCCTGTGGCAAGGGACCTAGAACACAGAAATCCCTGGCCCTTTACACCCTTAACATTTAGGTACCCACTCTTGCCACACTCTTCATGTGCCTTCCACACACCTTTTGGATCCCAAGGTGTCTTTTTCTTCTTTAGTGGATTCTTTCTCTGTCTCCAGATGTTTCTTACCAGGATGGATTGCATCTTCTGCTGCTAGTCGGGGCTTCCTTATCTTCCAGTTTGCACTGGCCTCAGGGCATTCCTTTGCCAACCAGGAAGTTAAAGAGAAGTTCATTTCAAGAGAAGCATCTTGTGGCCTAAGCTCCAGCAGCTTTAGTTATTCGTGCTAAGAAAAACTATTGAGACCAACGTACGGTGAGAAGAATTCAGATAATTTTATTTACAACAGTCCTCTCCTTGTTATTATTAAGCATTCCTGCTAATATGTCCAAGAGAATTGAAGAAGGCTTTGAAGGTGTTTAACTGCCATCCTTAGTCTCACATATAGTCTACTGCTAGCAACAGGCATAATATAATCAGAGGTAACAAGATTACCACTGGGTGGAACACACGATTATAGATCCCCAAAGCTATTGGTCACCACTATTTGAGTGATTACTAGTATCTACAGTAATGTCATCTCCGACTATCAAACCACAAAGGGTTTCTCATGTGCCAGTAGGATTCCAAACTAGTTTCACAGCATGTAGCTATCTCATTAATTTCCCCTTCTTGGCGAGTTCTTCTATTTCCAGGGCAATTTCAGTGAGTTTGCATTCTTTTTCTGGGTTATAATCTCCTTCCCTTGTAGCTGCATCTTTCTTCAATGCACTGTTGGCAGCAGGAAGCAGTTGTTCTCTGCAACACAAAGAACGGGTTTTGGAAAGGAGTCCTCATGAGTAGGAATGAAAAGGACAGGTGGCAAAACCTCACAACTGAAACAGCCACCCCAGCAGTGGGGGTTGTTCTACCTGGAGAAGGCTCCGGGGAGTACTTACTGTGGCATTTCAGTGTATTAATGGGGGATAATAACCAAGATGGGAATGATACTTCTTCCCAAGCCCTGTAGTGACAGGGCTAGCGGCAGCAGTTTTAAATGGGAAGAGGGTAGATTTAGATTGGACAGGAGGAGGGCATTTGTTACAACGAGGGTTCTGAGGCGCTGGAGCTGGTTGCCCATGGAAGCTGTAGTTACCCCACGTCTGGCCCTGTTCAAGGTTTGGCTGGATTGGGCGCTGAGCAACCTGACAAGGGGAAAAGATGGCCCTGCCCCTGGCAGCGGGGTTGCTCGAGACGATCTCTAAAGGTCCCTGCCACACCAACCAACTCTACGCTTCTACGATCCCGAATGTATGACATGCTAATGGTGCTGCCCGTGAGACCTGCACTCCAGGATGCTGCCACTGGAGGGGCTTCATTGCGCAGGGCAGCCATCCAACGAAGAATGCTGGAAAAAACAACTCACTGTTTCCTTTGCTGCCACTTCAATTTCAGCAGGTAACCCAAAGCCACCAGAAGGAGTATGGACGCAAGGATGGCCATTGCCACAGCTGCAGTGAACACCTGCATGCCTTTCGATTCTTCAGCCTGTGCTGCTTCCTCACCACCATGACCAGCACCTGTTGGAGAAGAGACGGTCCCACATATTTCTGTATTCTGCACTGCTGACAATGCCGTAGCGTGTTTTGTGTTGGAGAGGCTGAACTCCCGCTGCTCCAGAGAGGAGCCTTCAGCCCCGGATCGAGGGGAAACCCCGTGTCCGCCAGCCTCAGCTCTGAGCGGCGGGAGCCACCGAGGGACCCTCAAGACCTCTCCAGGCCTTGCCCAGGAGCCTGGGGCTCCGCTGAGGCGAGCAGGGACTCACAGGAGCCGGCGCCCGGTGGGACGGGCGCACCCTGAGCAGGGAAAACCCGCCCCGGGGAGAGCGGCAACAGCGCGTGGCGCGGCAGCTGGCGCCGGTGGGCAGCGCGAGCAAGGGAGAGCGCTCGCCTCAGGGCCAGGGCCCGCTCTGGGAGCTCTGGTTTGGCTGCCCCGGCGGTGGCAGCGTCGGCACCAGACAGAGCCGATGAGAGGGGAGGCTGCAGTGCAGAGCTCGGAGTGTACAGAGGGCCTGCACTGGTCTCGGGAGGCGGGGGCGCACAATGGGCAGGGCTGCACTCGGTGCGCCCTGGTGGAGGCCCTCCTGCAGCAGGGAGCTGAGCTGCGGGATACTGTCAGTAGCTGAAAGATGCCAGGGAAGTAGAGAGGGAGCAGTGTTGCTTGCTCCGGACCCAGACTGTGCAGGGGTCACAAGCGTCCACTGTAGCCCATAGAGAAAAGGAGGAAGGCATTAATCCAGGAAGCTGGGAGTTAGTAAGGAAAAAAAAAAAAATAAAGGAAACAAAGGAAAAGAGGAAGAGGACAATTAAAAAGCAAGGGTCTTCCTCCAAAATCCAACATTCCCACCCAGAACTGCTTCGCAGTTCTGCAGGGGGCTAAAGAGGAAACGCACGCTGCACCAGATGAACAACCAGCTGATGCCACAGTAAAGAGGGTCACTACTAGTGCCTCCAGGAAAAAGCAGCAGGTCACAGTATTAAGGGACTCTGCTTTGAAAGGAACAGAGGCACCCATCCATTGGCCTCAGTCTCAAGGGAGGTGTTTTGCCTGCCAGGGGCTCGGATCAGGGACGTCGCTGAGAGGTTGCCTGGCCTAGGAAGTCCTGCTGACTACTACCCACTTCTAATGGTCAATGTGGGTGCTAGTGATACTGACAGCAGCAGCCTGGGAATCTTTAAGAAGGACTACAGAGCCCTGGGAAAAGTGGTTAGGGGCTTTTTGGTTCAGATAGCTTTTTCCTCAATCCTCCAGGTCAAAGGGGAGGACCTTGACAAGGCCAGGTGGATTTGGCAGGTTACTAAATGGTTAGAATGGTGGTACCATAGTCAGGGGTTTGGTTATGTAGAAGATGGGACTTGATTGCACTGGAATGGGTTGTGCAGGGAAGCTGTGAATGCTCCATCCCTGGCAGTGTACAAGGCCAGGTTGGACACAGCCTTGGGTGACATGGTTTAGTGTGAGGTGTCCCTGCCCGTGGCAGGGAGGTTGGAACTAGATCATCTTCAGGTCCTTTCCAACCCTAACTATTCTATGATTCTATGATTCTGTGATTTGGGAGGCCACGTTTACTGGAGGCTGGTGGAGCTGGTGTGATAAAGAAGGGGAAACGCTGATTTGGTAGGCTTGCCAGGCTGGTCAAAGCAGCTTTAAACTAGATGTGTTGGAGGGAGGCATCGATTCATCCCAACACTCCCAGTCACTTGTCAGCACCGGTAATAAACACTTGGAGCAATGCAGAGCTGTTTCAGAGCTGCTCCAGCCAATGAGCTGGCTTCATTTGGAGCTTGGCTCAGATGCCTCTATACGAACTCCTGCAATATGGCGAATAAACGAAAGGAATTAGAGATGTCTACACAGCTGCAGGGGTATGATACCATTGGCATCACAGAAACGTGGTGGGATGGTTCCTATGACTGGACCTCACAGAGCCCTTGCGTGTCATGACAGGTATCCTGTGTCACGCGTCACCTCTGTCAGGGCATGGAGGGCCTTGCAGATGCCTGTGTGCTCACCCTCCATCTGTGCTTTGGGGAAACCATCTACACAGAGCCAGAAATGCTTGGCAAGGACGCTGTCTCCTGCCTGCCAAGTCATCTGGTGTGTTCTCTGATCTCATACTGTGGGATGGGTTAGGGTTAGGGTTAGGGTCACCATACAAAGTGAATAAGGAGTGACTACTTACCACTAGGAGTCTCTTTACTCTGCAGAATGTGGTATCGGTTGGAATCTTGACCGGTATGCACAGCTGTAAGCAAACAGAGATGAGAAAGTTTTTTCTTCCAGTCTCCACTACACTTTTCCATAAAAGAGCCACAGAGACTGGACACGGATCATGGACCACTGTGAGAGCCAGAGGGAGGTCCAGATTCTGCCAGGATCAAAGGAAAAGCTCCCTGCTCTGATGCTACTCATCCCACCACTTACTAAGTGGGTCCACAGAAGCTGTGTTACCTCCATGCCTCTCCACAGGGCTTCTGCAGGGTTGCCAGGAGAAGGAGGAAGAGGAGGAAGGGGAAGCGAGTAGGCCAATATACAAATATTAATTGTATGTGTGTGGAAGTATTCACATCCTGTGTTGGGTGAAACAGATTTTCCTGAATATATTAAATAGTGCCCACACATATTCTTTGGGGCTCTTGTACCTGAATGACCGACCTTGCCTTCAGTTGCTGAATAATCTGTGCACTTGATAACTGGTTCTTCATAACTGGTGCTTGCCTCCCGCATTGTAGTGCTCCTTGTTTCAGCCTGAGAGCATGTATTTATCTGTTGTATTTTCCTGACATGCAGGCTCTGCTCCTCATGAACCTTTAAAGAGAGCCTGTCCATTTATCTGACTGGGGCTGCTAGCCTGAGATTGGGCTACTTCCTTTTCCTCTTGCCATCTCCTGGAGATGGCAGCATGTTAAGCTCCTGCCTGGGTAGTTCGGGGGCACAGGGCTCCATGGGGAACCTTTCCTGGAGGTTGTGGTTTTCCATAGACCTGTTTCTCCTTGCCCATGTCAGTAGCCTGGTGGCAGGCTGGGTTGTGCAGCCTTGTCAGCGTGATGTGCTTCAGGAGGTGATGAGGGCAGAAGTGCAGGTCTTGGAGCACTGTGGTTCTTCAGCAAAAGCTGCTCTTTGCACGTGGTTGGTTGGGGATGGTGTCCTACAGCAGTGCTTGAAGGCAGAGGTCAGAAGTGAAAAAGATTCTTCTTGGAAAGCACATGCAACTCTGTAACCTGTTGGATTTTACTTCAGTTGAAAGGATACTCATCAACTTTCTGAGTAGGCCTATAGGTCCAGATGCCTTAAAGGTTTTTTTAAGATCAGACTTTAAGGACATCTTTATCTGTGTGGAAACCTGTACCAGCAGTAGTGACTGTATGAAGGGGAGGGCTCAGCTAGAGTGGGTGCAGGACAGGGGCTGGGGCCTGCGTGTGGAAGAGGAGGGGAAGGAATAGAGCAGGGACCTGCTTTTCATGGTAGTAAGAGAAAGCTGGGGAAGCAAGGGTGGCCTTTTTCCAGTTTGCTCCCTGCATTCATGGCTCTCTTGTTTTCTTCTATGCAGAATTGGAGTGGAAAATTTCAGAGTCTGGTGCCATCAAGACTGACCCTGAGGAGAACCCCAAGAAGCAGATCCAGGACCAGCTTATGTCCTCAATCAGGGCGCGTGTCCCGGCCAGGAGCGAGAGTGACTCAGATGATGACTGACTTCTGCGGCAGCATCAAGATTGATACAGTACTCTTGAAGCCAGTGTTCCCACCTAGAGCACTGGAGACACTCATCAAGATCTTACTAAGCCCCAAAAGAGCAGTATTTCAAGACAAACACCTATCTAGAAACTTCTAGAAATTAAAAAAGGTGTTTTTTTGTTTTTTTTTTTTAAAGACCAACTTACTGCAGATTCACTTAAGATAGTGAAAGAGATTTTATATTAAGAAGGCTAAGTAAATCTGACGCAAAGTTTTAAAATACAGACTTCAGTGGAAACAGGTCTCTTGTTATTATTTTCTTAGTAAATTGCTGATTTCTTAAAAAAAAAGAAAGGAAATACAAGCTGGTCTTAAGCAATTGGTTATAGCACTTAGTTGGGCCTTGTCTTGGTTTGTCGTGTATATGTCCGACAGCCTGGACTGTGTGGAAAGCTTGGGAAGGTGATGCAGGATGTGGGTGTCACTGAAGGTGGCACGTGGTCCTTTGCAGAGGTGTGCTGTCAGGAGGGCCAGCACAAGGCCAGGAGCTGGAACTCCAGACATCTTGAGAGAGGCCTTGGTGATGGCCAGCATCTCCGAGGACCTGCTGAGTCCAGACCACACTTTCATTTAGCAGCGGTGTTTTGCCTGTGGTAGCGGCTGAGTTTCCTGCACCATCTTACCTGCTAATTGGGTGTC